>NC_064306.1:32322206-32922206 GCF_023373825.1 Bactrocera dorsalis | reverse complement strand
ATGCACCGCCTATCTGTCACAGCCGCGCACAACTGGTTGGCGGTGGAGCGGCAATAAAGTTGGCACATTGTTGCATGTTTTATGGTGTGTTTCTTGTTTTTGTTGGCTTACTCTATGCGATGGAGGGAAGACACAATGTGGCGGTGAGGAAATTTGGTTGCGCGTATCGCGTGCTCTCACAGTGGCAGGATTTTTGATAAATTACTTTGCACACTCGAATATTTCAAGACTTCAGCAAACGCTGGGAATATTTAAAAAAAAAGAAGCAATTAATTGATATTTAGATTTTTGGTGGAAGAAGAAGGTTTGTCTATTTGTAATAATATTTGTTAAATATATTTTATAAACATTAATTCCTTTCCTTTTCTATAATAATTAAATTTATATTTTAACATTATTAAATTAGGAAAAAACGTTAATTTCGGTTGCTCTGAAGAAAAAAGTTTGTTTGGTTAGCTTGTGTGGTAGCTGCACAAAGTCTGATGTGAATAATTTATTCGGATATAACAGGTTTTTCATTAGGGACGCTAGTAGACCGATAGGAATAGAAAAAGCCATACTTTTTCCTGCTATTTTTCAAGGTTTGCCATTTCATCTTGGAGAGACATACGGTCCAATAAAGAGTCGAAATTAATAAAATTTACTAACGAAATTCGGAGTCGCCTTTAAAAGCACTACGTCCAATTTATAGTCGTCATAATTGTCCTGTCAGATCAACAATTGAGGGTCTAGTGGAAAAAATTAAATCCACAGGCACAGTACAAAATGATTACGGTTTATGCCAACAAGCCAGTGGCAATTAATGAACTACGGACGAATATAAGGAGACCTTTTTTTAGAGCATTCAATTTCCTACAAAATCTAAGGAACAAGATATTTTTTCAAGTAGTTGGAAGCGAGATATAAATTTTTCTATCTGATAATAAGAAAAAATAGAAAACTGTTTGTAGGAAGACCTTCCCGTTACAATTAAGAACTCATATTTGGAGAGGCTTTCTTAGAGGTGTCTAGGAACCTATTTTTCCGAGTACCAAACGAAAAAAAAATTGTTTTGAATCACCTTAATGTAAATGCTACGTATTGAACAATAATTTCTGAGATATTACGTGAAGATAAACTGTCAAATAAAGAAGTTTTTGAACGAATATTCGAGAATATAGTAATTACGTGCTTTCCTATCACAATTTTGTATTTCATCAATATATTTCAGCCAGCTTTTAGTTTCCCTAAAATATACCTATTTATCTATATTAAATACTTTGCCCAAAAAATAAGGTGACATTGTATTTATTTTGAAAATTCTTTATTTATTCTTCCAAATAAATTCCATCCCCTTCAAAGTAATCCCCTCCCGATGCAATGCTCTTATGGCGGCGGATTTTCCAATCTTCGAAACACTGGTTGTAGTCACTTTCTGGGATGGCTGCGGCTTGAATCTCCTCTATCGTATAAAAACGATGTGCCCGGAGCGGTCTTTTGACCTTGGTGAACAGCCAGAAGTCGCACGGCGCCAGATCAAGTGAATACGGTGGTTGCGGAACGATATGGGTTGAGATTTTGGCGAAATGATCACGAATTACGAGGGCAGTATGGGATGGTGCATTATCGTGGTGTAAAAACCAAGAATTGTCTTTCCACAATTCCGGCCTTTTTAGGCGGATAGTGTTACGCAAACGACGCATAACATTCAAATAATATTCCTTGTTGACTGTTTGACCGGTTGGAAGGAATTCATAATGCACAACACCACGATAATCGAAGAAAACAGTCAACATGACCTCGATTTTTGAGCGACTTTGGCGCGTTTTTTTGGTCTCGGCTCTCTTTTGGTACGATATTCGCTTGATCGGTTGTTTCGGAGTCGTAAGCATAGATCCAGGTCTCATCGCCAGTTATAATGCATTTTATGACACCCTGGTAGTCGGAAAGCATCGTTTCACACATTTCAACGCGACGCCTTTTTTCCAAAAAATTCAATGTTTTCGGTACCAGTCGAGATTTGACGCGCTTGAGGCCAAAAATATCCTTCAAAATGGTATTAGCTGAGCCTTTCGATATGCCAACTTCATCAGCAAGGTCTCTAATTGTTAGTCGACGGGTTTTTAACACCAAATCTCTTCGTCTTCGATACGTTCACGGCCGTCTTGGAACTCACTGTACCACTTGTAAACATTTTTTTTAGACATAGCTTCATCACCAAAGGCTTTCTGCACCATCCTCAACGTATCCGCAGCAGAAAATTAATTCCGTAAACAAAATTTAATGCAAATTCTTTGCTCAACAAATTTCAACATCGCAAAAAACGAAAAACTCTCTTTTAGCAGCTCACAAAACGACACGTATCTCAAACACTAATGAATATTTTGACATGAAATTTGACATAAATGTGACTGACGGTATTACCAACATAAAAAAAAAATAAATCTCCAAATCCTCCGACGCGCGCAGTTTATATTAAAATGTCACCTTATTTTTTTGGGCACCTATAATTTTTTATAAATTTCAAAGATAATCTTTAAACTGATTTCGTGAAACAAAAGATATCTTAAAAATAGTATGTTAATAAATCAAAAATGCCTTCTTATAAGCTCGAACTTTCCAAATCAATTCCAGGAAGAGCTAAAAGTGTACTTTGACAATAAAAGGAATAATAAACCCAATGGGCGTTCAGAATCAGCTGTTACTAAAAAAACATTGAAAAAAAAAAACAACAAAAGGATTTTGGATAACCGTAAAATGAAGTTCAAGGATAAAGCTAATAATCTAACTAGATATTTGAATATTCAAAAGCTCTATGCAAAAAGATTTCTCCTCGATAACAACTATAACATTGCAGAATGTTCGGCTGGGTATTGGCAAAAGTAGTTTTATTCAACAGATTCAGCCATAATAAAGAGTGAAGTTGCCCTCCAAATATTTCCTTTCGAATTTCAAAATTAGACTTACTCAAAATATCAATATTAAATATAACTTGCTTTTTCTCATAAAATCTTTTTTTAAGTTATACGTAAGTTATACATATATCAAATGTACTCAGCATTCTTACAGTACAGCATGTCGTATGAGCAACAAAACACATACTCGTATGTATGTATGAGAGCAAAAAATAGCAAGACCTGTTTAATTTCAATTTCAACATAATAATTTGTTATACGCTTGATATAATTTGTTATAATCTGAAGTATACTATAAAGTGCAAGTGATTTTAAAGGATGTGGTGCTTAAGGATCTACGATTAACAGTCAGAAATCTTACTGGAATCGTTGGAATATCACAAAAATCAGTGAAAACCATTTTGAAAGATCATTTGTGCCTTAGAGTAGTGAAAGCACGATTGGTTCCAAAATCACTCAATTTTTTGAAAAACGGCGCCGCGTTAACGTTTGGGGAACAATATTTTCCGACTACCAGGATGTCATGAAACATATTATTACTGGAGATGAGGGTTGGATCTATGTTTATGATCCGGTAACAGATTAGAAAAAACGTTGGCACAATTTATTGCGACCAAGGGGGATTACATTGAAAGGATGATTTTGAAGAATAAATTAAGAATTTTAAAATTATGAAGAACGTGTCCCTATTTTTCGCTCATAGAAGCATGTTTGGTACACGCCATAATTATTATAATATTGATATTTACCTTGACAAATTAAAAACGTTGATATCTTCGCTGCAAATTTTTGAGGTTTGGTATCATATGAGAGCTAAAAGCTAATAGTTTATCATCAAACTATCTGTCTAAACAAATTTGATTCGCATGACAAAGCAAACTACACAAATTATCGACTTTAAAATATCTTCTGGAGCCAGTACCTTTTTTCCGTACACTTGTTCTCAGCTAAATTGTCATGCATCTTTTTGCGACCTTTACTCGGCATATTTTCGAAGAAGATTCGGTTCTTTTGATACTAGGTGTAGCATTAACATCCTTCATACTGAAAACATTAACAAAAATTTGTTGAGTCGAACCAAAGAGGCGTTGACATCTACTTACATCTTTCCGAGGTCAACACTGTTTCTTTAACTTTTCAGATGTTATTGTGGTTAAGGGAGCAAAATGAACGTTTCAAATGAGGCAAGTTTTCTGTTTCTTTCACGAAACTTAGAGCTAACTTATCCTTTTATGTCCCAAGTACAATTTTGTTTTAATTTATAATAATAATTAGTACATAAAGTCGAAAAAGAACACTTTCAATTAAAAAATTTTACGTAAATTTTTTACTTTTTAATTCAGTACTGCTCCGGAATACAGCTTCCTTTAGAGATAGCAGAGCAATGTTAGCTTCGAACTCATTAACTGATTAAGGAATGCTTAAACTCATTATCAATAGCATCGAGTGTTTTTGTGATACATAAGACTGGTATGAACGCCAGGCCACAGCAAAATCACAGGTAACTGTAAAGCTGATGAACTAGCAAGAAAAGGCACCCCAGAACTTATATCGGTCGAATGCGATCGGATCGGTGTTCCCGTACTCTCTTGTGTTCTACTTCTAAATATCTGTGCTTCGCGAAAGCTTAGTAAGCGATGGGTCAGCATCGGTACATGGGCTGTGGCTAAAGCCTTTTGGCCTCAGATCGATCGCAAGAGATCTAGTGATCTCTTTGCTTTCAGTAAGGCTAGCCGCTCCCTAGTTTTTGGGCTTTTAAAGATACATTCTTCTCTTGGCGTCCATGCTCTATGGAAGAAGATGAAGTGGAAACAACTCAACTGTTTGACTGTCCCGCTTTTGGGAGGTCAAGATTTAAGCACTTGGTAGCACATTATTTCAGACATTCCACCGAGCTGGCGGGTATGGAATTTAAGCGCCTGTTCAATTTTGTATTGGCTGCTAAGCGTTTTGCTAATGTATAGTTCGAAAAAAGGAGTTCTTCTTTCAAAGGACTACTTTGATCGGACATCTAACCTAACCTAAGCTAATTCAGTAGCCTTTTTATTCGTTAAAATATATATGATAAAATATACATATACGAGGGCTGTCCGATAAATAACCGACCTAACCATGATGCACGCGACTTTTTCAAAATTTTTTTTTTTTTTTTTCTACATAGTCTCCTTGTAACTCCACACACTTCTCCCAGCGATGCTCCCATCTCTGCAACCCTTCCAAATAGTACTTGGCGTCTTTGTCTGCAAAATACGAGTTCACGAAAGAGATTGCCTCCTCATTTGACGAAAATCTCTGGCCGCCGAGCGCAGTTTTAAGTTGAGGAAACAAAAAAAAGTCGCTTGGTGCTAGATCCGGTGAATAAGGTGGATGGTCAAGCAGTTCGAACCGCAATTCGTGGATTTTCGCCATGGCGACTGTTGAGGTGTGAGATGGTGCGTTGTCTTGGTGGAACAAGACTTTCTTTCTTTGCAAATGTGGCCGATTGTTCGAAATTTCTTCCTTTAGCTTGTCCAATAATGATGCGTAGTATGCTCCTGTTATAGTTTTTCCTTTTTCAAGATAGTCGATAAAAATAATTCCATGGCTGTCCCAAAAAACACTCGCCATCACTTTCCCAGCCGAATACACAGCTTTAGGTTTTTTTGGGGCTGGTTCCCCCTTTTCAATCCACTGTTTAGATTGGTTTTTTGTTTCGGGCGTATAATGATGAATCCAAGTTTCGTCTACAGTTATCAATCGGCGCCAAAACTCGGTCTTATTGCCTCTAAACTGAGCCAACAGAGCGCTGAGATGTTCATGCGCGCACGTTTGTGGTCTAGCGTAGCAAACGCGGCACCCAACGCGCGGACAGCTTTCTCATGCCCAAATCTTGGTTTAATATGTGACAAACAGTTTCTTTTGACATCTTCATAATCTCAGCTATTTCCCTAACTTTAATCCGGCGGTCATCTAGTACCAATTGATGAACTTTAACGATGTTATCGTTAGTGGTTACAGTTTTTGGACGCCCAGGACGTTCATCATCTTCCAAGCTCCTGCGACCACGTTTAAATTCAGTTGCCCAAAATTTTACGGTGGTAAACAATGGTGCAGAGTCACCATACACAGAGTCCAACTCATCTTTGATTTGTGAAGGCGTATTGCCTTTCAAAAATAAAAATTTAATTACAGCTCGATATTTAATTTTTTCCATTTTGGGGAAATCACCGAAATAGACTCACAAAAACGACTGTCAACAGATAATTGCGCAAGATAAATTTCTGAAATTTTGGCGAGTAGCTATTATAATATGCACAATTTGAAGTAGAAACTTTTTTCAGATGTGCCGCTAGCTTCACGTCGGTTATTTATCGGTAATTTACTGTGGTAAATTTCCTAAAAAATTTCTCGTTATTTTTTCATGACATACAAGTATTATGACATTTAAACGAAAATTAGACAACACCCTTAACTACAATTAACAACTCGTATTTCTAAACCTTATTAAAATTATTTACAATTAATAAAAAATGTCGAATCATAAAAGAAATTTATACTTCCCAGTTTAATTAAGAAAGGAGCAATTTTCTCCAATTTAATTTGTTAACTTCATTAAAGGAAGGTTCAATAATTTGTAAATGGTTACGCTGAAAAAAAACTTCCAAACTAATTTAAAAGGATGCGTTGGTCTAAAAAACAACTTTTTTAATCATTTTAAGCGTAATACTTCCAACAGCACACTTAATTTAACTCGCTGCAAACAACAATGTAACAAATTATAAAAGTAGTCCACAACCCCTACTGAATAAGCGCCACGAACAATTAAAGCGTACAAATTTCCAACACTTTAGAATAAAAATGCGCTTTTTCAATTAGCCGAAGCACAACAGCGAACCCGCAAAGTTATAATTGCGTGTGTAAGCGCCAATAGCGATTGTGACCGCATTGATAGCCAATGCGGCAGCAAATGGCACGAACTTGCGGCAGGCCGCAGGAAATAAAACAAAAAAATTATTAAAAGAGAAAGGCAAACTTTTTTCGTGCCTTCCGCAGTGCCTGAGCATTGAAAGTGCGGGGGAAAGTGCGCCTTATGAAAATCAAATTAATTTCACACAAAATCGCCATTAGTAAGGCGGAAAAGCGCGACCCAATGCCCACACATAGCAATACGCACACACACTCTCACATATATACTTACAAATATTAGGAAATTTGGAAAATAATCGGCCGCTCGTGCAATAATAATGAGCATATTTGTTTCTAATTTATTCTAATTAAAATCTTCAGCTATTGAAATTTTGTAATTAGCGTTTTGAGCAATTACTTAAGAGACGACCCTCACCCACACCACGCAACAGCTGTGCAATGCCTAAAATCCGTACACATTTGGCTGGCTTTTCCGATTTTAAATGGCAACCGTCGCATGCTTACTTATAATCGATATGCGCGTTGTACCGTTAGCCCGAGGCTGGTCAGCGCCTCATTAAAACTTCGACGCGACCACAGCTACACACACACACAGTTTAACCTTAACCAATGGCAGCAGCAGCCGCATCCACGCATTTGATTTGCGTAGGCTATTGAATTGCTTTGCATCTGTGGGCCATATGTTATGCTAAACGCCTAAAAGTATGCCTCTGCAATGGAAAACCAGCACAAATTCGGTGTATTCGGTTTAGCTACTTATATATAGATAAGAAAATTTATACACACATATACATATATACATGTATATAAATACATATATACAATACAAAATACACATACCCTTCATACATATGTAACCATGCAGTTATTCCGTCCAAATGTTTGCAATTTCGCAAATGTACCTGGCACTTAGCAGGCGAATGGACACTTTGCTGTGGTTGCTCGCCGCGGCACGTGTTCTATTGCTTACTGAGTCTACTCATTTGTGCAGCAGCAGCCTGCGTCTCGGTTTGCGTGCCCAATTAAGTTGATGCGTAGATGTACCCATATGGTTGGCGTAACCTTTGGCTTGCCCTTTCTGCGCCGCTTTTCCTTTCAACATGATTGTGCTCATCGCTTTGTTTATAAACGTGTGGAAAGTGGCGTTAGCATACAGTTAAGCTGCCAAGTTCCTCTACCTAAATAGCTAAATATCTGCCTCTCTGCCAAAAGCAGGCCTTCATTTTCAAATAGCTTAAATTTGGCAAGTGAGTATAAATTAATTTTGCCTTTAGTGGCCTGCTTCTAGAATTATCGGAAAGTATTCCTAGAGAGATACATATGTATGTCATATAAATAGTACAAAAATATCCGATTTTGTTGCAGCGGAAGTGAAATTTTTATTCAGTACAACTTTGTGACTTTCATAGCAAAATCAGTCTGAATCAAAGCGGAATTGTCCGCATAGACTTTAGGCTTAACATGTTTCCACAGGAAAAAGGATATCGATGTGATATCAGATTACAGATCCAAAACGTGAAATTATTTGCTCACCGAAGTGTTATCTCAATAAAACCATTGATTGATACGATATGTGGGAAGTAGCATGGTATTGTTGAAACCAAATGTCGCCGAGATCACAAGCTTCAAAATAGGCGATTATCACGGGGCGATAACAGCCGCCATTGATGATTGGGAAGGTTGAATGGCTTCCGTTCTTATACAATCTTTATTTTGTATGCTTTGTATCGTCTCTCCGCGCTCTTTTTGTATACTCCTAGCTAAGGTTGCTATATTTTCGTCACTGCATTCTGGAGGTGGTCTATTCGATCGAATATTATCTAATAATGAATGATGGATCTCCAGATGGTTAATGGTGTTACGAAAAGTACTTTTTTACACGAGAAAAACAATCTTTACAGAACGTGAAATTTTGTAGGCAAGTTGAATGATTAGTAGACGTTGTTCAGGCGTAAGTCTTTCCAATATGAAATGTCAAACAATACTGAACAAAAAAACATGAGAGCTTGACACGACTTATGTGTGATCTGTCAAAAAGGGCTATTGAAAAAAGTACCTCTACTTGAATCACCTGTTACTTTATGGGGGTTCTGACTTTTCCTTTTGAGTTTTATAGACATAGAAACAAACCTACAAATGGTCCGATCACTATAACATTTTTTCTGTATGTTATTCGTATATACATATATTCTTCCTAACCAAGAAATTTTTTCATCTGATCAAAATACAAATGTCAAGCGAAAAACAATGAAAATTTTGGTAAAAAAATCAACTTTTACGCCGCCATTGTGTAAATTTTTTTCGACTATAGATCAGTGTACGAACAATATCATGTTTCAATCTACAACTTATCTTATATTTAATTGACTATCAAAAGAATCATACCCAAGACTTTAATTTTCAACTCTTTTTTCGTTTTTTTTTTTGTGGTTTCATCTTTGTAAGCGGAGATTTATCGCTCATTGAGTACTTCATCCCCAAAATTGCATCAAAAAATCGTTCAAATATCATTTTTTATCACCTTTTCCAATGCTAAGTTTCCCTTGTATAATACATAACCTTTTTAAGATGAATTTATTGTCGGTAAAATAGACTTAATCGAACCTTAACCTCTTCTCATAAAACACCATTTTGAAAAAGCCCATAACCTCGTTTACCTCATTGTAGAGAAGATATGTATAAATATCACGAACAGAGAAAGTAAAAACTTATTAGGTTAATAGTCTGGTGTAGAGGATTTAACGAAACAATGTTTTATATTTTTAAAAATTTACCTTTCAAAAACATTTCTCAGATATTTGGTCATAATCCGATATTTGACCTTTCTAACTCTTCACTTATGTAAAGGGATCTAAACTGTGGAACTAACACTAAACAACTCTTAGGAAACATATAATAAGGCTTTTAATTTGGTTAAGGCATCATACTAAGTTTTTGGCCAAATAAAGCCAAAGTTCTTGTAACCGGCTCTAATGGGAATTTAAGATTGAAGTTGAATCACCACACAATAATATCAACTTATATCACGATGTTAGTATCTATTGTAATTTTGTTTGCTTTACGGACGTTCTGGAATGACCGCTCGAAGCAACTGAGCTATTTTTGGCTTGAATTGGTGCTGAAGGAAGGTGGTAAAGGAAAAAGCTTTCGAAAACGGTGCATTGGAGACGTTGCTGGTTGTTTGAAATTTGATTGGAAATACGAAAAGACTTTTTCGACTATTGAATATTTGAGATAACTTAAGTAGACTTAGCGACGGCAATGTTCCCAAAATGAAACACACAATCTATCATTCTATTTCTCTCAAGTACTCCGAATCGTAATTACATCAAAATAATTATACTCAATACGAGATTATGCGCAATAAATAAGCGCTGTTAGCAATAATTACCAGAAACGCTTAATTCGCCTCTCCAAAATATTAATTTCTCCAACTTAGCAGCTTCAAATCGTTTGAAAATGGCGGCAGGCATAATGTGGTCTCTCATTTCTAATCCGCTGAAATTTAATTGATTTAAGTACACACACTTAGGTAAGCCAAAGCGAGTTGAAGAGCTACTTACTGTAAATTGTTAATTGCACGATTTGGGTTTACAACACAACAACACTTATACACAGGCTATAGATGGCGTACTTATAATTTCCTTTGAAAAAAGGGGCATAAATTTCTAAAATATCATGAATATTCGAAGTTTGCATTGTTGTTGGAAACAACAACAACAACTGATTACCATCAATAGCAACATCTTGAATTTATTGTCGATATTTTGCTATGGCCTTGCCAAGAAGCGCGCTCACTTTCTCCAGTCCTCTCATTTTTCAACTGAGCTCTTTTACATGTTTTTTATTTATTTATCTAAATAAGCACAAAATTCCGTTGCTGGGCAATTTTTTAAATATTCGAATTACTTAAAACTTTTGAACATAAATTTTCGCTCAACAAGATTGAATTAGTGTCCGGAAAGGAGAGAGAGTGAGTGAGTGGGAGCGGAAAAGTGCTATTGCTAAGAGTGAAAGCGAGAGTGAGGGATCTCGGAAAGTTTAAAAGGAATTAAAATTATGTTCGTTTTACAGGCCATTACCAGCCGAATGGCTTGTTCTGGGTGTGACCTTGCACCCGCTTGTCCACACAGATTTCCTATTCAACGACTTTTATGTTCGTTCGCCTTGGACGTTGTGTGCTCGGTATGAGAGCGTGCCGATCCATTTTATGGCAGTTGTGTTCTACTGCACGCTATTAAATAGTATGTAAATACGCTGTCGACGAGTAATAACGCATAAATGGCGAGTATAAAGGTCAGCGCAATTAACTTGAGACGATTTAAGACGGCAGCCACATTAAAAGTTGTTTAAAAGAAATTGGAATTTATACGATGTTCAAGTTGTTCTACAATATACTATAAATAGGAAATTAAGTTATAAAATATTATGGATAGCTCTTAGAAGTTTAAGCTGAATTTTAGTAGCGCTTTTATGTTTATTATGTGGTTTATAAATTCATACAACTTATTTATTTAAAATTCTGATTCAATGGATTAGTGAATATCTAGTTGAGACATTGAAGGACAGATAAATTATGCATTTAGGCCGTTTATGAAACGAGTCATCATATTTTAGATTATGTTTCGGTAGTAAACGGGTCAAAGCGAGACTTCTACCACTAGAAAAAGTGGTCGCAAAAGAGATAACTGACAGCGTAGCTGAGAAGGTTTTAGTATATTAACATACGCATCGTAACTGGTGAAGAAGTCGAAGGATTCCAAATTCACTGAAAGTCATTCCAGGTATATGGGAATAGGTTTCAGCGTTGGCATACTTTGCTCAGAAGCCCATTTTGAAGGCGACTATAAGCATTTGTATGAAAATATGTGAAAATGTAGTTTCTCATGGTATTTCTTTCAAATTTGCTCAGATGGTATATTCTTGGTTCTGTAGTACATGTCTCGAATCTCGAATTCTAATTCATATACCAATGCTAATTAATGCTAACAAAGGCTGACATCACCACCGTAAAGAAAAATGTGATGAACGGGACAAAGACTGTGGCGAATAGGTCCTTGTGACATTTTTCTACAGTACCATATAAAGGAGCGTAAATTCGGTATAAGATTCGTGGTGGAAGAGAGACTCCGTCGCCGAGTACTGGCATTCACCACGGTGGATGAACGTCTAGCCACAATCCGCATCAAAGCGAAGTTCTTTAACATATCGCTTATTTGCGCCCACGCCCCGACGGAAGAGAAGGACGATGTGACCAAAGATGCTTTTTATGAGTGCTTGGAGCGCACTTATGAGAGATGCCCAGCCACGATGTCAAAATCGTGCGCCAGGATGGAAAAAGAAGGTATCTTTGGCACAACCGTTGGTAAATTCAGCCTCCACACTGAAACAACCCGAAATGGGTTGAGGCTGATCGACTTCGCCATCGCCAGAAATATGGTTATCTATAGTACTAGAATCGAGCATAGGAAAATTCACCGATTTACATGTCTGTGTCCGGATCGAGATGCCACCACTCAGATCGATCATGTTGTGATAGACGGAAGACACGCCTCCAGTATTTTAGACGTGCGTACCCTCTGGGGTCCTAATATTGACTCGGATCTCTATCTTGTTGCAGCCAAGAAACGCACTCGCTTCTGTGCAGCTAAAAGGCGGCAATCACTACAGATAGCCGAACGACTTTCTACTCGACTTGCACCTCTGAGAGCACTCTTCAGTAACTCGATATAAGGGAACTGTGGGACGGCATTTCAAGCTCCTTACGTACAGCTGCAAACGAAACCATTGCTTTTCGGAAAAGTTAAAAGAAAAGCTGGTACGATGAGGAGCGCCGTGTCGCAGCGGAGAGAAACTAGAAGAAAATAATAATACAATCGACAACAACACCTGCGGGATGGAATATATACCAACCAAGAGCTGAAGAGGGAAGCGAGACGCATTTGCAGATAAAGATAGAGGCCGAAATGCGTGAAAATCCATGCCCGACGATTTTACAGCACGAAAAAGAGCTGCTTTTATGCCGCTATGTATAATTTTGGTATCCCAGCAAATTTAATACTGTGTGTAAACTATCGTTGGGCAATACCAAAAGCTTCGTCAGGATGGGACCCCTTTGAGCCGTTCGTTACCAAACGAAGTTTCACACAAGGCGACTCCCTATCGTGCGACTTCTTCAGTCTACTCCTAGAGAAAATAATTCGAGCTGCAGAGCTTAATCGAGCAGGTACAATCTTCTATAGGGTGATTTTTTAAGAGCTTGATAATTTTTTAAAAAAAAAAAACGCATAAAATTTGCAAAATCTCATCGGTTCTTTATTTGAAACGTTAGATTGGTTCATGACATTTACTTTTTGAAGATAACTTCATTTAAATGTTGACCGCGGCTGCGTCTTAGGTGGTCCATTCGGAAAGTCCAATTTTGGGCAACTTTTTCGAGCATTTCGGCCGGAATAGCCCGAATTTCTTCGGAAATGTTGTCTTCCAAAGCTGGAATAGTTGCTGGCTTATTTCTGTAGACTTTAGACTTGACGTAGCCCCACAAAAAATAGTCTAAAGGCGTTAAATCGCATGATCTTGGTGGCCAACTTACGGGTCCATTTCTTGAGATGAATTGTTGTCCGAAGTTTTCCCTCAAAATGGCCATAGAATCGCGAGCTGTGTGGCATGTAGCGCCATCTTGTTGAAACCACATGTCAACCAAGTTCAGTTCTTCCATTTTTGGCAACAAAAAGTTTGTTAGCATCGAACGATAGCGATCGCCATTCACCGTAACGTTGCGTCCAACAGCATCTTTGAAAAAATACGGTCCAATGATTCCACCAGCGTACAAACCACACCAAACAGTGCATTTTTCGGGATGCATGGGCAGTTCTTGAACGGCTTCTGGTTGCTCTTCACCCCAAATGCGGCAATTTTGCTTATTTACGTAGCCATTCAACCAGAAATGAGCCTCATCGCTGAACAAAATTTGTCGATAAACACATTTCGAACCGAACACTGATTTTGGTAATAAAATTCAATGATTTGCAAGCGTTGCTCGTTAGTAAGTCTATTCATGATGAAATGTCAAAGCATACTGAGCATCTTTCTCTTTGACACCATGTCTGAAATCCCACGTGATCTGTCAAATACTAATGCATGAAAATCCTAACCTCAAAAAAATCACCCGTTATAAGAGTTTACAACTGACATCATTGGCCTCAGCAGCCGCGCCGCTAGTTCTGCTTTCTCTAGACTGGTTAAGGAAGCGAAGCATATCGGTCTGGTAGGAGGTATGTCATCCAGCAACCAGTCATCGCAATCGCGTCTTGACTCCACAGTCACTCTTGATAGTCATGGAATGGATGGTAAAAATACTTTTTTGTTATCAATTGCCAAAAAACGCTCGAAATTCGGGCCTCTAGAATAGAATACCACCTTAAAGAATATATAAAAAAGATTTTGCTTCGAAAATTTGTTCACAAACATATGTATATGTTATTTCACTATCTAGTCGTACAATAGCTTAATTAAAAACTTTAGAAAAAATTTGAATTAATTAAAATGCAACAATTACTGGCATTCGCCCTCATAGCTTCGTGAATGTCTCATTTTCATTGTTTTTACGAACATAATAAATAGGAATATATTCATATGGAGGAGGCAGCCAGTGCCAAGTAAAATTTTTGTTGTGATTACATTGGCTTACATAGACATTACAGTTGTTGCTGCATTGCATTACTTTAATGCTCATCCAGCGTAACTTTGCGAGCTTTCGTAGCTTTCACAGCAGAGAAAGTTGCATTTGGCATTGCACTAATTGTTTTGCAGCTGCTGTCTACATGTCTACACTCAACCGGCTTACAATCAGTGTTGTAATTTGGCTTTTTGGCAGTTGCTACTGCTGTTATTCTACTCGTATAGTGCAGAATCTAAAAGTAAGCGCCAGGCGGGAGGCACATACTTTCTTCTTCTTCTATCCTTGCAGTTTGCCGCATTGGCAACAAAATGCTTCACATTTAATTGTAAACTCCCAAATTGAACTGCTCTGTACGGTACAATCCATTTTCGGCCTCAGCTAGGAATTTATTTTCATTATTGTACCAATACTTTTACTGCATTACATTACGCAGCAGTACAACAAAAAATACTGCAGTAGCCCGCGGCAATGCTGAGTGCTTTGACTTTGGTTTATGTGTATGTAAGTGTGTGAATATGTAAAATATCAAAACAACGGGATAAACAATTATATTAAAACTTTCCTTTAGCGACATGTTCAAAACTATTCAAATTAAATTTTCCATTTGCTAAAACCGAAGCTGAAATTTGCATTGCAACGATAAACCGATCCAACTGCCCATTTGTTTTTATCGAGTTTTTTGTTTTGTTGTTGCATATTTTTTCTTTGTTTTGCTTTTGTTTGGAAATGCTGGTAAATGCTTTTTGGCAAAAGCTATCAAAAGATTATCTCTTTCCTTTTTCATTGTTCTACTTAAAAGTCGGCTCCAACGCTTGAACTCCCACGTAGAAACAAAAAGAATATTTTGCAGATGGAAGGGTTGCTTGTTGCATATATGTAGGTAGGTAGGTCGTCATACTCGTACAAAAGTTCATTTAAGGAAATAGTAAAAGGTATTGAAACATTTTTATCTAGGCCTGTTTTGTTTGGGAAATTTTTTTCGCCATATTATAATAAAGGGTGATCCATTTTTACTTTTTTAAAAGAAAAGCACAAAAACTTGAAATTTAATGGGGAATGTTTATTATCATTCGAAAGAACATTTTTTGGCATTTATTTTTTGAAGATTATCTCTTTCAAATGTTGGCCGCGTCTACGATTCAGATGGCTCATCCATTAAGTCCACTTTTCGATTACTCGTTCGAGCACTTCGAATGGTAACTGGCGAATGACACGCGTGATATTTTGCTCCAAGGCCTGGATCGAAGCGAGATTGTCCGCATAGACTTTAGACATTGCATATCCTCACAGGAAAAAGTCTAACGGTGTGATTTTACACGATCTTGGTGGCCATTGAATTATGCGAGGAGTGGGAAGTTGCGCCGTTTTGTTGAAACCAAACGTCGCCGAGATCACGAGCTTCAATTTCAGTCATCTAATAGTCACAACGCGGGGTTACGTTCTTACCGGTATCATTTTTAAAGAAATTTTGACCGATGATTCCACGGGCCCATAAACCAAACAAAACCGTTGTTTTTTCTGAATAAAACGGCAGCTCTTGAATCTTTTTAGGTTACTCTTCGTCCCAAATGCGACAATTTACTTGAGTACATATCCAATGAGCAAGAAGTGGGCCTCATCGCTAAACAAAAGTTGGCTGGAAACATGGGATCTCCTTGGAACGTTTTCAAGAGCCCATAAAGCGAAGTGATGTCGCTTGGAAAGGTCAAGCGGCTTCAGTTCCTACACTAGTTGTAGGTTGTACTCTTTCAATTTAAGATCTCGACGTAACATGCGCCAAGTTGTACCATACGTCAGTCCGAGTTGCTGCGAACGGCATTGAATCGACACTTCATGGCCCTCGTGTACACTTTCAGCTACGTCTCCTATATTTTCTTTATTGCGAGCTGGACGTGGTCTATTTGGTTGAATATTATTCAGTAATGAATGCTGGACCTCAAGATGGGTGATGGTGTTGCGAAAAGTACGATGAGTAGGCCGATTATGTTGACCATAAGTTGAGCGAAGCGCGCGAAATACTATCTTTACAAAACGTGAATTTTCGTAATAAAGTTGTACGATTAGCTAAAATGGAAAGATCGCGACCGACCAGAACAAACATGGAGAAGGCCTTGGAACAACGCAAGGACTACAACCATCAATCGTGTGAGATTGCATAACCTTGTAGAGAGAACACCAGAAAAGAGTAACAAAGATCTAAAATGTGATTTTGTAGAAAATATTTACCAATTTGGATGAGTCGGAAATTTAAAGCGACTTTCGAAACCTAGTGTGTTCGCTACGGTAGACGATCTCTACGAAAAAATCAACCGCTGTCCGGAGTTTTATTCAAAACCATTAAGATATATTTTCATAAATTTATATATATTCCTAGTCTTCTATATATTTGCAATTATTTAGTAAATTCAAATCCACAAAAAAGTGTGAGTTCAGCATTCCTGCCGGGACTTAAACGACTTTATGAGGCCAGTAATTTTTGCTCTGCGCTTTGTATCAGTTTGTATTCGGAGTGGGTTAGTCTTAATTGAAATTTCTTAATTTCATTACGAACTCTTTGTATTTACCCTTGTAGGCAGAGACACATTCACTACTTTACGCTCACCCTGACCATCCGTTATTTTGTAATACAGAGAACCTTTATAATTGCAGAGGTCATTTCTTGAAATTTCATCAAATTGAGTATGTAAAGATTGTTGGCACAACGTACATAAGCTGAGGCGATCTAAAATTGCATCGCCAGTTTGCTTTTATGTCGAAATGAGGAATTTCATCAACACTCGTTCCCACACATTCACACACACGCCACACATGTACATGTGGACGCACATAAACACTTAATTCGCCATTGTTTTGGTTCTTCAACATTTCGGCAGCCCATTTTGCTTTCCTTCCTTGCGTTCGTAGCACTTCATTGTGCGAGCACACAAAAATGTGTGAATTTGCTGCAAGTTTTCGGTCAGTTTTGTTTATACAGTGTGCGGTCGACCATCAACGACAAAGTAAACATTCCGAGGAGTTTAGCAAGGCTATTGTTTTTATTGGTGTTTTGCAAGAATTTATGAACCTTTCATAGAAATTGAATTTTGAAAGTAATGCCGAGTAATTAAGAAATATATGCAAGCAAGTCGGGGGAGTTTGGAAATTTGGAAATTAAAGCTTTTACTCTATTTCATGTTGATTTAGTGGGATGTAAAAATGTGGTAACTGTAACTGAATATTGACCAAGAGATTCTGTCGTTGTAAGACAACCGTCTGTCACATCATCGTCTCTGGGGTGTCTGTTAGCAATGTACTTGAAAAAGCTCAAAAAAGCTATTCCACAAATCGTCCCAGAAGAAATTTATTGCCTTAACCGTCTATATAAAGTAATTAAATTTCTGAGGTATAACGGTTATCTATTATTTCAAATAAGATTGAATGTGTGCATTTTAGGGTACCAAAAACATTATTGAATTGAGAGAATATTGACAAGAAAGTGCCACAGTGCAATTTTCGCCTTGCCTTGGTACCCTAGTTCCTCTGCGATTGGCAGGCGGAACGACATTCTGTCCTCCTCAACTTGTGTGAGTGGTGCTGGATAGCACTCTTTGGACGGATTGCCAAGAGCCGCTTGCGTTCGTTAACCAGCGCTGCCACCTTGTTATGTGACTACCGTGCATATTGGATGATTTGCAGCCAAGAAGTAAATTGGGCTGTTTTCTAACCAACATCGGGCCACCTTATGAAGTAACGGTGACCATTCCGAATCAAGGGGTCCTCTTTTAAAATTTCTTCAAAAAAAAAACAATTTTTTTATTGTACAAATCGAGGGCTTAAATTGTCTAGAATATGTTGGTAAAATGTTTTTTCGATTCGTGGATTAGTTCCGTCGCAATACGACTATGAAACTTTGACACGCGTTTCCTCGAAAAAAAGTTTTTCAAATCGGCGGACATTCTCGTTTTTGAACCATTCAAACAATTATCTTCGCATTTTACCCGCCTAAAAAAGACAAAATTCTCCGGCGCTGTAACCTACAAAATCACAGAAGTCACGAAACCCAAAACAACTTCTTAAAGGAGACTCAGCTGCTCGGAGGCGACCGACTCCAAACGAGACGAGACCAGTGGCGAGCGTGAGAAGAAATGGAAACGGGGTGAAAAAACGTCGCCAAACCAGAAGCTAGATGCCCGGGGGTCCTATTGATCCTCAAAAGATAGGCATGAGCGCTCCAGTATGGTAAGTCTCATCTCAGAAAAGCTCTCTTTGAACAGGAGCACGAACAGCAACCCATCGTCTACTGCAAAGAGACATAGAGGAGCGAATTCTGCGGCGGCCACTAAACGTATCAGGGGGAATCAGAGACAAGGTAGCGAAAGGGCTGCACAACCGATTTCAACAGGACAAACCGCGAAATGTAGGAGTGGGCTCATAACGTCACGCGAACCTCTGAGTTGTAAGTGGCAGAAGGGAAACCAGCCATAGACGGTCGGAGGATAACGCTACATTCAAATTCCTCTCTCGGTGGTTGAGGGCAAGCGCAAATATTCGGAGGCCCTAAAAAGCATGCGAATGGTGCTGCCTCGTTATTATCGGCGGAGTTTGGGTTTAGATGAACTTACTGCGTATATCATGGATGAGATCTACTGGGGATTTGGGTACCCTGTCTCACTCCATAGTGTATACTTTAGGCAGGGTTGCTGCTAGTTCATTGCAAGGACAAGGGACGGCCACCTGGCCAGTGGAGATCGCTCCTACGCTTGAAGGATGGAAAGGTATATTTGGCTACGCAAGGATGGGTGAAGATATACCGACCGTACCCGAGTACAAAGCTGATGGGTCCACTAACATTCCAGAGCGAGATTTGTCTTGGTACCACAAGAAGTTGCCCAAGGACTGGAGTTCTATTCCCCCTACTATGGAGCCACGTAGTATATGATCCCATTTAGCTGCTCACAAACAATGAAATTCGGAGTCAAAGGTGCGCCGACTGCATTATTATAATGGCAAGGGGAAGAATTGAGAATTCTCTCTGCAACATAGTTCAAAGGGGGTTATGCTTAGCTAAGGAATATTGTAATTCGGTCGGGTTAAACATTTATTCATCGAAAAGAACTATCATCTTTTTTCCAATACCGGACTTGAGGGCCCTAAACCTTGGTGGCAGGGAGTTAGAGGTTTCTAAACAGGTCAAATATCTAGGCCTCACATTAGACTACTTTGTCTAAACCTATATAATATGCAGACGCCTGACCGGTAGATCCTCAGTAAGCCAAGTATCATCAGGTGTCTATGATCGTGAGGCCTTTTGTTACTTATAGAGCAGCTGCTTGAGCACAAGAGTATCGCTGATTTCGGTACGTCTTCAACTATCGAAGCTACGAGGTCTTGCCCGTCAGGAGCAATGCGCATTTGCCCAACCGCAGCACTTGAAGTCATGTTGGAACTCATACTGCTCCATATATTACTCAATCAGAAAGCAAAGAATACCATGCTACTCAATAAATAAAGAAAGTGTAAACTTTATAAGGAAGTCTAAAATAACTCTCGCTAGCAATGCTGTCTGTAGTGACTCCACAACAAGCAATTGGTATGCGTCATGCAAAACTTAACGATCAGAGGTCTAGGAGGCCACGCCACGTGACAGCCTCAAGATGGCTCAAGAAATATGGACCAGTGATTTCCTCTGCCCATAGAGTACAACAAACAGTCACTTTTTAAGGATGTAACGACGTCTCTACAATTTTTAAGTCTTTAGACGGGCTGAACCCCCTAAATTTTGTAAATTCTTTTTTTTAAGGGCAACCTCCATGTTAATACGAAATTTTAGAATATCCTTACTAGTTTTTTTATTATCAACCGCCTCTTGAGTTTTCTCTACCAATATGTCGTAGCTTTTCTGATTGAGCATATAAATCAATATAAAATTGTACATTGCGCTATATATTAGGAAATTTTCATGATAATATTGACAATAAATGATTTATAGTACACTTAAGGCCGATGGTAAATGATGTGTATAAATTGCACACATACACATAAACGCATATCAATCCATTCGCAGGCAAATCGTTTAACCAACCGAGAGCATAGCATAGTTAAATCGTTTTAACAGCTATAAATAAAGGGTGATTTTTTAAGAGCTTGATAACTTTTTTAAAAAAAAAAACGCATAAAATTTGCAAAATCTCATCGGTTCTTTATTTGAAACGTTAGATTGGTTCATGACATTTACTTTTTGAAGATAATTTCATTTAAATGTTGACCGCGGCTGCGTCTTAGGTGGTCCATTCGGAAAGTCCAATTTTGGGCAACTTTTTCGAGCATTTCGGCCGGAATAGCCCGAATTTCTTCGGAAATGTTGTCTTCCAAAGCTGGAATAGTTGCTGGCTTATTTCTGTAGACTTTAGACTTGACGTAACCCCACAAAAAATAGTCTAAAGGCGTTAAATCGCATGATCTTGGTGGCCAACTTACGGGTCCATTTCTTGAGATGAATTGTTGTCCGAAGTTTTCCCTCAAAATGGCCATAGAATCGCGAGCTGTGTGGCATGTAGCGCCATCTTGTTGAAACCACATGTCAACCAAGTTCAGTTCTTCCATTTTTGGCCACAAAAAGTTTGTTAGCATCGAACGATAGCGATCGCCATTCACCGTAACGTTGCGTCCAACAGCATCTTTGAAAAAATACGGTCCAATGATTCCACCAGCGTACAAACCACACCAAACAGTGCATTTTTCGGGATGCATGGGCAGTTCTTGAACGGCTTCTGGTTGCTCTTCACCCCAAATGCGGCAATTTTGCTTATTTACGTAGCCATTCAACCAGAAATGAGCCTCATCGCTGAACAAAATAAAGCGCGAAACACATTTCGAACCGAACACTGATTTTGGTAATAAAATTCAATGATTTGCAAGCGTTGCTCGTTAGTAAGTCTATTCATGATGAAATGTCAAAGCATACTGAGCATCTTTCTCTTTGACACCATGTCTGAAATCCCACGTGATCTGTCAAATACTAATGCATGAAAATCCTAACCTCAAAAAAATCACCCGTTATATGCAATCTCTACATTATGTTTTCGAGCAAATTTCATGACCCACATAGAAATATATTTAAATACATTAGAGCGGGTTGATTAACAGGAAGCAAACGAACCGAAAAATCGCGTATGCGGAAAATTTTCACCGGATTCATTCTGAACAATTTTGGGTCTAAAACCGTTTTCGAGCCAGCGATTCTCAACGAAAATTTTTTTAGGGATCATAAAAACTTGTTCGTCAGTTTTTGAGATATCGAAACATACCGATTATACAGTTTTTTTAAACTTCGCTTTAAAAATCGCTGGCATCTGAATCGATTTTAGACACATATTATCTCAGACAAAGTTACTCACAATGATCCGTAGAACATTTCCAACATGCGTGATTTTATATAAAAAAATCGACCCGACCTAATATGCATATAATATATTTGCTTTATTATGGCACTCATAATAATATGTAGACATACAAGTATCTATATGTATAAATCAAAAATTTTTAAATAAATTCTCCGATCTAATAAAAACATAATTTAACAGTTCGAAAGCTTGAATGCAACGGCGATTGCGGACAGTCGATGTACTCGTATATATGTGTATATTTAATATTGTCTAGTGGAAACTAACGGCAGTGGCTGCATCAAATCGAATTTGCATTTTAATGTCTGAAACAATGCCGGTGCGATTGCAGCAAGCGAGTCAAGAAACGCTGTGGAACGGCTAAAGTAAAGCGAAGAGCTCTCGAGATGCTCATAGTATGTCGGACACATAATCACACGCACATATAAACACATACCAGCGTTCAAACCCACATACAGTGAAGATGTCCGCAAGGCAGCAATACAAGGCTGTAGTTGCCATATGCCATACAACACTCGCCATATTGCCACACAAACTGCTTACTGTCGCCTTGTTAGTTTCTGCTGTTGTTGCTGTTTTTTATTTTACTTTTCGGTCGTTTATGACTTCTACAACGCATTTGCCCCACTTCGCTTCCGTTTCGGAACGCTGGCGTGTTGCAGTGAATAAAGCTGCCGGCCAAACCGCAGCTAAAGGCCATTTTATCCACACAGATGCACATCTAAATTATCGTGTCCATTGCCGCAATTTGCCAAAGACAACAAGCAGTGCAAATAGCATGGGGTAGGAAGAAAAAATTGAAGCACAAAAAAGTCAAATGCTTAAGGAAGACATACATATGTAAAGGAGGAAGAATTTATTACTTGTGTAGTCGACTGAATAATGGGTAGACTGGCAGAATGTTGCCACGTTCTTATAAATTCAATAAATTTGAATGGGTTTCTGGTCAAAATTTTAGATATGGTTTTTACTAATTTTAGTGATCTCGTAACACATATCGGCCCAAAGTGTCGTGGGAAGCAGGACTGTAGTGGAAAGTGTTGCCAGAAGTAAGCAACTTCACTTCTACTGGCTGCCAGGCTACAAAAGCATCGAGGGCAATGAAATGGTGGACGAAATTGCCAAGAATGGTGTGCGGCTAACATCCAAAAACGTGATCAACATTGGGAAACCCACGCATTGTCTGCACGACGATCTTGACAGAAACATGGTAAAGAAAATTAAAACCCGATGGAACGAGTTTTGCACCCAGGTCAAAACTGTAAAAGTCATGTTCAAAATGGTAGATCGGGGATACAGAAAATTCCTATTGGCACTCGATAGGATAGAGTGTGGGAACATGATGGTAATACTAACTGGTCAGAGTCTGGTAATCAAGAAAACTGCAAGAAATGTCTAGAGCAGCGCACCAGGGAAACAATGGGGCATCTCTTTTGCATTTGTCCCGCATTGGTAACACTATGCTGTAAGCATATGGGGTCCCCACGATATGATACACTGGACAAGGTATCGATAGTGAGACCGCAGAGTCTGTTAAAGCTCGCGTCAAGCGCTAGTATCCTAAAGGATTACTACTCCTCTTGGACCTAGCAACTGGACTCTATGTGGTATCGCAAAGTAGCAAAACTGGTCTATGCGTGTCTTATTGTCCTAGCAGCCTAACCTCACATAACCTTTATCTTACTTTTGATCGGCCAGTTTGTATGACAGCTATACGTTATAGTCATCCGATCCGAACAATTTTTCCGGGGATTATATTTTTAGCTTGGACAATAATCCTTGTTAAATTTCGTGAAGATATCTCGTCAAATAAAAAAGTTCTTCATATAAGGACTTCATTTTGATGGATCGGTTTACATAACTATATCTTATAGTGGTCCGATAACGGCTATTTCGACAAATAAGCAGCTGAGTGTAGGGAAAAAGAATTGTGCAAATTTAGAAGACAATTTTAGAAGCAAGTAATATTTCATGTGGCAACTCCATATCCTTGACTGCCATTAACGATATAATAGAGAGAAAAAGCGACTTAAAGAAAATGCGCGAAAAAATCAGCAAAAAAGTGAATTGCTTGAACGAACTTAGCATATGCTTAAGAGCAAAGACACACACACCCGTATGCTTTATGGCATGTGTAAGTTTCCCTGCTATTTACATACAAATGCAACTCACACTCCACCCTGCGTGGAGCAGTTATCCTTCAGCTTGCTGCTCTGCTGCTTGGAGCAAATAAGTAGTTGTAACCTAATCACAATATTTCATGTACTATATTAAATGCATAAGTGCCTGGCTGCATGCAACATTGCGCCCACACATGCATGTATGCATATACACATACACACAGAGAAGGACATATTGCATATTTCCTTTGAGCTTCAAGTGCTCTGCAGATATACTTGAGAGTACAAATTTATAATATGTAAGCATTCCTTATGTTTGATCATGTTAAGATGGCTTGGCTCCTTGGGAAACACCAATTTCAGAGGACCGCAAATCTGCAATAACAACAAATTGGCGAAATATACTAAAGGGTGATTTTTTAAGAGCTTGATAACTTTTTTTTAAAAAAAAACGCATAAAATTTGCAAAATCTCATCGGTTCTTTATTTGAAACGTTAGATTGGTTCATGACATTTACTTTTTGAAGATAATTTCATTTAAATGTTGACCGCGGCTGCGTCTTAGGTGGTCCATTCGGAAAGTCCAATTTTGGGCAACTTTTTCGAGCATTTCGGCCGGAATAGCCCGAATTTCTTCGGAAATGTTGTCTTCCAAAGCTGGAGTAGTTGCTGGCTTATTTCTGTAGACTTTAGACTTGACGTAGCCCCACAAAAAATAGTCTAAAGGCGTTAAATCGCATGATCTTGGTGGCCAACTTACGGGTCCATTTCTTGAGATGAATTGTTGTCCGAAGTTTTCCCTCAAAATGGCCATAGAATCGCGAGCTGTGTGGCATGTAGCGCCATCTTGTTGAAGCCACATGTCAACCAAGTTCAGTTCTTCCATTTTTGGCAACAAAAAGTTTGTTAGCATCGAACGATAGCGATCGCCATTCACCGTAACGTTGCGTCCAACAGCATCTTTGAAAAAATACGGTCCAATGATTCCACCAGCGTACAAACCACACCAAACAGTGCATTTTTCGGGATGCATGGGCAGTTCTTGAACGGCTTCTGGTTGCTCTTCACCCCAAATGCGGCAATTTTGCTTATTTACGTAGCCATTCAACCAGAAATGAGCCTCATCGCTGAACAAAACACGCGCGCGAAACACATTTCGAACCGAACACTGATTTTGGTAATAAAATTCAATGATTTGCAAGCGTTGCTCGTTAGTAAGTCTATTCATGATGAAATGTCAAAGCATACTGAGCATCTTTCTCTTTGACACCATGTCTGAAATCCCACGTGATCTGTCAAATACTAATGCATGAAAATCCTAACCTCAAAAAAATCACCCGTTATAAGTGAGCTGTGAAATTAAGTTACAACGAAAATGCAAACAATGGCATAAATCTGTGAAAAGTGATTCAGCTGCATGCTGAAGTGTCACAACTTCATTCGCCTCCATCGCTTCTCATTTAGATATATACATACATACATATATATATACACTCGCACATATATATAGTATATTGTTTAGTCAAGGATTGCAGTTATCTTAAGTATGAAGATATTAAGTACTGAGATACATGCACAGACAGTTATAATGCGGAGAATAGTATTTTGGGCGAATATAGTAATTTGCATTGTTCTTTGCTATAAATCAACAACTTTTTTTTTCAAATCGTGATTAAATTGGAACCAGAAGCAGTATTTCCGTTGAACTCTATTCCTAAGAGAAATAGTTCAATTAAAAAGGTCGCCGACAAGGCACATAGTTGGCGCTACTACTAAACAATGGATAAAAGGGAATTTCGTGTGTTGATAGGATATTTTTTTTGGGAATACCAACTGGTCTCTATCTGGCGGCAACAAACGCCCGCAGGATGGGGCTGACAGAACAAGAAGACTGCAGGAAATATCTAGAGCAGGACATCAGGGAAACAACGGATTATCTCTTGTGCACTTGTCCCGCTTTTGCAAGACTACGCTGTAAGCATTTGGGCTCACGACGGTATGATGCACTGGAGGAGGTATCGATAGTGAGTCCGCAAAGTCTGTAAAAATTCGCATCAAGCGAAGGCATCTTAAAGGATGATTACTCCTCTTAGCAACTCAACTCCATCTGGTATCGCAAAAGACCAAACTGGTCTATGCAAGGCTTATTGGCCTACCAGATTAACCTAACCTAAACAGTTTTCGGACACTGTTCCAGGATGATCAACTATCAAAGATTGATATGTTAAGTTTAGAGGTGGTAAAATTAGAACCGAAAACACACAGTGGGTACCCAAACGTGGTTATTAACGACAAAAATATTAAAAAAAAAAAACAAAATCCATAAAATAATTTTGGACATAGCAGGCACTCTAAAAATATCAACTGACCTGTACATCATATACGTATAATATACGAACATTTGAGTATGAGAAAGCTGCGTGCAAAGTAACCAAAAACAACGACGAGTTGATGACTCGGAGCAGTGTTTGGCGATGTTCAAGAGTAATAAACCCGATTTTTTGTGTCAGTATGTAACAATAGATGAAACATGGCCCCATCATTTCACTCCGAAGTCCAATCAACAGTCATCCGAGTGGACGACACACGATGAACCCGCTGCAAAGCATGAAAAAACACAACAATTGGCTGGCAACGTTATGGCGTTTGTAATTCGAGACGCGCATGTACTAATTTTTATTAACCACTTTTAAACAGGACTATTCCATAGCGTTATTTAACCGTTTAAGCGACTGAAAAATGGTCGCATTTGAAGAAAAATAAAGTGCAGTTTTACCAAAACATTGCACCATGTCATAAGTCAATGAAAACGATGGCAAAGAATCATGATTGGGCTTAGAATTGCTTCTGCATTCACCGTATTTTCTAGACCTAGTCCCCACCGACTATTTCATGTTCTCAGATCTGATCTCAAGATAATACTCGCTGGGAAGAAATTTTCTTCGAATGAAGAAGTGTTCGCAGAAACTCAGGACAATCGTACAACAAAAAGTATCGAAAAATTGGAGGCTCGCTATAATCAGTTAATATACTGATTACTGGAAGGGAATAAAACGAATTTTGCCAAAAAAAATTTGTTTTTTGTAGTAGGTCGGTGACTTTTCAGTTAACCTGAAAAACAGATTTCCCAAAATCAATCAAATACATACATATCTTTATATATATAAATCTTCTGACCGTGTGTTTGCATTTGAACTGCTCCTAAATGGATGTACCGATTTTGATGAAAATTTGTGTGTATGTTCAAGGAGATTCGAGAATGGTTTAGATTTACAATTTGGTCCATTGGAAAACGTTTTTTTAAATTAATTTTTCATTTGTAAATGGATGGCGCTACCATCGCAGTATCCAATATTCAAACCTTAAATTGGCGTAAACGTACATTAAACAAAACGATGCCAAAGTAAAAGGCGACATCTGTAGATCAAGTTTTCATATTGTGGACAGAGTTGTTCGTTCTTAAGTAATAAATTGGGTCATTCAATACATCTATGGGTAGCTGTAATATTTTTTTCATACCTGCCAACTACTGGAGGGGGTATCTTGGCAGGCAATTTACAATTGCAAAAGGTCTGGCATAAAAAATAGCGGCATAACTGAAGTGTTGATAAAATATTTGAGATATACAGAAATCTTTTCGAAGCATTGCACAGAGCAATACAATATTTAAACGGGAACGATGAATACATATATGCGTACAATTTCAAACTGATCCTTCCTGAAAAATAATAAAATTTCTAAATATTGGGAATGGTAGAATAGAACTGCAATCAAATACACAATGCAATGAATTAAAACTGGCTCATTTATCATTCGATGAATAATATACCACGGGCATCGCAAAAGACTGATGCCATAACCTTGCCAGATGATTTTTTTGTCTTTCCACGCTTGAGAACCGTTTCTTAATATGCAGTCCACCAGGCTGACAATCTATTGGACTCGATTGATTTCACTGATGTACAGCCCAAATTCAATAGTATTTTTATCCCAAAAACCAATTCTTTCTTAACGCACGAAATGCTTTTTGATTCATTTTTGTTGCTTCATCAAAAATGCGATTATTCCTTAACTAATACTTATAATCTAACTAATAGAAATCATATAGATGGTATTAGTAGTACTACCTATGTATCAGCCACAGTAAAACGTAGGCGGGTCCTCTAGTGTTCTTGTATATTCTCAGCGACACAAACTTATTTTGATGCTATGAAGCCTTTTGAAGCTGAGAAGTAACTGGTGATCAAATTTGACACGGACTGACAAAAAAAAAGCAATTTTTCCTTATATTTTAATACATTCATTAATGTTCGCTAGAAAATAGGCTAATTTTATGCCAATACAAGCATGCAAACGATTAATCTAATTTTCCATATACCTCTTGAGAGTGTTGGCTTGGATGGCCGTCAGAGCCTTCAGTGATTTTTGGTTTTCTCGGGATCGGCTCATTTTTGGAGTACCATTAACTTGATTGCAATACAGTTTTGTTGTGATATTCATAAACTCAAGTCTTATCGTCAGTAATTATAGGTTTGATGGATGTAGGGTTCTCAGCTATGTTGCCAGGCGTCTCTTTTGCGAACTGTCATCGTTTTTGCACAATATTCATTTTTTTTGTAAAAGAGTCAAATTTGGTCATATGTTATTTACGTCAAAATGCATTATGTTTGCTTTGTGTTCTAACTACGAGGTGTGTTCAAAAAGTATCGCGAATTTTGAATTTTCGCGGGTTACGTTTATTCGAATTTCGAATTTTTTGTGGCGTTATGTTGGTACTTATATCTCTCACTTATCCCGACAAGCTCGGCCATTTTGATTGTTCATTTAATTGTTGACAGCTGCTTTGCTTGCACGTGTTTTGGATCGTCTTCGATTTTTACCTATCAAAAAAATTGCACCACGATAACGCCCCTGCTCACACATCGTTGCTTGTGCGCGACTTTTTGGCCAAAAACACACTAATGATGCCGCAGCCACCGTATTCCCCATATCTGGCCCCCTGTGACTTTTTCTTGTTCCCTAAACTGAAGAGGCCCATGAAAGGACGACGTTACGCTTCTCTTGACGAGATAAAGACGGCATCGAATGAGCAGCTGAAGAAGATAAAAAAAAATGATTTTTTGAAGTGCTTCGAAGATTGGAAAAACCGTTGGCACAAGTGTATAATATCTCATGGGGATTACTTTGAAGGGGACAAAATAAATATTCATGAATAAATAAATAATTTTTGAAAAAACACAAAATTCGCGATACTTTTTGAACACACCTCGTATTTCAGAACCAAAACTATATTAGGTTAAAATTAAAATTGAAACTAAAATTTAAATTAAATATAAAACTGAAATTAAAACCAAAATTCAAGTATTAAAATTAAAATTAAATTACGTTTTAGCTCACATTCGTCTCCAATTTATTATTTCTTAAACATTTTATTTTTCTATAAGTAGGAACATTGAAAATATATTTGAATATTTGCAGAAATTTATATTAAAAATATTTTAAAAATAAATTAAAGCTTCTTATTGGTACAAAGAATTCTTCTAAATTCAAACCCTTCAACGTTTCAAACCCAAACCACAGCTGAGCTATTATTTTTTAATTTTAGTTTCACAAATTGAGAATTTCTGTCCCATGCATGCTTGGCACACATTTTTATGGCATTCATATTATTTATTAAATATTTTATTTTCACATTTCCTTGTACTTCATATGTAGCTCTAGCAGAGGACATTTGTGGCTGCAAATTCTGTAGCATGAAAAAAAAGTATTTTTAAACAACAAATAAACCTGCCGGACTGCAGTGCAAGCACTATTTCAATTCCCTCAGTAATAAACTCATCATTTTAAAATATGAAATGAAATATTTAAAATCATATTTCATTTAAGAAATGTATTTTCCATACTGCAGGCAAGCGCTAGCTGCCTTTCACCTATCCAACTGTCTGCTGGCAGAGCAAACGCACGCTTGCAGCACACACTACTCCCCACAGTGTTGTATACCGGTTTGCTGTCACTTCCCACCTCACCATGAATTTGCGCATTATTGAATGACTTTCAGTGCGGGGCGTGCGTGCGTGAGAGGGTGTGCGCCTGCGTTTCGAGTGCGAAGTGGGATCGGCCACAAAATGCGCTTAGTGACAATCGGCAACTTTGCACTTACACGTGTACCAAATGCAACTAACAAGGTGTGCAACAATAACAAAACATGCATAGTATATGGTGCGCCATAAACACACACAGATGCAGTTGACAGCGCCTCCCTGCAATAGCGAATGTGTGAAAGTAGAAAAGCTGCTGTGGCAAGAAGTGACGTTTGCGTTGTGCCATTTTTTCCTGTTCACTGCTTTATTTTATGTCTTCCTGTACTGTTACCGGTTGTTATTGTTGTCATTTCCGGCATACAAACACACTTCACATGCGGCGAGCGGCGAGCGGCGGTGAGAAGGGCGGGTGTGAAACTCGAATTAAAAAAAATACTTGTGTAGACACTAAAGGGTATATATACCGTTACCTAGCCCTATATGCTATGTACAAATGTATGTGTTTGAGAGCATGCAAGTGTAATAATTTTCTGTATGTGTATGTGTATGTTTACAAAGGTAAACACGTGAATAAGCAAAAGAGATAAAGCAAAAAGCGCAAAAATACGATTGCAACTGCTTGTTTATATTCGCATAAATATTTCACTTATATGTATATGTCACACTCATATTCAAAATTCTAGTGTAGTCAGATTATCCTTTTCAGCCATTGTCTGCACGACTGTCTGCACGCTTCCCAACAGCAGCTTTAATTCCTCGATCCCATTCTTCGCTGCGACGTTTTACTTTTCTACTGACTGACTGCGTCGTCGGCGAAGAGCGTCGTTTGAATTTCTCATGTGGCCACAAATGCTTCTCAACTAAACTCCTTCCGCATGACTGCATTATCAACGTGATATGCAAAGTAAACCATATAAGTATCTATATGACACTAACTTATATACATGTGTATATTAAGGTGGGTCCTTAAACAATACTATCACTTATGAATTTTGGTTCCAATTAGAGACATTTCGGACCACATTTGTACTCCAAAACTCATCTCATATCCAAGCTCATCAGTAGTTCTTCAAGTTCGAAATACAAAACTTTGGAAAATCAGACTGGGAATTCTCAAAATTTATTTACAAGCTTACAAAGTCCTTACAAAGCGCTGAGGAAATTACTTATTTCCGAAATGCTGATGACAGCAGGTAATAAGTCGAACATTGCTTTCACGCTTCTTGATTCTTTACAGCATAAGGTATACTCGTACCTAATCTACTAAGGAATCCACAGTGACACTTTCTATGAACTAGTGATGTTGAGTAACAGCAAAAGCTTCGTCAGAATTGGGAAGGACCTCTCTGACCCGTTCGTTACCAAACAATGAGTCAGACAAAGCGACTCCCTATCGTGCGACTTCTTCCATCTGCTGATGGAGAAAATTATTCGGGCTGCAGAACTTAATCGAGCAGGTACAATCTTTTATAAAAGTGCTGGCGTACTCCGATGATATTGATATAATTGGCCGCCGCCGTTTGTTCTGCTTTCTTCAGACTGGATAAGGAAGCGAATCTGGTAGTGAAAGAGGGGAAGACGAAAATCTCCTGCCATCAAAATAACGGTCGTCGCACTCGCCACACGGCTTCCACGTCACTGATGACAGTCATAACTTCGAAGTCGTAGATAATTTCTTATATCTTAAAACCAGTATCAACACCAGCACCAATGCCAGCCTCGAAATTCAACGAAGAATAACTCTTGCCACAGGTGCCACTTCGCACTTCGAAAAGTCCCCTCGACGAACAAAAACTAAACTCTATAAATCACTTATCATCCCCGACCTGATATATGGTGCAGAGGCATGGACGATGACAACATCCGATGAGTCGGAGTTACGATTTTTCGTAAAAAAAAAGGTTCTGCGATGAAACGATGAGCTGAACGACGAAGTTGACACAGTTCAACAAATTAAGGACAGCAGATACGTTCGCTAAGTAATGTCGTCCGAATGAATGAAAGCTCTAAGCAGTACCTGCCAGGGGAAGCAGGGGAAGAGGAAAACCTCCACTCTGTTGGAAAGACCAGGTGGAGAAGGACCTGGCTACACTTTGAATCTCCAAATGGCGCTAAACAGGGAAAAGGAAGAACGACTTGCGTGCTGTTGTAAACTCGGATATAACCGCGTAAACGATGTTTACGTCAATAAGAAAGAAGAATAAATCGAAAACGTACTGTCAATCTAGGTATTAAAGCCAATCGACTAAAGGTTCTTGGTCATTAGAGCCAAACCTAGTATCATTGAGGGCATGGTATTATATTCGATCTTATTGCGGAACTCGGTTTAGATTGACCGAGAAAAAAAACAAGGGGGAGTTAAGCAGAACGTTTTTCTTTCCCAGTAGTGAAGAAGGAACGGGGAAATCCTTATATTCGCCCAAGGAACAAAGAATGAAACACACCCAGAAGGCAGTTTCAAACTAAATTACTATAATTTCGTATTTCAGGCCGAAATTGTTGGAATAATTGACTGAGCCATGTGGAATTCTGCTCAAACTAGCAAGACGTTCTTGTTTATAGCGAAGCAACAATAAAGACTACTATATACTATAGAAATTGGCCAAGGTTTTGTAAGCGACAATAATGAAACCTTTGGTAGAAACCTCGGCGAACATCAGCTGACTCCCCAGTCATATAGGAATAAGAAGAAATGAAAAGCTAGACAAGTTTCATTGCTAGTGAGTATTTTCCTTAAACTAACCTAGATCATTCAGCTCTTTTAAGTTTTACAGGAAGTAATGGACTCAAGAAGGACACATCAGGCCTCGGAGCACGAGAAAATTGACAAAACTGAATAAAACGCTACTAACGGGTGATTTTTTGAGGTTAGGATTTTCAGATGACAGATTTGGGATTTCAGACATGGTGTCAAAGAGAAAGATGCTCAGTATGCTTTGACATTTCATCACGAATAGACTTACTAACGAGCAACGCTTGCAAATCATTGAATTTTATTACCAAAATCAGTGTTCGGTTCGAAATGTGTTTCGCGCGCGTGTTTTGTTCAGCGATGAGGCTCATTTCTGGTTGAATGGCTACGTAAATAAGCAAAATTGCCGCATTTGGGGTGAAGAGCAACCAGAAGCCGTTCAAGAACTGCCCATGCATCCCGAAAAATGCACTGTTTGGTGTGGTTTGTACGCTGGTGGAATCATTGGACCGTATTTTTTCAAAGATGCTGTTGGACGCAACGTTACGGTGAATGGCGATCGCTATCGTTCGATGCTAACAAACTTTTTGTTGCCAAAAATGGAAGAACTGAACTTGGTTGACATGTGGTTTCAACAAGATGGCGCTACATGCCACACAGCTCGCGATTCTATGGCCATTTTGAGGGAAAACTTCGGACAACAATTCATCTCAAGAAATGGACCCGTAAGTTGGCCACCAAGATCATGCGATTTAACGCCTTTAGACTATTTTTTGTGGGGCTACGTCAAGTCTAAAGTCTACAGAAATAAGCCAGCAACTATTCCAGCTTTGGAAGACAACCTAAGACGCAGCCGCGGTCAACATTTAAATGAAATTATCTTCAAAAAGTAAATGTCATGAACCAATCTAACGTTTCAAATAAAGAACCGATGAGATTTTGCAAATTTTATGCGTTTTTTTTTTTAAAAAGTTATCAAGCTCTTAAAAAATCACCCTTTATTAGACAGGAGTAGGTCCACAATCTTTCATAGAACACAGAAACGTAACAAAATCTTTAAATCGAGAGTCGACAGTGTTTCCAAGAAACAAGGTCTTTGTAGAACTATTTTCTGGCTAACTAAAATGAAGGTCGATCTAGCAATCAAAACGGTATTCTTAAAACCTCTTGAGCTTAAGTTTGTCCTCTCCCATTAAGTCCCACCTTACTAGAGACAAATATAGATTTACAATAAGTAACACATGCTTAGCAAAGATATGTTGTTGTATACAAGTAGTATAGGAAATTTAACGGAGACAAGCATTGAGACAATCCGATCTGTACCACTCTTATCCTTATAAGTAAGTGTGTATGTAAGCTTCGCGATATTTGAAAACGTGCAGTTTTTGCGAGCAAAATGCTAAATAAAATTATATACAACTGTACAACTGTGCTATATATACACTAGGGTGATTCAAAAAAATTTTTTTTTTTTTTTTAAATTGGTACTCGCAAAAATAGGTTCCTAGACACCTCTAAGAAAGCCTCTCCAAATATGAGATTTTAATTGTAACGGGAAGGTCCTCCGCCTAACGGTTTTCTATTTTTTCTTGTTATCAGATAGAAAAATTTATATCTCGCTTCCAACTACTTGAAAAAATATCTTGTTAATTAGGTTTTGTAGGAAATTGAATGCTCTAAAATATGGTCTCTTATGATTTTTTCGTAAACCCAACCGTTTAAAAGATATTAACGGTTGAAATTTGACTATTTTTGGAAAAATTCTTTATTTCTTATTAATTTTATAACTCAATGAAAAAAAATTATTATGAATGATGAAACTCATAGTTTTGTAGGAAATTTACTGCTCTATAAAAATGGTCTACTGTAATTTTTCGATAAAGTTAAGCGTTTACGAGATATTCATCGTCAAAAATCAGTGCATATTAGGGTGGATCAAAAGAAATAATTTTTTTTTTCGTTTGGTACTCTGAAAAATAGGTTCCTAAGCACCTCTAAGTTAGCCTCTCCAAAAACCTATTCGTAATAATTTTTTTTCATTGAGTTATAAAATTATTAAAAAATAAAAATTTTTCCCAAAAATCATCAAATTTTAACTGTTAATATCTTTTAAACGGTTGGGTTTACAAAAAAATCATAAGAGACCATATTTTAGGGCATTCAATTTCCTACAAAACCTAATTAACAAAATATTTTTTCAAGTAGTTGGAAGCGAGATATAAATTTTTCTATCTGATAATAAGAAAAAATAGAAAACCGTTAGGCGGAAGACCTTCCCGTTACAATTAAAATCTCATATTTGGAGAGGCTTTCTTAGAGGTGTCTAGGAACCTATTTTTGCGAGTACCAATTGAAAAAAAAATAAAAAAAAATTTTTGAATCACCCTAATGTACATACATACTAAGATACAAAAAAATGAAAATTCACTCGAGAAGATAACAGATATTCATCTTCACACTAATCAAATATGGAAAAACTTTTTACAGTCTACTAAGCAATGGATTTTCCTCTCCGAGCATACTCGTGAGACCAAAAATATGAAATATAAACAAACAGCACGCTGTGTCAACAAAAACTTAAAGCGCAGAACGACGACGATGGCGAAAAAGAATAACAGCAGAGCCAAATCAAGGAAACGAAATGTATTTCTGCTATTGAAATTGAGGTTAAAAATACCTAGTACGAGTAAGGAACTCGCTTTCTGTTAGGTGATAATTGAAAGAATGTTAAGTTGTACGAAGCATAAAACACTTAGGATTTGGCGAACTCTAATAAAGCGAACCTTTTATGAGACCAAACTCCGGAACAAACAGGAGAAGAAAGGTATAGGAAGAGTTAGAACTGCCGATATCTGTAATAAGTACTCATATAAGTTCGTTGCAGATCTCGGTTCAAGAAAGTGAAGTAGACTCGAAATGAAGTTGTATGTGAAAGAAATAACGTGAACCAAGAGAAAGATTTTCAGGCCATTTAATATATAAATCTTCTGACCGTGTGTTTGCATTTGAACTGCTCCTAAACAGATGGACCGATTGTGATGAGATTTTGTGTGTATGTTCAAGGAGATTCGAGAATGGTTTAGATTTACAATTTGGTCCACTGGAAAATGTTTTTTTAAATTAATTTTTCATTTGTAATTAATTGCTAATTTTTATTGTTTGACCGATGGATGGCGCTGCCATCGCAGTATTCAATATTCAAACCTTAAATTGGCGTAAACGTGCATTAAACAAAACGATGCCAAAGTAAAAGGCGACATCTGTAGATCAAGTTTTCATATTGTGGACAGGGTTGTTCGTTCTTAAGTAATAAATTGTGTCATTCAATACATCTATGGGTAGCTGTAATATTTTTTTCATACCTGCTAACTATTGGAGGGGGTATCTTGACAGGCAATTTACAATTGCAAAAGGTCTGGCATAAAAAAATAATGGCATAACTGAAGTGTTGATAAAAAATTTGAGATATACAGAAATCTTTTCGAAGCATTGCACAGAGCAATGCAATATTTAAACGGGAACGATGAATACATATATGCGTACAATTTCAAACTGATCCTTCCTGAAAAATATTAAAATTGCTAAATATTGGGAATGGTAGAATAGAACTGCAATCAAATACACAATGCAATGAATTAAAACTGGCTCATTTATCATTCGATGAATAATATACCACGGGCATCCCAAAAGACTGATGCCATAACCTTGCCAGCCGATTTTTTTGTCTTTTCACGCTTGAGAACCGTTTCTTAATATGCAGTCCACTAGGCTGACAATCGATTGGACTCGATTGATTTCACTGATGCACAGCCCAAATTCAATAGTATTTTTACCCCAAAAACCAATTCTTTCTTAACGCACGAAATTCTTTATGATTCATTTTTTTTGTAAACTAACACAAGTTGCTTCACCAAAAATGCGATTATTCCTTAAATAATATTTATAATCTAACTAATAGAAATCATATAGATGGTATTAGTAGTACTACGTACATATGTAGCAGCCTCAGTAAAACTTGGGCGGGTCCTCTAGTACTTTAATAAGAAGCAAACTTCAACTCATCGTATATTTGTGAAAGTTTATGATGAACATTTTCTAACTGAACGAACATGTCAAAGGTTTGCTCTATTGAAAAGTGGTGATTTTAGCTTCCGTAGCCGAAGGACACATTGGGCAACAAAAAAAGGTTGATGGCGAAGACATGAAAACATTACTTATGAATATTGTTGCCAAATAACAAGAGCTTGTTGAATCTCAAGCAGCCATTTCCAAAAATGGAAATCGATCATATCAAATCAAACGTTACGGTGAATGGCGATCGCTATCGTTCGATGCTAACAAACTTTTTGTTGCCAAAAATGGAAGAACTGAACTTGGTTGACATGTGGTTTCAACAAGATGGCGCTACATGCCACACAGCTCGCGATTCTATGGCCATTTTGAGGGAAAACTTCGGACAACAATTCATCTCAAGAAATGGACCCGTAAGTTGGCCACCAAGATCATGCGATTTAACGCCTTTAGACTATTTTTTGTGGGGCTACGTCAAGTCTAAAGTCTACAGAAATAAGCCAGCAACTATTCCAGCTTTGGAAGACAACATTTCCGAAGAAATTCGGGCTATTCCGGCCGAAATGCTCGAAAAAGTTGCCCAAAATTGGACTTTCCGAATGGACCACCTAAGACGCAGCCGCGGTCAACATTTAAATGAAATTATCTTCAAAAAGTAAATGTCATGAACCAATCTAACGTTTCAAATAAAGAACCGATGAGATTTTGCAAATTTTATGCGTTTTTTTTTTAAAAAGTTATCAAGCTCTTAAAAAATCACCCTTTATTAGACAGGAGTAGGTCCACAATCTTTCATAGAACACAGAAACGTAACAAAATCTTTAAATCGAGAGTCGACAGTGTTTCCAAGAAACAAGGTCTTTGTAGAACTATTTTCTGGCTAACTAAAATGAAGGTCGATCTAGCAATCAAAACGGTATTCTTAAAACCTCTTGAGCTTAAGTTTGTCCTCTCCCATTAAGTCCCACCTTACTAGAGACAAATATAGATTTACAATAAGTAACACATGCTTAGCAAAGATATGTTGTTGTATACAAGTAGTATAGGAAATTTAACGGAGACAAGCATTGAGACAATCCGATCTGTACCACTCTTATCCTTATAAGTAAGTGTGTATGTAAGCTTCGCGATATTTGAAAACGTGCAGTTTTTGCGAGCAAAATGCTAAATAAAATTATATACAACTGTACAACTGTGCTATATATATATTAGGGTGATTCAAAAAAATTTTTTTTTTTTTTTCAATTGGTACTCGCAAAAATAGGTTCCTAGACACCTCTAAGAAAGCCTCTCCAAATATGCGATTTTAATTGTAACGGGAAGGTCCTCCGCCTAACGGTTTTCTATTTTTTCTTGTTATCAGATAGAAAAATTTATATCTCGCTTCCAACTACTTGAAAAAATATCTTGTTAATTAGGTTTTGTAGGAAATTGAATGCTCTAAAATATGGTCTCTTATGATTTTTTCGTAAACCCAACCGTTTAAAAGATATTAACGGTTGAAATTTGACTATTTTTGGAAAAATTCTTTATTTCTTATTAATTTTATAACTCAATGAAAAAAAATTATTATGAATGATGAAACTCATAGTTTTGTAGGAAATTTACTGCTCTATAAAAATGGTCTACTGTAATTTTTCGATAAAGTTAAGCGTTTACGAGATATTCATCGTCAAAAATCAGTGCATATTAGGGTGGATCAGAAAAAATAAATTTTTTTTTTCGTTTGGTACTCTGAAAAATAGGTTCCTAAGCACCTCTAAGTTAGCCTCTCCAAAAACCTATTCGTAATAATTTTTTTTCATTGAGTTATAAAATTATTAAAAAATAAAAATTTTTCCCAAAAATCATCAAATTTTAACTGTTAATATCTTTTAAACGGTTGGGTTTACAAAAAAATCATACGAGACCATATTTTAGAGCATTCAATTCCCTACAAAACCTAATTAACAAAATATTTTTTCAAGTAGCGAGATATAAATTTTTCTATCTGATAATAAGAAAAAATAGAAAACCGTTAGGCGGAGGACCTTCCCGTTACAATTAAAATCTCATATTTGGAGAGGCTTTCTTAGAGGTGTCTAGGAACCTATTTTTGCGAGTACCAATTGAAAAAAAAATAAAAAAAAATTTTTGAATCACCCTATATACATACATACTAAGATACAAAAAAATGAAAATTCACTCGAGAAGATAACAGATATTCATCTTCACACTAATCAAATATGGAAAAACTTTTTACAGTCTACTAAGCAATGGATTTTCCTCTCCGAGCATACTCGTGAGACCAAAAATATGAAATATAAACAAACAGCACGCTGTGTCAACAAAAACTTAAAGCGCAGAACGACGACGATGGCGAAAAAGAATAACAGCAGAGCCAAATCAAGGAAACGAAATGTATTTCTGCTATTGAAATTGAGGTTAAAAATACCTAGTACGAGTAAGGAACTCGCTTTCTGTTAGGTGATAATTGAAAGAATGTTAAGTTGTACGAAGCATAAAACACTTAGGATTTGGCGAACTCTAATAAAGCGAACCTTTTATGAGACCAAACTCCGGAACAAACAGGAGAAGAAAGGTATAGGAAGAGTTAGAACTGCCGATATCTGTAATAAGTACTCATATAAGTTCGTTGCAGATCTCGGTTCAAGAAAGTGAAGTAGACTCGAAATGAAGTTGTATGTGAAAGAAATAACGTGAACCAAGAGAAAGATTTTCAGGCCATTTAATATATAAATCTTCTGGCCGTGTGTTTGCATTTAAACTGCTCCTAAACAGATGGACCGATTTTGATGAAATTTTGTGTGTATGTTCAAGGAGATTCGAGAATGGTTTAGATTTACAATTTGGTCCACTGGAAAATGTTTTTTTAAATTAATTTTTCATTTGTAATTAATTGCTAATTTTAAATGTTTGACCGATGGATGGCGCTACCATCGCAGTATTCAATATTCAAACCTTAAATTGGCGTAAACGTGCATTAAACAAAACGATGCCAAAGTAAAAGGCGACATCTGTAGATCAAGTTTTCATATTGTGGACAGAGTTGTTCGTTCTTAAGTAATAAATTGGGTCATTCAATACATCTATGGGTAGCTATAATATTTTTTTCATACCTGCTAACTATTGGAGGGGGTATCTTGACAGGCAATTTAAAATTGCAAAAGGTCTGGCATAAAAAAATAGTGGCATAACTGAAGTGTTGATAAAAAATTTGAGATATACAGAAATCTTTTCGAAGCATTGCACAGAGCAATGCAATATTTAAACGGGAACGATGAATACATATATGCGTACAATTTCAAACTGATCCTTCCTGAAAAATATTAAAATTGCTAAATATTGGGAATGGTAGAATAGAACTGCAATCAAATACACAATGCAATGAATTAAAACTGGCTCATTTATCATTCGATGAATAATATACCACGGGCATCCCAAAAGACTGATGCCATAACCTTGCCAGCCGATTTGTTTGTCTTTTCACGCTTGAGAACCGTTTCTTAATATGCAGTCCACTAGGCTGACAATCGATTGAACTCGATTGATTTCACTGATGCACAGCCCAAATTCAATAGTATTTTTACCCCAAAAACCAATTCTTTCTTAACGCACGAAATTCTTTATGATTCATTTTTTTGTAAACTAACACAAGTTGCTTCACCAAAAATGCGATTATTCCTTAAATAATATTTATAATCTAACTAATAGAAATCATATAGATGGTATTAGTAGTACTACCTATGTATGTATGTAACAGCCACAGTAAAACTTGGGCGGGTCTTCTAGTACTTTAATAAGAAGCAAACTTCAACTCATCGTATATTTGTGAAAGTTTATGATGAACATTTTCTAACTGAACGAACATGTCAAAGGTTTGCTCTATTGAAAAGTGGTGATTTTAGCTTCCGTAGCCGAAGGACACATTGGGCAACAAAAAAAGGTTGATGGCGAAGACATGAAAGCATTACTTCATGAATATTGTTGCCAAACAACAAGAGCTTGTTGAATCTCAAGCAGCCATTTCCAAAAATGGAAATCGATCATATCAAATCAAAGGCAAAGCTGAACATGACTTCAAGGTAATGTGCGAAATTTAGTGGGATTAGAAAGGTGTCTGTATTATGATCTTCTAACACCATGCCCCTTCTTCCGGTGCGGTACACCCTCACAGGACAGGATACAGGTTATCGAAAATTGGCTTGATTCATTCTTACTCGCCAAGCCGGAAATGTATATATGTAAAATAACACTACAATCAGTAGTTAGAATATGTATAAAATGGAAATATATATGTATATATGTATATATATGTATTAGGGTGTTTTTTTTTTTAGTTGAACTATTAATTTTTTTCTGTCCCGTCAAGAAATTTCCTTGAAAATAGCCTAAAAAAAATTCCCTGTTAAGACACGCTATTGAAAAAGGCACTTCTTCTTGGATCACCCGTTATAACGGGTGATTTTTTTGAGGTTAGGATTTTCATGCATTAGTATTTGACAGATCACGTGGGATTTCAGACATGGTGTCAAAGAGAAAGATGCTCAGTATGCTTTGACATTTCATCATGAATAGACTTACTAACGAGCAACGCTTGCAAATCATTGAATTTTATTACCAAAATCAGTGTTCGGTTCGAAATGTGTTTCGCGCTTTACGTCCGATTTATGATGAGGCTCATTTCTGGTTGAATGGCTACGTAAATAAGCAAAATTGCCGCATTTGGGGTGAAGAGCAACCAGAAGCCGTTCAAGAACTGCCCATGCATCCCGAAAAATGCACTGTTTGGTGTGGTTTGTACGCTGGTGGAATCATTGGACCGTATTTTTTCAAAGATGCTGTTGGACGCAACGTTACGGTGAATGGCGATCGCTATCGTTCGATGCTAACAAACTTTTTGTTGCCAAAAATGGAAGAACTGAACTTGGTTGACATGTGGTTTCAACAAGATGGCGCTACATGCCACACAGCTCGCGATTCTATGGCCATTTTGAGGGAAAACTTCGGACAACAATTCATCTCAAGAAATGGACCCGTAAGTTGGCCACCAAGATCATGCGATTTAACGCCTTTAGACTATTTTTTGTGGGGCTACGTCAAGTCTAAAGTCTACAGAAATAAGCCAGCAACTATTCCAGCTTTGGAAGACAACATTTCCGAAGAAATTCGGGCTATTCCGGCCGAAATGCTCGAAAAAGTTGCCCAAAATTGGACTTTCCGAATGGACCACCTAAGACGCAGCCGCGGTCAACATTTAAATGAAATTATCTTCAAAAAGTAAATGTCATGAACCAATCTAACGTTTCAAATAAAGAACCGATGAGATTTTGCAAATTTTATGCGTTTTTTTTTAAAAAAAGTTATCAAGCTCTTAAAAAATCACCCTTTACACTTACACATATATTTATTACAACAACAACAATATGCAAATTCACCTACATTAAACCAGATAAATTCCTGCTAGACTTAAAGGTCAGTTATGGAAATGGTAAATGTAGAAAGTCATCAAATGGAAAAAATCAGTTGAAAAGCTAATAAGTATTGCAAACAAAAAACCAAGAAAGATTGAATGAAAAAGCACTGATAAGTTATTGCTTGAAACAATGAGTAAAGAAGAAATGAAAGAGCAAATAACAATGCGTTTAGAAAAACGTTTTCGCAACTTCAACAAGCACACACAAATACTTACATACACGCATGCATATACGCACACGCAAATGAAGCAAATATTAGCATTATTTTCTACTCGCAATGACTTTGAAGCCTTGTGATTTACTAACATATCCATAATGGCATTGCCTTACGTGTGCGCTGATTTTCACCATAATACATACAAGCCTATGTATAATACACTTAAATAGAGCAATACACATATGTACATACGTATATACATATATGTAGCCAGTAATGGATAAAGTGTGAAAAAGTTAACATCTGTTGAAGGGATTATTATGAGGCTTTATTGCCACTATAAGGAATAAGCATTTTGTTTGGAGCCAGATTACGGCTGCTGTATAACTATGAGTTTAGTCAGATGCTGATGGAAAAATAATTCCTTTTTAATATAGCATAAATCAATTTTGTTTAAAAGAAAATGATTTCGCAATAATGCAGGTAGAAATTTAACTTTTGATAAATTTTTAAATTATTGTTAATTTTATAATAATATAGAAGTAAGGTAAGAATATTTTCTATTTCAGTTGAAACAGTTTATTTACATAGGCTGCTATATATATTTCTGGACTAGGCAACTTGACTGAAAAAATACGCTCGCGGTGCTTCAAAAGATGTTTATAAGATCGTCACAGGTGACGAATCGTGGATATATGCGTATGAGCCCAAAACAAAACAGCAATCGACTGTGTGGGTCTTCCAAGACGAGCCAAATCCAACGAAAAAGAAAAAAACATTTTCGTTGATAAATATGCCTATTTTCATTATAAAAAAAAAGCAAGGAAGATAACTTTTAAACAAAACATTTTAAACTCTTGCAACTTGCATAGATCAAAGCCAGGGAAATACCTTAAAGTGTATTGGAATCCAAGCAATTGTATATATACACGTTACTATATATGTATAACTCATACACATAGCTCAGATATTGGCCGTTATATGCTGTATCAAGTCACCCGGTAGTTCGGAAATCTTTATATATGGGGACTCAGGGAAGTATATACCCTATTCAACGATGCAAAAATATACTATTATCAGGAAAATGTACTATCTGAATTTCAATTGTAAATTTTACCATTGACGGGGTCCAAATATTCGGTAGCTAGGGGCTGAACAGTTTTGGTTGGATTTGGACAATTTGTAGTCATACGGTGGCAAACTCTAAATCTATTATTCGTGCAGTGTTTGATCCCGTTATATTACCTATTGCTTCATGATTTGTGGGAAAGTGAAAGAATCAAACGGAATTTAAAATTGCGCTGTATGGAAAGTAGACGTAATTGTAGCCCGCCCATTTTCAAACTGTGACATAGGAATGTGAAGCGAATCCCACAGACTAAATTTAGTCGAAATCGGTTGGGCGGATCTCTAGATATGGAGAATTTACTTTAAAATCCCAGGGTCATAATTTTATGTCATGAATTGCTCAGTGCTTTTTAGACTATTTTGGATTCCCATAAAGAATCAAGGAAAAATAAAAGTTTTTGTAAATTTTTTTGACTCAACCAAAAGGCATTGCAAACAAATCCAAACTCACTATTCAGTATTCAAACTTATCTTCGGCATACAGACCTATTCTACTTGGTACCGAACTGTCCATGCCAAAGCCTCCACATCGATCAGAAATCAAAATTCTACTAAGGAACTTAGTTAACACAATGAAGTATCTGAAGATAGAGTCCCAAGTTATGAACCATCAACCTCAAAATAACCGCACTTATCGAAATGAAGTAATTTAAACGATTTAGTAATTGAATCCAATCTTTCTTCTAAGAAACCATAAATCGGAAAATCACAAATTCGTAATAAATAAACTTATAATGGCATATAGAGCTTTAAAATATAATATAACTGCATCTGCTGGATTCTCAACCGGATTTCTTTTCGGCAAATTTGGGTGAGGTGAGTGAGAAACAATGCAAGAGGTTCTATCAGGACATTTCTTTAATGGAGAAGCGCTATCATAGAAAATCGAGCGCAAGCATTCCAGCAGATTATTGTTGAAAACTTGAAAAGGAACTTCCACAAGCCAAATATTCACTACATAACTATATTTCTATATTAAGCAATAAATTCTGTAAATATAGCTGATACTAAATATATTTTGATGTCACAAGAAAACAGGACATGTCAGTTTCTTTCATATATTATTGTTTAGTTGCCCTAGACCATTGTAATTTTTATATGATTTTTAATGCGACAAAAAAACTTCAAATTTTCCTAACCAATGTTATTGGCGAGCATTACAGTTTTAGAAAACACTTTTTAACAATCCTTTGAAATCGGTATAGCATCAGCAAAGGAAATGACCCCAAAAATACATGCAGCTTTGCAAAAAAATTTGTATCCGAAAAATGTCCTCAGGTCATGCATTATTTATATAAAGATATCATGGCATTTTAATTTTAATAATAATGAAACTAATTTAATTGATATAACATACAGTATACAGGGTTGCAAATTCATAATTAATTAAAAAGATAATAGAATACATGTGTATTTAAATAAAGGTTTAATTCGGTAATCTCGAAAAAATAATTATAAATAATATTCAAATTTCTAATCTTAACTACCGGACAATTTTCTTCTAAATACCATACCTATTCATAAATGGGAAAAATGTTAATCCCTGATTATTAGTAAAAATTTAATTTTTTAGTTTAAACTTGTTCCGCGCTTGCGTATTTCATGTTCTACCATTTAGGCTTATTTTTAAAGGAAACTTTTATCTTATTTACATTTTAATACTTCTAATTATAGTGTGTCAGTTAGACATTCATATAATTTAAATATTTCCTTCTTATCCATTTTTATTTATTTTTATTTATTACTTCAATTTCAAACTTTAAATATTTTATTTATTTCAAATATTGAATACTTAATCCAGAATTGGCAATCTTGCATATGTACTATATTAATATAAAATTTTAATAAACAAATTTCTAAAATGCTCACTCACCACCTTTTACAAATTTGCACAAAAATTACTAAGCAGCTATTTTGATATTTAAATGTTTTTCGTAAAACGCACGCGTTTTGCGTAAAATATTGACGAAACACTCACATATCCCGGAAATACAAAGCACTAACAACCATATCGGTAAACACAATTGCACACTTCCGGAAACATTATTCCGGAACACTTCGAAATTCGAAATTCACTTTGCACCATCCTAATATGAAAGCGCAGCTGAGCGAAGCCTTGCTAAAATAGCTGCCTTCACTTGCTAAAATGCCACTTGCGGCAACTTTTGCACGTTAACTAAAAACCATTTGTAATGCACTTTTTTAAACTCCCAAACAAAGCACAAGCTTTAAATGAACTTAAAAAGCCTACTATAATACTTTTCAATGCTAAACGGGAAGCTTTATTAAGAAAAATTTGCCTGCACAAAAATGGTGACAGTGGACGAGCAAACACACCGGCACCATTATAAGCACATATTTATACTTTAGTTCTTATATTTCACATTACACACACGCAATACACAATGAAGCACAACTTAATAAAACTTTTTATCATTTTACACAGCAAATAACACAATAATTCAACAAAAACTTGCAATATAAACACGCAACGAAAATTGTCGAATATACGCACGAAAACTAACGGAACGGAAGCCATTATTGTCGATAAAGTAGTGCTTCAGATTTGCCTTAGCTCCAATTGGCTTTCGAATTCGATAACAGCTGTTTACAGAAACTGTCAGCTGTGCCTGTATGCAACCGCATTTCCAATAGACAGCCTTTGGTTTTGTAATTTCTTATTTTCTCTAATAAAACTTAAATAAAAATAGTGTGCCAGCATGCCTTTCATGAAGGGACGCGCGCCCATACGGCGTACCATTGAATATTTGAATGCCGGCCGGCTTGTGCTCAAAGAAAAAGTTAAAATCTTTAGCGTGAACTACAATGTGTATGGTGATCACCACAAAGGTGCCAGGTTAGTGTTATCCAACTCTGTTTTGCTGCTTAGTTATGTATCAACTAATTCCTTATAAATTTATAGAGACTTTGTGTTTTGGAATTTGGGTCAAATACAGTATAAGAATCCAAATGTACAAGTGGTGACATTTAAGAACTTGACGCCTTCTCCGTTTGTGCGCTGCTACTTTGAGGACGGAAGGGATATGCTTATCGATATAGATAGCCGGGATCGTGAAGAAATTATAGAACATCTCTGCAAAGTTGTTGGCAAGTCAAAGTGAGTACTGTAGTTAAATGTCTTCTTAAACCTGCGGCGATAATTGCATAACTGTTAAGCTAATATCCTAGCGAGGTGCATTAAGTTTGCTACGAAGTTTGTAACACCCAGAAGGAAAAGTCCCTATAAAATGTATATATAAAAAATCAGCGTATTGAGCCGAGGTGATTTAGTGATTTCCGTCTGTATATACGCGAACTAGTGCCTCAGTTTTCACATCGCTCTGAGATTAGACACACCTCCTTTTCATACGAAGAAGGGAAATATTTGGAAAACTACCGAACTCGGACTAATATAGCAAAAAGCTGTATCAAATTCAAGTTCTTATATAGAAAACTTTTTTATTTGTGAATGTATTGTAGTCTCGGTGCAGCCGAAGTTAACGTTTTTCTTGTATTTTATTTCCAATTTTCTTAATTTTCTTTATTTTTATTCATATTACAGGGCCCAATTGGACGCAGAGGCACATTTAGCGGAGAGTAAAGACAATCCTGCCAACTTTGGTTATGGCTGCGATAGACATTGCATTTGTGAGATACCCGGTCAAGTGCCATGCCCTGGCACTGTTAAATTGCCCGATCATCTGCGTGGCAAGCACATATTTGCGCCGAAGTAATCAGAGAAAAAACACACATATAAAGTTACAATGTTTACAAATAAATCACTTTATTTGGCTTAAGTCTCTGAACACAATATTTGATAAGTATACGGATGGATAGCGCGCATATGAGTACAATTATAAATACTTGATGAAATTGATGAAAGTCCAGATACATTGTTCCACTATACAAAATAAACACTAAACACAATTTGTCAATACTCTATGTCGTTTCCAGTTTCTATCTTCGTTTTGGCCGCTGATGTCGGTTATATGGCGCAGAATTATATGACTTTGTGTAGGTGCGTCCGCCTGAGGTACTACTGCTTGTATCACGGTCTTTGTTGAATTGATAGCGTTGTATAAACGGTACTTGTGTGCTAGCCGAGTTCAAAAGATTTAACTCCAACTCCTCCTCACCGTTACGTTCCAGCGCACGTAATTTTGACTCTATTGCTCGTATCGCATCTTCTCTGCTCATTTTGTCGTCGCGTGAACTGGAGCCAAGGGCAGGTATTTCGATGCGTGGTTTTTGCTTGTTGAGTTCGTCCTAAACAACATAAACATTAATATATGTTAAGTAATTACCGCTTGAAGGATATGCGTGTCTAATTAGAATATGTGTGCACACTTACGTAATTAACATTCTTCGCCAGTCGTATCACAATTGGTCGATTCGCTATAGGTGTGCCATTTAATTTCTCCAGAGCTTTTAACGCCGCGTCAGCCTTTTTAAAGTGCTACATTAGTAAGGTACACAAATTTAGCTAGTTAGATGATTACTCACCGTTCCGAATGTGACGAAAGCATATCCGCGCGATTGCCCAACCAATGGGCCGCTCTTGTGAAAGAGCATATCAAACTTTTCGACAGGACCGCATTTTTGCAAAATTTTCAAGAGTTGATACCAATAATAGCAACGCACGAAAATGAAATTGACAGATTAGTTTAACTGAACAAACCACAATATACAAATTAGATAAGGAACTATTAACTTACTCGCTTAGCCTTGGATCTAAATTGCCTATCCATATGCGTCGTTCTTCTAGTACACCACCACTACCGCTGTTGCAACCTTTTCCACTATTTGTCGCCTGCAAAACAAAGTACATTAAAATTATGTAAAGCACAATATATTATTAAACTTACCATTATTTATTTATTTTTGTAATTTTGTAAACAAAAGTATTTGCCAGAGTATACTAACGAAGAACGCAAAGAAACCAATCAATAAATACTATGCGTTTGACATTTCTCTATGGAAAAATTCGGAAAGCAGATTTTTACAGTGTTGTAAAGCGGCAAGTTAATAATAACACAACTTTTTTCGTCAATAACTTCTTTTTTTACTTTTCGTAAAAATAATATTTTGTTACATAAATGGATATAAATAATTCAGATTTAAATAATTAATTTTCCATTTACATCTTCTTTGCACATTTTATTTATATTTGTTTTGTTGTTGTTTTTTTGCTCTCAGTTTTGACTACAACAAACAATTTGGGAACATTTAATTGCAGTTTCTACTGTTCTCACCAAACAGCTGATTAAAGTTCCCTTCAATTTTAGCATTTTGTTAATTTTAAGTAAATATATAATTTTTATAAATGGAAATTACATTGGCGCTGCTGAAACCTCATGTAGTTCGTAATGTCTACGCATTCCGAGAGATAAAACAAATAATACAGCAGAATTTTACAATACTACACACCAAAGAAGTGCTTATTACGAAAGAGCTGTCTGAACATTTCTATGCCGAGCACAAAGGGAAGTTTTTCTACAACCGGCTGGTGACATTCATGGGCAGGTATTAAAATATATATTCATAAAAACCTAAAAACTATGTTTACCATTCTTTGTTCCCAGTGGCCCCTGTCATGCGTTCGTTTTGCAGTCAAAAGGCAGCATCGCTAAGTGGCGCGAGTTGATGGGCCCAACAAAGGTTTTTAAAGCTGTGTACTCACATCCCGATTGTATTCGTGGGCTATATGGTCTTTCGGATACGCGTAATGCCTGTCATGGTTCCGATAGTGAAGCATCTGCGACAAGAGAAATTTCCATTTTATTCCCCGAGTTAAATATAAATCAATTGACGGCTATAGACAGCAATAGCTGACGGAGGAATTATGTTAACTTGAAACTGTTGTGAATGCATTTATTTAAGCGCTTGTAGCTTTTAAAATCCAAATGGATTATAACTTCTAAATATTAAGTTATGTAAATGTTAGCAAGATTGTTAAATTGCATTCAACGGCGCATGTTATTTAATGTAAGGTGAGTTTTTTTGCCATCTAATGAGTTGAGTATTTTTTTTTTCTGTTAAAAGATAATATTTGATACTAAAGACTTGATTAATCGTTTGGAGACCAAGTCGCCAAACAAAATAAATCAGCTTATCCTTTTGAGTGGATACAGTTGTAAAATCTGCACGAATCTTTAAGGACATACAGTGATTTTGAACTTTCTACAGAAGAATTGAGATGAAGAAGCGATATCGGTATTTTATAGCTGATCGTTAATGAAGATGTTAGATTTGTTTTTGCCATCACAAGTTCGAGTAAGTTTTGCTTGTATATATTGAGTTCGATATGTAATTAGGAGAGATAGAAATAGATATGTTCTAGAAAAAAATCAAATACACGCTGAACAGATAATCTTATTTTGACAAAAAAAACTTGATACGTTTGATAACTTTATATAAAGTTCTGACCTTCTGTATAATTTTATATCGAAAACTACTGAAGTTATATTACATTCTCTGGCAAGAAGTCAGTACAGATGGAATTTAAAAAGCCTAACAACAGATACAACAACTTTCGCAACTACCATTATTTGAATGCCATTAGATGCCTTAACTTTGTTGTGGTGACATAACATCCTTCAAATAGTTTTGAAAAATACCGAGTTCTAAGTGGAAAATGTTAACATAGTTGCAGAAAACATTATTTTGATTAATGCTACCGATTTGTTCAATGTGTTCTGATCGCCATTCACTTGGGAGTGGCCATAACGATTCTTTTACATATGGCTCAAGCAGCTCATCATTTCCGGTCTTAGACCAAGTACCCTCTTGGTAGCCAAAAAATATTCGTTCCAAGGCGAGCTAAAGTGAGAAAGCGAATCAACCATCCGCTGTGCGCTGGGGTTGGGGCTCGTCACGTAAAAAAAATAACCTCCACGAAACAACAGCCTCAGCGCTGCTATAAACTTGACAATAATTGCGTACACGGCATACATATATGTCAATAAAGAAGAAGGAGAATGACGTTAAATGTCTGGCGAAAATTGGTCGCGTCCAAAAAGTGTCTATGAATAATGAATTTTGAATCCCAACATCGGAATTTAGAAACGAAACATCAATTTTTATTCTAAGATGTGTTTTTTTATTTATCAATCCGGTATTGGATATTAAAAAAATGTTTAATTGTTAATCCGCTTTTTGGCACTATTTTTTATTTATTATTTAATATTGTATTTGGGAACACAAAATTAAAAATAATGCTCCAAATGTTAATTTAATCCATTTAACGTATGTACATATATTTTTGACGAAAAGGAAAATTAATTTAATTAAGTTATAATTATGATTCAAATATTTATTGCATTATAGTAAATGTATATCTGGACAAAAATTAGCTTACGACTAGGATTGCAAAAATACATGAAACAGACAATTGAATTATTGTTTAATTAAAAGGTGGGATTAAATATGCCAAAAACCAGATTTAAAAATCAAAATAATTTTAATTCCAAAAATATGAATAATAATTAAATATGGCCTAAGTAGCGTAAATACGTACATATATAATCTTAAAATGTCTAATTAAAATTAGCAATCATGTTTATGGTGATTATAAATTCTCAAAATGTCGAATTGAGTTACAAACTAAACATAATTCATTCAGAAACACTTTGCTTAATTGTACTTATTTATATTGTTTCATACACAGTTGAACTTTCCCAACTCGAGTCCCGATAATATACAAAAGAATCCTCGGGTCAGAGAGACTTCAAGTTACGAAAGCAAATTTATATCAAATTTTACTTCTATTGTAAATTCAAGAGTTCGATTTATGGAAGTTCAGCTGTACTATTTTTATTTGTTTTCATTCCATTTGGTTATTTTAATACAATTTAGTTTAATTTAACTATGAATTATTTTATTTAAAATTATTGGTATAATAGACAATCTAATTTAAACAGATGCGTTGATTATTCAAAAGCTTTAGCTTACCTTATCATAGCAAACAACCGCATTAGTTAATGGCCCCAGCGTCATCTACTGCAACTTTAGCTGCGATTGATTTCAATAGCATTAAGTTTGAACCGACCGATTTACCGATTTAATTTGATGTTAATTTGCATTAGCACTTTTAATTTTTACAAAACACTTGCACATTATTTAAACATGAATTCTTCGCTTTTTTTGGCTCTTCTTTTATTACATGACCAAATATTTCACTCATTCAACTAAAAGCACTGCCTTCGCGGCCATTTTGAATGCACTTGCCATTTTGAATGCACTTGCGGCTTCACTTTGAATAAACTCGGCATATTTTACATTTTGAGCAAAAGCTTTTATTTATTTCACTTAACACATATCACACACAACACTATAAACACTAAAATACTATATTAATTAAATTTGATTACTTTATCACAATTATAAATTAATTATTCAGTTTCATCAAATTTTTACAACCGCACGCTTGAACTTGACATCGAATACTGAAGGTTCGTGCATTCACTGGAATGACCATTTTGGAAGTTGTACAGTGGCGTCTACACGGATGTGCCCTCTTTGACATTAACATTTTTCTCAATTTCCGTCCACACCGGAAAATAAAAAATCGAAAGTTATCGAAAAATTACAAAAAAAATCCTCAACTGTTTTACAAAATTTGAATGTAAATTATTAATATAAAAAGAAGAATTTTTGTTTTTAATGAAGATAATGTGGATAGATACCGAGCGAGACGCATTTGCAGACAGAATGTGTGGGAATGAAGAGCTTGCAAGCTGGCTAACAGTGGTAATGCTCGAAAATTCTACGAAAAGATGCGGCGACTATCACAAGGTTTCAAGACCGGAGCATACTCTTGTAGAACATAAGCATAACGCCAGGAGGAGGCGAACCCGATTCCCCAATCGATGACAACGGAGCAGATGCTCCATTGCCTGACCATAGTTGTACCTTAACAGTATGGCTTTAGACCTGGAAAATTAACAATCGACCATATATTCATCATGCGCCAAAATTTAGAATTTTGTTTTGCACTTTTTCGATAACTTTCGATTTTTTATGTTCCGGCTTAGACGGAAATTGAAAAAAATGTTAACAACAAAGAGAGCATATCCGTGCGGATGCCACTGTACAACTTCCAAAAACCAAACTTCCAAAAGCACTATTCCAGTGAGTGCACGGACCTTCAGTATTCGTTGTCAAGTTCGAGCGTGCGGTTGTGAAAATTTGATGAATCTGTATAATTAAATTATAATTATGATATTATTAATAATAATTAATATAGTGTTTTAGTGTTTAAAATGTTGTGTGTGATATGTGTAAAGTGAAATAAATAAAAGCTTTTGCTCAAAATGTAAAATATGCCGAGGTTATTCAAAGTGAAGCCGCAAGTGCATTCAAAATGGCCGCGAAGGCAGTGCTTTTAGTTGAATGAGTGAAATTTTGGCTCATATTACAAAGAGGCTATCACACAAAGAAGAGCTAAGGAAAGTGAAAAGATCATGTTTAAATAATGTGCAAGTGTTTTGTGAAAATTAAAAGTGCTAATACAAATTAACATCAAATTAATTCGGTAAATCGGTCGGCTCAAACTAAATTCGATTGAAATAAATCGCACTTAAAGTTGCATTAGATGGCGCTGGGACCATTAACTGATGAGGTTTTTTGAAATGATAAGGTAAGCTAAAGCTTTGTAAACTCAATTATGATAGATATGTAGTGTGGGCAGAAACCGTTAAGTATCCTTTGCATTAAGTGGTGTGAGCAACTTCGATGACTGTTTCACGTTTTAATGGTTAGCGTTGTTTCACACCATCCATCATACCAATTAATTTTAATAAAACATGTAAGAGAGGATTAATTTCGAGTGCAACCGAACATTTTATATTCTTACAACTTGCTGAAATCAAAGCCAGGGAAATACCATCATGATAAATCATGGTAAACGTTCTCTGGAAATACCTTACGATGTAAAACGTCAGCCAGACGATCGGAATCTAAGCAATTTTGTATATACATACATACTATATATCTTTTACACTGACCAATGTATATATTTGGCATAAGATTTGTTAGAAAAACTAAAATCATTACACGCAGTCATTATACAAAATCAGCTGGATGTTAAAAAATCCTGATAATGGTCAATGAGGGCTGGATGAAGTTTTCGCCCACAATGATGTATGATGATTTCATTCAAATATTGGCAGATATATCTAGCATAAATTCAACCCATTTTTGATACATAGAAATATTATTGGCATACTTTAAAAACATTATTCGTGCAAATTCCCATTATATTAACTGCTTCTTGATTTCAGCCATGGAAAGTAAAAAAATCAAGTGGAATTTAAAATTGTGTCATATGGGAAGTAGGCGTGGTTATTGTCCGATTTCACTCATTTTCACAAAATAAGATAGGAATATAAAAATAATACCACCTTCCAAATTTTGTCGAAATCGGTCAGTCGGGTCCCGAGATATGGGATTTCCGCAAAAGGTGGGCTGTGGCACGCCCATCATCCAATTTTTACCCCGGCCCCTATAATGCTTGCAATACCATCCCGGCGGATAATTTTCACGTTTCTGGCGCATTTAGTTATTGATTTTTCGCGCTTTTCGAAGTTTTGAACAGTACCGTTATATGGGAAGTGAGTGGGGTTTGAAGCCGATTTCATACATTTTCACACACTATCGACAGGGGAGTTCTTGCAATATTCGTGGTGGGCGAATTTGGTTGTTGTAGCTTTAGCGGTTTAGGAAAAATGCCCATTAAATTTATTAGAGGGCGGAGCCTCGCCCACTTTTCAAAAATTTTCTCCCACTAGTGACCCTTGCTACTACGATAATGTACAAAGGAACCAAATTTTATATCTTAATTTAGTGCTTAGTTATGGCACTTTAAGGTTTTCGGTTAATGACGATTTGTGGGCGTGGCAGTCTGCCAACTACGCCCATGTATGACCTCAAATTTTTTTTTGAACCTGCATACCGAGATACATACCTAATTTTTACTCAAGTTACAGCTTGCACGGACGGACGGATAGACGGACGGGCGGGCGGACAGTTAACCGGATTTCAACTTTTCTCGTCACCCTGATCATTTATATATATTTAACCCGATATCTATCTCGTTTAGTTTTAGGTGTTACGTACAACCGTTAGGTGAACACAACTATAATACTCTGTAGCAGCTGGTTGCAAGAGAGTAAATAATCGCGAAAATTTGTGATATTTCAGAGGGTCATACTGAGACGATCCCTTAATGTACTCTGTCCAGGGTATAAAAATATGATTAAATAAAAAATTGCAACTTTTTTCTTTGTAATTGATGATTTATTGATAAATTCTCAGTACAAGTTTACAATAGATTTTTCAATTTTTTTTTGTTGTTGTAACCATAACTTCGAGGTTGTAGTAATTTAAAAATAAATTTCCCAAAAGGATTAATCATATATTCGTATAACAAAATACTATATAAAAAGTATAATCATAAGACAAAAGTGTAGAAAAACAGTTTCCAAAATACATATGCACATGCATCGGTGTATGTATGTATGTATGTAAGTATATATGTAGATTTATCGTTGATAATTTGTTAATTTTAAACGCTGTTCTTGGAAATCTGGCGCAAATGTTTCTCATATTAAATGCTGAAATGCTCGAAAATATTGTTGAGTTAGAGAAAACATGCATATTTCTATATATGTATATATGTATGTGAATATGGCTTTTTATTATACATACATATTACTGTTTTCTATACATTGCTGCTCTACATAGCGGTTGTTTTAAGTGTAAATGACACATATACATAAATACAAGTGTATAAGCATTGGCTTATTATACAATATTTTTAGTACTTTGTCTTTTTAACTTAATTTAAAAATAATTATGCGAAATTGAGAATGATAATATAAATTTATTTTTATTTTTATTTGCTTCATAACCCATACTACTAAACGAGCTTTTAAGCAAATATCAAGTTGTGTCTAGCTAGTAGTAAGCGGTGTGCAATAATTTTTGTGAGATTTTCTGGGATTATTTTTCTATTTTTATTTTGCTTTTTCTTTTGCTTTTTCTTTTGCGCCTTACATTGTAGTAGTTGCAATGTTTTTTTATATATTTTTTTTTAGCTTTATACACAGCATTTGCGGTAGCTTTTGAATTTTTTAGTTGTTTATAAGTGTTTTTGTTGTTAATTACAATAAAAAATATTGCTTTGAGCTAATAAATTCACAGCTCAGCGTTCTTGCTGTGTATGAAGCGGTTTTGTTGTGTTTTAATTTTCTTTATAGGTTATGTCAAATAACAATTTCTATATAAGTAGACTTGCGGTTCTATAATTCTAAATTCCATTGTCCTTTTAGTAAATAATAAATATTTAAACGATTTAATGCCTACAGCAGTCCCATGGTTTTCACAATTTTTTCCGTTTAGGATTTTAAAACGATTTCTAAAATATACATACATAGAGCGAATTTAGTCTAACTTAATGTTTTTTGCGTTTGCTTTTTATTTTTTTTCACATACTTGTACCCAATTAAAATATTGCTATGCGTTCAAAATTCTGATTTGTTCAATGAAATTTGGCTGACGATGACAGGTGAAGGCTAATGAACGGCACAATGCTGATGCTGAGTGAATTGTATATAATTTAAAGATATTTTTGAATTGAATTGCTTGAGTTTGAGCCGCTGAGTTTGGTTTTTTATTTTTTTTTTCATTTTTGGTTTTTTATTTATTGTTTTTTCATTTTTGTTTGCAGCTTTTGGGTTGCAGAAATGTAAGTATCGACTTGTGTGCCAAATTTCTGAACTGAAAGAGCAGTTAGTTTTATTGATTTGTTTGATTATTGAACAGCTGAGCATGTAAGCCGCTTAGCAAGGAAACTTTTTCAGCCATGGTTCTTGTTATAGTAATAATTATAACTCAAACAATTTACTGGCAAACGCCATAACTTCACGCAAATACGGTCTTTTCAACTGTCTCCTTCTCTATAAACTGTTTTTTGTACCGATTGGATATAATATATCAACAAGTAAGTTTTTTCACTCAGTTTTTTGTTCGAGATTAGAAAAATACCTCATTAAATTATTTAGAAAACGTCAAAACATCACTCACATAACAGCTGTTTGGCTGAATCAGCTGTTTCAGCTCGCTTTTGCTGTTGGCATCGTCATAATTTGAATAAAAATTCAATATCCTGCGTCTTCAGCCGCCATTTATCAAACGTCAGCTCATAAAACTTATAATTCACATAAATTCCTAAAAAATTGTATACCATAATATACCACAAAATATAACATATAGAAAAAAATCGCGAGTACACAATCTTATTATGTATTATGTACCTAAATATACATACATATAAATTCTAATAATATCAACGCACTTAGTTAATCAACTATTTCATAGCACTTCAAGCTACATTTTGCACATTTAATGTACGTTTTGAAACAATAACATTGTTTTGTAAAAGTTTTACTAAGTTTCGGCAACAATCTGATGATTCTAATAAGCTTACAGCTAAAAATATATATAATATAGTATATATGTATGTAGGTCTTTACCAGAAACTTTATGTAATGCGTATATTTCACTTATTTAATTTTTTTGTAATTTTGTTTTTTAATTTTTAAATATTTTTTTTTTTTTTAATTTTAAATTTTTTTTATTTAAAATTTTTTTTTTAATTTTTAAATTTTTTTTCTTTTAAATATTTTTTTTTTAATTTTTAATATTTTTTTTTTTAATTTTAAATATTTTTTTTAATTTTTTTTATAATTTTTAATATTTTTTTTTATTTTTTTGTAAATCTATTACTTAACTACAACACGTTTCATAGTTGAATATTTGTGTCTACTGCTCTGCTATATTATTTAGTTTAAACAGTTAACTTATTTCGTAAGTACATTATTCTCTCAGATCCTGAATAGATAGTCTCTCCTTTACTTTTCATTGAATGATTTAAATTTTTTTTGTGTTACTTTTGTAACACATTTTTTAATTTTTTTTTTTGTCTCAGCCGGTATTAATGAAATGTATTTTCCATTGCTTATTCGAACATCGATGATGTTGGCACCACTTCCAACAGCAGCTGGAAGAAAAGCGTCACTTTGTCTGCGCAAAAGAGAAGAAAAAAATATTGCATTGAATATAAGCATTATATATTGATCAATTGGACTTTATTGACTTACTCATAAATCTTGGTGTCATGCCTAGCTTAACGAACGGCACATAGAATATCAAGCCGCCCAAGATGAAGAGCAACGCATATAAGTATTCGATACGTGGTGTATCGATAATGGGCGCCACCACTAGATAAATGGAGATCACCAGCACCACAACAGGAATGATGATAGGCACTTTGTATGGCCTTGGATAGTTGGGTTTGGTGAAACGCATCACAATCAGCGCCAACATAGCACCGCCATAGAAAATCCAAGCGGTGAAGCTGAAGAAGTCAATCAATGAACCGATTGTGCCGTACAAAACCATGGCGGTAGCGATGAGTGACTGAAATTGAAATTTTGTAATATGATAAATTGAAGTTAGTTGCTAGTTCTTAAGCTCTGGTATAAATGCTAAAACAATTACTAAATTTTTTCAAGAGACCAGTTTCGTTCCAAACTTTCTGCAGCAAAGTTTGCAAATAGTTAGATCTTTTGACACGAGTTCGCTGCTGGTGCGCTTCCAATTCAAAACGTCAACCGAAATGTGATAAGTCATCTTTTAAGACCCGACTAGAGAACCATACTAATAATGCTACTAATAACCGTTTACTAGAATATGATATCTACTAAATTATGCTCCATACTTTTATTCTACTTCTTCTTAGGATACTTTCGCCTAAAAAAACCCTTTCAGACCATTGGGTAAGGCAGAACCGCCTCTCAGTTATATAAAAATTAGTTTTTGAAACTAGTAGAATAATTAAGAGAATTTCTTAGCTTCTTTCATATAGATAATAGTCCGGTAATCCAATCGCCATACCCGACATACAGAGGGGATCACTCATTCCTAACATACATGTATGGCTGAGCGCCCCCCTGAGGTTTCTGACCTATTTCTTCTTACTACTACCTCTTCAGTTTACACCTTTATCACTATGGTCGAACTTCGCCTAAACATTGCGTTTCCTGGAAGTTAGAGGATTTCGAAGTCGGTTGATATACATTGTATTGGATTAGATAAGTAAATGAGGATTGCACCGCGACCTAAGGTCTATTGCGCCCTCTCCTAAGTCACAACCTCTCAACTAGCCATAGCAAATTAATAAGTTCCAATATACTGCTAGGTGCTATTGAGGCCATGTGATCATTATTTGGATCCAAGCGCCTTTATCCTGCACCTACAGACTGCTGAGCAATTGATTAGCAGTTGTTCTGGTGTTTCAGAATCGAAGTCTCAGAACCGGCAATTCGCACAAGAAGCTAGGCCCATATTAAATAAGTGCTTCTTGAGCTTAAAATGGCCAGGATAGATGGCGGAAAGTAGCCTGAGTTTTTTCCTTGAGAGGTTGATCACAAATTTAAACTTATCAGCTAGTTCATTCCCGGCATTGTAACTTGGCACCCAAATAAGGTGCACTTGGTTACGATCTAAAAGACTATTCAGTGCTTCTAAACACTCCTGCACCAATTGCGATAGTTGCATAAGAGGTTGACTCTGCACACCGACTTTAGCAAAGACTTCTGTACTACGAGAACTACGTGCGTGCTCCTCGACCCCTTGCGCCAATTCCCTCCTCGTTTTCGAGCCGTCGGTGTATCACTTGATTGTACTGTCCGGTCTTACCGCTGCGGATAACTTCAAACTTGCTAGTGAAGTCAACCTTTTTGGCACCTTGGGAGAAGACCCACTGGTATTTCGCCACTTAGGTCCTTTATGCGTTGGGAAGAGATTACTTCTTTCATTTGGAGCAGTGTGTGTTGTGAGTTCCAGCAAGACCTCAAGACGCAGGGGAGTCGTGGCAGTTTCTATAGTTGAAGTTTTGCCAAAGTTTACGATGTTTTCGGAGCCTAAACCATATGTGATAATCGGTCGCACGATCATGGTGTACAACCATCTGACAATCCTTGGCTTGATATACGTACTTATCAATGAATACGGCTGATGTTGCTGGTTCAAAAACAGCCAAGCAAAGACAACTAACTTTGAGCTGCTGACAGTCGGATCTACGCAGCTGAAATAAACGCTAACACTAATTGTCAGCTCAGCATATCAGAAGACTGTTGGTCTTATCCCGTTTTAAAAATAACAACCACAGTGTCGGGCTTGCGCCCCAAAACGGAACCAGTTTACTAACAAGCTATCCGAAGGGCTCATCCATTACCTTACTGGATTCAAGTGAAAGTGGAAGCTCGTGTTGTTATTAAATTATAGAATCTTATTAACTTTAATAAAATAAATACTCACGTGGAAAATCAAGCCAGGTGCCGGCGTTAGACGACGCACATGCACGTACGACAGTATATCCATTAAATGACCTTCACGACTCGCGGCAAAACACAAACTGTAATAGAAAAAAACACAAAAAAAATTAATAAAATATAATCGCTTAATGGTCAATCGCCAACTCACCGTCCGGCCGCGAAGAGTGTACCGTTGGCGCTACCAAAAGTGCTCACTGTCACGCTGAGCGGCATTAGCCAAGCCATAGCGCCCAGTATGCGATTGCCGAAGGTCACGGCGACGGCTTCAGAGTCAATCATTTCGGTGGGTGACATCGCCGCCAAGTAAGATATATTGATAAGTGCATAGCACAGCGTCACCAACGGTATGCCGATCATGATGGAGCGTGGCAAATTCTTGCTCGGATTCTTGATTTCCTCGGTGACGTAGTTCAAATTATTCCAGCCATCGTACGCCCAGAGGCCGGTGTAAAAAGCGGTCGCTACAGCGCCCAAGGTGGGCGTGTCGCCACTAAATGCATTCGACAGGTGTTGTGTATTGCCTTGGAATAGTTTCCAGGCGCCGCCGCAGATCACTATGAGGACGGCAACCAATTTGGCAGCGGTGAATATATTCTGCACAGCCATGCCCAGATTCACACTATAACAATTCACGAACAGTATCATAACTATAGAGGGGGGCGAGTTGGACGTAGAAGTCGTAGTAGGCAGAGTCGGAGAGGCGGAGGCGGAGGCATCGTAGTGGGACGTAGGAGGTTTTGATGGTTGTTTTTTTTTGATTTTTTACATATATATAATTTTTTTTTTGATTTGATAGGACGGATGAGTGGTTACAAAAAGTATACAATAGCCGGAATAGTATTGAGGAGAAATATAGAGAATAATTTTGTCAAAAAATTAATAAAAAACTAGTTTAAAGAAAACTTTGTATGTGCGTATGCATGTGTGTGTGTGGGTGAATATGTATGTGTGTGTGCATGATTTGCTTTCGACTTTTTTCACTTGTTGTTTGTTGTGTTTTGGGGTTGCTATTTGTTACTTTAAATTTTTTTTTTATTATTTTTTGTTTTTTTTTTGTTTTTACATTTCAAGGATTTTTTGAGGATAAAAACACAACTAAGCAAACGAAAACGCATAAATATGTATGTGCATAGCATCTATATAGTTGTTGTAGTGCTTACCAATTGCCAGCAGTGCAACCATTTTTACCACCGATGTTGGTGGATCGCATTCGGTGACGAATGCCTCAACTGCATACTGCGCAAAGGAGAGACAAATTATAGCCATTTGCGATGGCTTCAGGACCAATGTCGATACCCATGAGAATAAAAATGCGGGAGCCGGACCAAATGCGTCCATAAAATATGCCCACTCAGCGCCAGACGATGTGTTCATCGTACCCAATTCAGCATATGCCAGAGCGCCTGAAAGTAGTTAAAGACAAATGTTGATTTACTGAAATGTCGAGAAGGTGCTTAACCCTCTATAACTCAAAACCTCCAAATAAACATCTATATGTATTCATCATTCCCGTTTAAATATAGTATTGCTCTGTGCAATGCTTCGAAAAGATTTCTGTATATCTCAAATTTTTTATCAACACTTCAGTTATGCCGCTATTTTTTTATGCCAGACCTTTTGCAATTTTAAATTGCCTGTCAAGATACCTCTCTAATAGTTAGCAGGTATGAAAAAATGTTATAGCTACCCATAGATGTATTGAATCACCCAATTTATTACTTAAGAACAAACTCTGTCCTCAATATAAAAACTTGATCCACAGATGTCGCCTTTTACTTTGACTTCGTTTTCTTTAATGCACGTTTACGCCAATTTAAGGTTTGAATATTGGATACTGCGATGGTAGCGCCATCTATCGGTCAAACATTCCAAAATTAACAATTGATTAAAAATGAAAAAATAATTTAAAAAACATTTTCCAGTGGACCAAATTGTAAATCTAAACCATTCTCGAATCTCCTTGAACATACACAGAAAATTTCATCAAAATCGGTCCATCCGTTTAGGAGCAGTTCAAACGCAAACACACGGTCAGAAGATTTATATATATAAAGATTAAAAAAAAAATTTATTAAATCACAAAATATTTTAACAAAATTTTTCAATTACAAATTAAATAACTTTCGAAATATCAAAAGAGAACGAAATAGCATTTGAATAATAACATCAAGATATACAAACACGCACACATACATGTAAACGTCGCACCATAATCTCCTTAACAGACTTGTCAAATATGTATATACAAATAATATTAATCGCTAAATAAAAGCTTTTGCTAAAATGCACGTATGCACATTTATATACTATATATTATATTATATATATACGCTATATAAATACATTTTATGAAGCACATTTTATTTAATTCATTTCTCAACACATTACTTTGCCAGCGCTGCACAAATGACAAATGGGCGCCACAGCGAATGCAACAAAACACATGTACATTTGCGTGCAAACACACACTGGCACATACAATGGGCTTACGGGTATGTAAACAAATGTGCATGTTGTTTCTATGCGACGCCAGACCCCGGCCAATAGTGAAATTATTGACAATTTGCCAAATGAAAAGCGGCAGCTAGTGGCAGCCACAGGTTTACAGGTGCATTTACACCGTTATACCATGTGCACATAGATATTTTATATGCACTTACATATATACATTAAGTATACGTAAAATTAACATATGTATGTGTGTATATTTTTGAGAGTTGCACGACCGTTAATCATGTGCAACGCGGCTGTTTCAAATGCGATGTAAAATAATTGCGAAAATATTATTCCAATGCAATTACAAACAAAAGAACTAAACACTTGTTGGCAAAACAAAGTAATGTATGTACAAGTATGTGTGTCTATATATTTATTTGCGCTCGCATATTTGCAAATTCCATGCGATCTTATGAAAAATTCAAAACACCCAACAAAGTATCAATTTTGTTAACTTTTCTTGTGCGTGGAAATACCAACTGCTCAGTCTCGCTCAGCGTTCATAAAAATCAATAGAAATTAAATTCCTTGGAAAATTATAAAAATAAATGGTTGTATGAAATATTTGACTAAATTTCAGCACCTTCAGTCTTTAAAAAATATGTAATTTTTGGAAGAACAAAAAAATTATATAACTATCTGCTTTAAACTCGTTAGATTTGAATCAACTCTACTCCAATGTTTTATTTTTTTAATTAGATGATGTGACTTTTTCAGAACTTTGGGAGAGATTGGTAATTTTCTAATTTTCGATATTGCCTATTTAGAATTAAAAATTATTACTAATGTGAAATACGATATCTATCAGCGTTTCCATACATTTGTTCAACACTTGACTACAGGGCGTATGAGTAACCAAGTGAAACTAAAAAGCTTACCTACAGCTCTATGCCTTGCAGAAAGTGTCATATACTACTTTCAAAAATCTTTAGGCAAGTTGGTTATTTACCTTTTATTAACATTTAATTGGAATTAAAACAAAAAATGTAACAATTCTGAAGAGAAGCAACATGTCGTATGAGTAATATTTTTTTCAAAATGTGTTTAATTTTTCATTTTAATTTATTTAATTAATATAATTACTCCATCTACAAAAGCATCCGGAAATTGTAATTAAATTCTCCGGCTAAATCACATTGCAAAAAAAATTATTTTGGTAGGACTGTTCTTAATTACTATGCCAAATATGAGCCCGACCTGTCAACCAGTTTATTTACAGCAGCTGCTTAAGTCGGTGCTTAAGTTGTGAGGTGTTTCAGTAGTGCGTTGCGATTTTAACAATGGATAAAAATACCGAACAAAGAATTTTGTCTCAAATTTAGTATTTCTAACCAAATTTCGAATGGTGATTCAGTTTTATCAAAAACACAAGCCTACGAGTGGTACAAAACCTTCAAAGACGGTCGAGAAATCGTTGAAGACATGCCTCGTTCTTGACGACCTTCGACCTCTTCAACTGATGAAAATATTTAAAAAATGTCAGCGATTTTCGCGGTGCTTAAAAGTCAACAGAAAGTTGTTAGAGAGATGACAAGAGAGGTCGACATCTCTCGCGAGTTCGTTCGAATGTTTTTAGTAAATATTTTTAAACAGGTTTCTTTGGACATGCTTAATCGTGTAGAGCATTATAACTGCCGATGAGACATGGGTTTAAGAATTTGACATGCAAACAAGTCAACAATCATCGGGATGAAGGGGAAAAAATGAGCCGAAAACCAAAAAAAAATCAAAGCAAAGCCGCTCAAAAAACGGGGTGATGCTCATTGATTTCTTCGTTATACGAGGATTGGTGCATCTTGACATTTTTGGACAAATGAACAAATGATTGAGGCGACATCCGTCGAAAACGGTCTAGCTGTGGAAGAACAATTCATAGAGTTTACACGATGATAATGCGCTATCGTATCGAACCATGATTGTGATCGATTTTAAAGGCAAAAATGCAATGAATACCATCGATCAACTACTGCATTCACCAGATTTGACTCCGTGTGATTTTTTCTTGTTCCCCTAACGGAAATTGCCGCTCCGTTGAATTCGTTTTCTGTCGATCGAAGAGGTAAAACAAAATTCACTAAAGGAGCTCAAGGCCATTCCAAAAAGTTCTTATGAAAAGTATTTGGAGGACTGGAAAAATCGTTGGCATAAGTGTAAAACATCTGGTGGGGATTAATTTAAAATAAATATCGATGAATAATTAAATATTTTTCATTTTATTTACAAATTCCGGGTACTATTATGGCTCAATTTATTCGATCTATAGTGGAGTTATGCTATTTTGCATAAGGTTCAGAATGTGTTGAGGCATGGGAAGTTGTTAACAATTATAAGATTTGGCAAATATTAAGTATTAGTCTTCACAATATTTGACAGCGTATTAGCGTAAATCTATAATTTCTTAATTGATTACTGCCTTTACTTACCCAACAAGGAGAGCAAACCACAGGCCAGCCATATAATAAAGCTAACACCAACGGAACCAGTACGAACTAGTAGACCTGAAGGTGACACAAATATTCCAGACCCTGAAAATTAAGCGTAAAGCGAAAATGTTAAAAATATTTATTAAGAAAATTTAATTAATATCTATGAAATGAATAAATAATGTTAATGTTGAAATAAACAAATAATATATAACTGATATCAATACTTATAAATATATATGTTATAAGCTAATATATAAATAAAATATATTTTTTTAAATGTAATTTTTACAATTTAATATTTATGTATAAACTAGGATATCCAACCACGCTTTGCTGTGGTATAAATTTTATACCATTATTCATATAATAAACCAGACAATACAATGTAAATTTTATTTACGAATAAAAGCTAAAACCTTTTCGTCGGTATAAGAATCCAAGGGATTGTACTTTAGGTTTAATTTTGAATATGTTTATACAAATAAATTTCTTTGCAAAAAATAACGAATTTATTTTTTATTATTTATTTATTAATTTTCTCCGTGTCTGGTTACCAGCCTATCTGTCCACTTAATGAAGATGTCCGCTTAGTAGAGCGTCCATTTAAGAGAGCTTTCACTGTATTCTTTATTTATGAATTGTTTAAACTACCCTATCTTCTAAGTTGGTTCGAACTGTACACAGTGTGCTAAATTTTACTAAAGTCGGTTCAGTAGTTTAGGAGTCCATCGCGGACAGACAACGTGACACTTACTTTTTATATATAAATATTAAAAAATTATTATAAGTTATTTGATTGCTAATATATGTGTATATTTTTCTTAAGGAGGAAATAATAGCAAAAAAAATAATTAAAACTACTCTTTGAAGAATAACGATAATTTTTGTTTAAACCAGTATTTTTTTCTGGTTCAAAGCCGTACTTGAGAAAAAACATACATAAATATATTTTTTTTAAATTTTATATTGTTCTCTAAGTGATTAGTTTTATCACAAATCATACATACAACATAATTATGTTTAAGGGAATAAGCTTCCCCAACGAAGTAAGCAAAATATTTGTAAAATTATATATGTGTATATATTTATGAAAATATTATAATAACATATTTGCCGACATTTGCAAAAACCCTCTTGGAAGTTGGTCACTGTAAACCATACCTGTTAAGTTTTGATTACTAATCGTAATTATTAGTAATCTGATTACTTTGTATTTGAGAGTGAAATAATTAATTACATTACGATTATCTTGGTCCCAAGTAGATTACGTAATGATTAAGACTACAAGTATTCAAAAAATAATCAGGATTACTCTGGATTACTGAAAAGAATCAAAAATAATCAAAATAAATAATTGATTATTTTCAGCGATTCTTTTTGATTATTTTTGATTCTTTTTGATTCTTTTCAATCCAAAACCCCTTTTTTGCTTTTTTTAATTTTTAATAAATTTTTTTATTCAATTTTGTACAACAAATAAAGACATTCAAGAGTCTTGAATCAAGACATAATAACTAAATGTAACACCAAAAAAATAACAAAATTCCTTTATAACAAAATAACAAGAAAAATATACATTAACTCCATTTAGAATTTGCTTTCAATAACACCAATTTCTCAAATGATAAATCTGACATTGACTGGCGCCTTGGACTATTCACTATCCCCGCAAAGGAAAATAGCCTCTCTACTGGTGCTGAGGATGTCAGGAGAGTATTAAAGGCAACAAAAGCTTCTTTTAGACTGCAATGTTTTACCCAAGTGTCGTCTGTTCTTGAATTGTCATTTAAGTAACAGAAAAAGTGATGGGTCAAAAAAGCCCGACGATCACTAGCACTTGGCTCAGGAGTAGTATTTGTTCCTTCTTCGTTATCTGTGTCTGTATAAAGATAAATGAATTTAATAAAAATAGTCTAAGAATATCAAAATATCAAAATCAAAATGCCTATTATTTGCAAGTAATTCATTACTTTTCAATATTTGTGCATTGAAAGCACGATTATCTTTATAAGCTCTTGTTTGACTTGTTAACGTAAGCGTACCAACAAGTTAACAAGCGTTCTTGAATTCTAACACTACTCCCTTCAGCATTGTTGTTTTTCATACAGGTGTAAATATCAGCTACGCTCATTGAAGCTTATTCTGATGGTCAGAACTGGGAAATTTCGCGATGGGGCTGATTAAATTGAATGGCTGAATTACTATTAATAATAGCAAAAATATCATCATTTATAATATAATATTTATAATAATATAATATATATACATATATACATATAAATGCATATATCTCAGAATCTGAGGCTCAGATTATACAAAAAACGATTTAAAAAAAATGTCTTAAAATTTAAAGAAAAAAGTTGTTTGGTATTTTGGATTGAAAGTAATCAAAAATAATCAAAAAGAATTGCTGAAAAGAATCAATTATTAATTTTGATAATTTTTGATTATTTTCATTAATTTATTATAATCCTTATTATTTTTTGATTCTTTATAATCGTAATCATTACGAAATCCCAATATTTCATACGCACAATTAAATAATATTACGTTCTTTTTAGAAAATAATCTAACCGATTACTAATCGTAATCATAATTTAACAGCTATGCTGTAAACTGATAACTGCATGTGATAAATTCAATTTACGTCAGCAATTTTCGCACTTTTCCGGCAATTACGCTGTCGCTCACACCTGTTTGCCATATGTTTTTCAACGTGCTTCTCTTTCTGACCTTGCTTTTCGACAAAATAATGCACGAAAATGGTATATGGTCAATATGAGCTATTTCTTTACTATATTTATATATGATGTAGCATTTTTTGTTGAAATAGGCAAAAATGAAAAAAAAAAATATTCGCAGATGCATTTTCGTTTTACTAATTCTTTCTAGCAACGTTTTTTGATATAAACAACATTCAAGTCGATTTCAGAACAAGAAACACGGATCTATTATGAAGATCTTTATCTTGATTTTGACAGGTCAGTTCGTATGACAGCTATACGTTATAGTGGTTCAATCTGAACAATATGTTTGCAGCTTCTAGATTCGTTAAATCAAACACTGAGGGACTAGTTCTAGTATATACAGACGGACATGGCTAAATCCACTTAGCTGGTCACGCTGATCATTTATATACTTGTATGTACATATATTGTGCCTTATACAGTAATCTCCTCGACGAACAGAGACCAAATTCTACAAGTCTAATGTCAAATATATATGTACTAAATAGCCAAACTAAAATGCTCCACCCCTAGCCTAATTTTAAAAATCTACCAAGCTTTTCCTTTCACTTCAACTAAGTTTTATGTAGCTTTTCTAATTTCAATTTTTAACAACCCTTAGCATATGTGCCGCACAAATTGCGAATGTCCTTGAGCAACTGCATTGCAATAATCCAAGAAATTTGTATGTACTCGGTTCTATTTGACCTTCGACCTTAAACTGCAATAGACATTTAGAGCCATGACATTCAGAGGCACCGTAGATACATGTATGTACGAATGTATATATATAGTGTGGATATGTACATATATAAAGGGCAAGGCTTCTGCATACTAAATTTTTATGTGCCAACTGTACATATGTATGTGTCCATAAATATGGGTACGCGTTTAATGCATTTTTATTTGTATGTATTATGTGCCGTTATTGTACCTTTGACGCTACTAGAATGTTATAATTTGTCACGCGATGCCTTTATGGGTCATACAAATTATGAACGGACGCCAGGTGTACAAGTAGGATTAGATGTACTATATGTAGGATTGTTTGTGTGATTTTAATTTTTCATAATCAAAACAATGGTTAATGGTTGTTCTTTTGAAGCTCAATTGCTATGAGAGGCACCAAAAAGTTAGATATTAAAATTTTTAGTAGTTAAAATTAGACCGAGGGTGACATATTAAAACTTAAAATGTTTGAACTTAAATGAGAAAATTATTTAGGATGGATATACTGTAACAAACTAACTAACCTAACTTTCTTAACTGTATAATGATTTTAACCAACTTCTCGAGACATGTCTTTCTGTTCAACAAAATACATTTCTAAATTGAGTTGAATATCCACGAAAGCTCTCTAGATTTACCAAAAGACTAACACACTTAACAAACTTACATATTTAAAAACTGTTTACAAATATTACTTCAAATAAAATCAAACCCTGACCTCCACACAAGGCTGGTCAATGTTCTGGCGCCACACAACTGACAAATATTTTTTTATTATATTTTTACGATGACATTGTGAACAACTATAACTGTAAATTTGCGTAAATATAGAACAAAAAGTTCTAATTATATTATAAATAAATACAGAAAATAGGCAAAAAGAAATTATAATAAAACTCGCACATTTTGTGTAAGTGTTTCTATGTGCGTATGTAAGATATTTCAATGGTCACAACGTTTCAGCGCAGGGTCATTGTGATGCTCACTGTTAATATGTTTTGCTGAAATTGTTTTAGAAAATTTGGAATTGATAGCGAAGGCGATTTCAGTTACCACTTTTGGCGTGACAAAATGCACGAACGCAAGAATATATATACATATGTATATATAGGTATATAGAAATAAGTATATACATATATATTAGGGTGAGCAATTTTTGGCTCGATAAAATTGGTTAGTAGACACCTCAAAAAGCATCCAAAAATATGAAGTCTTAATATTAGGTTAGGTTGGGTTAATCTGGTAAGCACAGTAAGACACGCATAGACCAGTTTTGGATCTTTGCGATACCAGATGGAGTTTCTAGGTCCTTGAGGATACCTGCGCTTCACACAAATTCTAACGGACTCTGCGGTCTCACCATCGTTACCTCTTCCAGTGTATCATACGTGGGGAATCCAGATGCTTACTGTGTAGTCTTGTCAATGCGCGACAAGTGCACAAGAGATCCTACATTTTTTTCATTCATTTGGACTATTAAAATAAAGTGCTCATACTGGGAGGTAATTGTTTTGAGATATCTACTGCAAACCAATTTTTCAGTGTACAAAATGAAAAAAAAAAATTATCGTTTCATTATGAACCACTCTAATATATAAATATATCTATGTTTATATTTACAATACGCACGAAATACCGAGACACATTTTAGATTAGGTTATTCATATATATGGACGATTTAATTTTTTTTATTTCATAATTTCCTTGGCAACTGTTAAATTTCTCATTAAATTTTCGTTAATAATTCATTCATAAATCTATGTTTAAGCATGCAATAGTTCATTTAACCTCTAAGAAATCTTTAAATATATAAGAATTTCGTAAAAAATGTGTAAATTTGATCGAGTTTTGAAATTTATGGACTACAGAAAGCTCAAGGTTTGATTATGGTGATTTTAAGTTTGTAAACTATAAAAAAATCTATTTTTGGATTCCTCATATTTATCTAATATACTAAATATGTACTATAAGAGCCATTGACGAAAGCTGGGGTCTCTCACTGAAAGAGATCCTCTGGCTATACGACACAATAGTTAAGCCCATTATATTTTATGGAGTCTTTATGTAGTGGAGGGCTCTAAAAAAGACCACACTTGCAAAGAAACTCGAGAGCGGGCGGCGCTCATCTGCATCTGTGGTTTACTAACGTCCACTCAAACGTCATATTGCACATAGTGCCCATAGACATCATCGGAAGGTGTATAGCTGCGAAAGTTGCTATCAGACTCTGAGGTTCGGGGTTTCTAAAAGAACACTTTGACTTTATACCGGATCACTTCGTTCATGGAGTCGCAAAAACTCTGTCCATATACCGGCAAGGGAAGAAGCCGTAGGAGTAGAAGAATCGGGTGTTTATTTACGGATGGGTCAAAACTTACGCGTTAGTGGAGGAGTTTATTATCAGGAGCTCTGTACCAATTGCAGCTTCAGACCTCTTGCCTATTGCAGTGTTTTCCAAGTCGAGGTTGCAGCCATTAAGGTAGTGGTTTTTCTAACAAATCTTATGCCGAATATACATATATGTATGTAGTAGGTCAGTGTATAAGTTATATGTTGTATGTATATACAAAATTGCTTAGATTCCGATCCTCTGGTTGACGTTTAACATCGTAAAGCTTATATTCCAGCAAGTTTCAAGAGTATAAAATGTTGCACCCGAACTTAGCCCAACGCCACTAAAGGGATAAGTATGTTTTATACTAAACTATCAGAATCCTAAAATGAATAATTTCAAGTTTCACACGTTCATAGTGTTCCTAAAAATATATATGTATGTATATATATGATTGATAAGTTAATGTGTATATATTTTATTATATATGTAATAAATTCATCCACACTTTGTTGACACACCCATTTCTTCTAGCAGGTTTTTATATGCTATCAGCATAAATTTAAGTTTATTAGCATTGAAAATTCTTATATTTTTCATTCTTGAATGTGTGTGCAAATAACTTAATTAGTGATAGTCATGTGGTTCATTTCATTTGCTATGCGATTTTTTACGAGCCTTCGCGTCGCTTGCCAAAACACCTACGCATGAGAGTGTGAAACATATTCATTTATCTAGTTGCATTTGTTTGTACGCTTCATTTGGCGTTTGTTTTATTGTCTTCTCTTTCTTTTTTCTCATATATCTCTTTTTTCATATATTCATATTAATGTCTTTGACGTTTCATGTCCTAATTTCACGCAACAATTTTTAACATCTCGAAAATGATATTTAAACATTTTTTGTGCTAAATTTTGTTTATATAAGTATGTACACATACCAGATGGATATTTATTGTAGTGTTGGAATTGTCAATCGAGGCGGATTATGTACATGTTACATTCTGTTTTAAGGGAAATCAAAGCATGAGTTGATTTTTATTAAAATTTTCAGTATAACGGCCTGACGGTTTTCAAGCATAATGTTAGGATGACCAATATCGAACTTTTGGTTCGATATTTACATACAGAACTTCATCAATAGTCGCTGGCTTGTTACCTTGACCATAGACCATGGACTTGACTTAGCCCCACAGTAAATAGTCTATTGACGTCAAATCGCACGACCGAGGCGGCAAATGACTGGGCCATTTCGTGAGATAACACGTTCACCAAACTTGGTTTTCAATAAATCGATTGTGACATTCGCTGTGTGGCTTGTAGCGCCGTTCTGTTGGAACCACATGTTGTCTAAGTCCATATCATCCAATTTAGGTCAAAAATATTCAGTTATCATTCAGCGGTAGCGATTCCCGTTTACAGTAATGTGCTGGTCTTTATCATCACGCAAGAAGTTCGGCCAAATGACGCCGCCGCCCCATAAACCGCTCCAAACCTTATTTTTTTCAGGATGTAATGGTGACTCATGGAGTACATGTGGATTGCTGCCTGACCAATAGCGCATATTTTGCTTATTGACGAAGCCTTTCAGCCAGAAATAAGCCTCATCGTTAAAGATGATTTTTCAATGAAAATCTGGATAAATTTCAAGTTTTTGCTCAGCCCGATTCACAAACATACGAAGCTTCTGGTGATCAAGCTGCTTCTGTTCTGGCGTCAATTTAATCCTCTAAGGATGTAGGCCAGATTTTTTCGCAGAATTCGCCACAAAACGTCACAGAGTTGCCCAACGCTTCTGAACGACGTGTGAGAGACTGATTTGTGTCTTCCTCAATTAATGCGCCAGCGGCAGCAATATTGTCGACTCTACGAGTTTCTTCTTTGCTTCACTGGCGCGGGAACATTTTGCACTGTATCTGTGGATTCAAGTTTTTCGACTAGACGCTCACTTTTTGATCTGTCGGGACGATTATGACGACCAGTTGACCAAGTTGAGGCCACTGACTTCGAATTTCGGTAGTAAATTTCAATATTTCCGACTCGTTCTTGCTACAACTTTCCATGATGAAATGACAAACCTTACTGAAGAGACATGTTGAAAGAGCAGGGAAAATTATGGCGTCGTTTGCTGTCCCTATCGGTCTACTTTTGTAACTCCATATTGCAAAATCATTTACGTAGCTGCTATATAAACTGTTCGATCACAACCAAGCTAAAGATCTTCTTAAATGATATTCTACCCTTATTAATTAAACTCAAGTCACCTTATTATAAAACAACGTGGCCAGTAAGAACCAGAAAAAAATGGTATAAATATATAATAAAGAATTAATCGAATTATTTTATTACTATTACAAATATTATTGTTATTGTTTTTATTATTTTAAATTTTTTATGAAATACGTATATACAAACATCTTGCAATCAAAATATTTTTGCAGATTTCATGGACGAAAAATTTTATTGTTTTTAATTTTCACTTAAATACATATATTAATATAATTTAATAACACTTTGGTCGCATATTTATGCCTACGTGTCTACAGACAACCACACATACATGTGCAGATAACCAAAGTTATACTCGTATATACTATTTGTTATATGCAGAAGAATATTTTCATCATACACATACATACATACATATGGCCCTACTTAAATATGTAATATTGTATGTGTATTGGCATTTCATGCGCTTTCTTAATGTTAAGTTGTTTACTAAAATCGCTTTAAACACATAAACATAATAAATTCTGTTTTAATCACATTTTAATCATTGAGAAATAAGAAACTGTTTTTGCTATAAATAATCATGTATATTTACGCGCAAAATACCATTGCTTATGAGCTCATAACGTGTTAAGTAATGACTGTGGATTATAAAATTAATATTGGGTGCTAATTTTCAGACTCACATTTTTCATGCAATTTCCGGTCAGTGGTAATTTGTATGAGTAATTTGAAAGTTACTACTTTAGAGTGGTAATTTCATTTGATAGTAACTTAAATATATTGTATGTTTTTGCTAAGATTTCTAGCTTACTAAATTAGTGACAAATATGAAATGTATATGACTGCTGTGTTCTGAATAAATTATTCATCCTAGTTGGAATTTAACCCCAAGCTCTTTTAGTAAGCTTTCTGCCTTTTTTCCATACAAGCAACTGATATTTTTGCGTGCTTATGTTCTATGAGATAACATCATTTCAGATTACGACCAAAAACAAATCAGCTCAAAATAGAAGCTTCTAGGATTATTAAAAATAAATCCATTATATTTCCGATATACTTGTATGTACTTATGCCATAATATTCTGTATCTCACGTTGTGTAAACGCCACATCCGGTGTGTTTTACGTAGGTATGTGCTGACGACAGCCTTAGCCCACGCTTCTCAAACACACAACGAATCAAATCAATGCGTTGATCAGTGCCCAAAAACTGCCAAGCAATTATCAATACCAATTGACCGTATGGAATAGCTCCACTAACCACCTTGGTAGGGTTCGAGGCCCATCTAAAACCCCTACCGTGCTTAGGGTCCGGCACCTGGTTCCCCTGCAACTCCAGCTGTACCAAATTCGATCAATTTCTGAAGCTGATGATTAGAGCTGATAATTGAGTAAAATGAGCAGCAGCGGGAGACAGCGTCAAGTGAAAACGGTCATGGACGTATAGCGCCGAGTCGACTCAAACTGTGTCCAATATTGACTGTCAATAGAGTTTGCTGTGTGTTTGGTGGAATTGACGAAGAATTATCTACTTTGACCTGCTTCCATACAACCAAACTTTTAATTCAGACCTCTACTGATAGCAATTGAACCATCTGAAGAGGCCAGCTTTGACTAATAGGGGAGAAATGATCATCCAGCAGAATGATATCAGGCCACACACATCGATAGCTAACAAGTTATTGAACAAAGCGGTGCATATTTCTCCTAAATCAGATAATGAAGTTATTTTTACTAGACCTTATATTGTGTATTCTGGAATAGAACCACTGCTCAAACAAAGAAGACAATTTCCAAAATCGGTCTTTAATTGGTATATTTCTGCTTTACCTATCTATTTGACTATTTCTTTCGAAAAGCTTCTTGTTCTAGTCAGGTTAATATATATTTGGTGTTTCGCTGCAGGGTTGTTATTTCAGCAGATTCTAAACATGGGATCTATTAAAAATCAAACTATGTCTTACTTCCTCATCTCAGCAGCTGTTATGAATGTTTTCTTATAAATAAATCTATAATAATTTGGACATGCTATTTTGTCCAATTCGTGTTTGAAATTATGTAATATAAAACATTAATTAACAAAAAAGGAATTAGATGTATTGTTTTTGGAAATTTTCTGCGAAGATATTTACGACACTTTCGAAAAAAAATATTGTTTGTTAGTAAACTTTTAAGTTCTTTAACTATTCAAACTATGAAGAGACCTAAATAAAGATAAGTATTTAAAGAATTTCAGCCATACTTATAAATCTAATATAACTTACTATTACTGTTTTAAGGTATGTTTTGAACATATGTATATAGTATATTTTCATTGTACTCACCTATCATGGTCCCGACAATTAAAGCCACCCCACTGAAGAGTCCCACCCGTCTCTGGAGGTGAACAGCGTCGTTCGGCGCTGAGCCCTTCCTCTCCAACGACTTCCGCATCCCCCCGGTCCCTGATGAGTCGGTCTCTGTTTCGGGCCCTTCTGCCCCAAAAGACCCATTGGCACCCGTTGTCCCGTTGCTCGTGACTTTAATTGGCACATTATGTCCTGTTTCATTTGTTTATTATTTTTATTTAATAAAATTTATATTTCGTACACAATATGCCAATAGTTCACAATTTGTGCACAAATGCCCATTGTTAAGGATGGCACGGAAACGAAAAGAAAGAAAGAGAGTGGCACAATTAGCAAGGTTTTTAATGCAAATTTGGTTTTAATTCACTTATGATATACAATTATTTTAACTTAAAAAAAATGTTTTGAAACAATTTTTTCACTTAAAAATATAAGTTTTGAAACTGTTTTTATTTTTGTTTGAATTTTAATACAAAAAAAAATTTTTTTAACAATTTTTTTAATATTTGCGCTAAAGAAAAATGTTTCTTGTTGTTTTTTTTTACTGAAAATTATAAAAAATAATAATTTTAATGATTTTACTTGGAGAGCAAATATTATGTTTATTTATTAATTTTTTTACACTCATTTATTTTTTCAGTAATTTTATAGAATTGGAATTTTATTTCGTTTTATTATGTTTAATTTGGATTCTATTCAATAGGTACAAATTTTATTATTTAGTATATCTATTATAGTTAATTATTCTTTTAAGAATTTTTTTTAGATTTTTTTATGTTATCTGTTTTAATTGTTTCAGTTCTTCTTCATTGTTTTACTGTGTCATCATTATTTTGTAATATTTATTATTACTTTTTTTCTAATATTTTATTCGATTTTTGATTGATACCAAATATTTTATTATAGTTTTACATTTTTAGTTGTTTTACTAGATTTAATTGTAGTAGTTTTTATATTCTTCGAAATTTTTTTTTATTGATCTATATGATTTTTCATTTATTTAAATATTTGTTTTTCCGCGAAGTTTGTAAAACCCAGAAAGAAATGTCTGAGACCCTAAAGTACTACATATGCATATCCATCTGTCTGTCCATCTGTGTATATACTTACGAGTATATACGTGAATCATTCAGTCAGTCATTTTTTGACATATCGTCCTGAAATTTTGCACACATCCTTTTTTCACATAAGAGATGCTCATTGGCCGAAACCACCAATATCGGACCACAATAGCATATAGCTGCCATACAAACCGATCTATCAAAATCAAGTCCATGTATGGGCAGACTTCTTTAATTTAAAAGATACCTTCACAAAGATTGGCATAGATTATTGTCCAAGATAGCGGTGCAATCTCTGGGGATATTGCTTAGATCGGACTTCTAAAACATATAGCTGTCATACAAACCGATCCATCAAAATCAAGGTAATATATGAGAAACTTCTTTATTTGAAAAGATATCTTGACGAAATTTAGCATAGATTACTGTTCAAGACAACGCTTCAATCTCCGAACAGATCGGACTTCTAAAGCATATAGCTGTCATACAAACCGATCCATCAAAAAGTCCATGTATGAAAAACTTTTTTAATTGAAGGGATATCTTCCCGAAATTTTGCATAGAGTATTTTTTAAGACAACGCTTCAATCTCGGACCACAAAAGCATATAGCTCTCATACAAACCGACCGATTAAAATCAAGCACTTGTAGGAGAAACTTTCTATTATTTAGGATATTATTTTATTTTATTATTTTTTTCAATTTTGTTACTTTTATATCTTGTTTCATTTATTTTTTTATGCCATTGATTTTTTTTATTTTTATTTTTTCTATTTTCTTATAATACTTTTATATTTTGTTTAAAATAAATACATTTTATAATTTTTTAGTCGTAATCGGTCTGTTTTTTCTTATTAGACTTTTTTGTTTGCTTCAACTTAATTCTTTATTTTTCTCTCTATTACTCATGTTTTTTTATTTTTTAACTTTTACTTCTAACATTTAGCATTGCATTGTCCATTGATTCTATTTTAAATGCCTCCAACACTGTCCAAAAAATGTGCTTTTCTTTTTCGATAACCACTGCAAACGATTTATTTTTAGCCGAAATATAAAAAATAAAATTTTCAAAAAATCTGTAAAATTATGTAGGCGACACAGACACACGCACACGCATTACTAAATAAGCACGTAAATATATATAGAGTCCATATGCACATACATACATATGTATACATGAATATGTATATGCACATATACGTAAGTATATATTTATGTATGTTTGCATATATATGTCAACGTGTAAGTAGCAGAACCGTTAATGAACAACACACACCTCGATTATCTGTTGTATTATTTTTGCATGCGTTCTTTTGCAAGCAAAATAGTTGTGTGATTTTATCGCGCATGGCATGGACGGATAACGAATTTTACAAATTATTTCGCCGCAAATTTCAACTACGAGCGAACGACGACAACAACGGATTTCAGCAGACTGTTCGCCTAACGTGGCCACAAGTCCGATTATAGCTCGATGTGAATCGAGAATTTGGCGCCTGCAGACGTCTATGATGCCGATGATGTTGCCGTTGCCGAATCGGATGCTTTGAAGGTTGCCGAAGGCGCAAACGATGACCAATTCCCACTATATATATATATGTATGTGTGTTGGTGCGCGCACACGAATCGCACAAACGAAGACGGCTGCAAAGGAAAAGCTTGTCAGCGGATGCCGGGAAATTTTGTCAACTTGAAGCGGATGAACAAGGCCGAGCCGGCAAACGGAAGATGGCAGCGGGTGCGCGGTGTGCCACACGAATTAGTGTTCGGCAAAGTTCGCAAGCACAGCAAAGTGTTCGGCAAGCAATAAAATATATATGTAAATGTATTTTTTTTACATATATTATGTATGTATTGATGATTTTTTTCTTTGTAATGTCTATATGTTGAGTGTGTGGCGCGCACTGCTTGATGCTAGGCCTTGGCGAACAGAATTTCAGTGATACAGAAAAGTATTTTCGCGTGTTTGCACACTCTTTTTCACACTTTAACGTTGTGGCGCTGCGCCTAGCTCACTTTTTTCGCGTTTTCTTTGCGGCTTTTTGCCTTTTTTGTCTTTAAATGTTTTTCTTTTATATGTACGTAGCGTAGTTGCGCGCTCCAGCAGCTTGGAGAAAATAGGCAATAGTACGATGACGTCTTTCGCGCAGCGTCAGAAAATGATGCAAGAATTTGGAAATATTTCGCGCCGTACGCGTTGGTCGAATTTCTTATGAGTTTACTTATTTGAATATAATTTCTTGTGACTTTTTCTACTTATTGCTCAGCTATGCGCCTGAAATGTTGAGAGCGAGAGCGCACTGACATCTATTTTGTGCTGCCGAATTTATTTTCGTTCTCTTCGTCACAAGTTCTGCCACTGTGTTGTGTGCTATCTAAGAATTTGTTAAGATTTTTTCAGTTCTAAATTTTTTATGATTTTTTATTATTTTTTAAAAGGTTTTTTTTTTTAATTTACTACTTAAATTCGTAAATGTTTGTTGTGTTTTTTTTTTTTATTTCCATTTAATATTACTATTTGTGTACACAATTCTTTATTTATTAATTTTTTTAGTTTTTTCTTGCTTGTTATGTCCGTTTCTCACGCCTCCAGTTTTTCAATTGTATATTTTTAACGATTTTTCTTAATATAAATTCCACACAGTGCACGTCAGCATTAAAAGTCATGCAAATATTTTCACCAATTCATTTAGTTTTAATCGCTATTTAATGTTTTATCTGTTCTTTTTTCTTTTGTTCTATGCATTTAGACTCTGCGTTGCGTGTCTTTTGTGTTGCGTTAAATTATGAAGATTCTCTGTTCGCCACCTTTGGGTTTGCGTAATTTTTCTTTATGCGCTCGTACACAGTTTGTCGCTAATTTGTTGTTGTATAATGTTTTTGTTTAAAATTTTTAGCTCTTTTTGCAGTCTTACTTAGCACGTATAATTTTTTTTAAAGAATTTTTTTTTCATAAAATATTTTTTCTATACATTGCTGCTTCAAATATCTCTTGCATGCGTATTTCCATGCCCGCTTCACTGAAAAAGTTTTAAATAGTCACAAGTAACGTTTAGCACTCTTTACAATCTATAATCTCCCCAGACTCTTATGCATTACAATGAGAAATTTTCAGTCATTTTCACACGTTCTTTCGCCACAAACAATCACTCAATATTCGATCTGCATTCGTTGGATACTTTCGTATAACTGAAAGTGTAAATTTGCAATAATTGCTAGAAATAATAAATTCTTCTTTTAACCAACAGAAACTCTCAATTGCTAAAGTGCTCAAGTGAATTTTGTTGTGCTTGCAATTTTTTTTGTTTTTTTTTTGCTTTAAAATCGGTCAGCAGCTACCGCATGCCGCGCACATAGCTACATACATATTTACTACAAATATTTACACACGAGTACCAGCTATATGTAGACGCTTCTTCACATTTTCCAATTTGAGTAAATGAGTGAGTCTTAGTATGAGTACTTTTCATGTGCCCCATATGCAATCCAATTGAACATTTGAGTGAATTTCTATATAACTACTCGTTAATTGGGAATTAATAGTTTTTATTGTTTGTATGTAATTATATACTTCATATACAGCAACAATTTCAGACACATAAAATATTAGAGCATAGCAACATATAGACTTCTATATATTATATTATATGGCACATAAATCAATTCACATGTCCGCGCTCATATTTCGCAGACTGTCGAACTTTGTTTGCTCTGTAAATAAATTCCTTACTCCAATATTGGTTTCTGCTTACTGCATTATAAACATACTGTACTTTGATTTGCTTCGATATTTGTTGTTCATTTTCGCTAATTGTTTTGCTATTAGAAATATGAATACGAAATCTAAGACTAACTCTAATGCTGAAAACACATTTCGTTTGTGACTAAGGCAAAAAAATTTCAAATACAAAATATTGTTATAATACAAGGGTAGTTGGATAAGTCAATGCTTTTTAATAAACAATAGACTCGTGAATTCCAATTCGTGCTTGCCTAAGTTTGTCTGTGGTCAAATGACAGTAAATTTCCAATATTCGAAGTACCCGAAAGCGTTTTATATCACAACTTACCCGAAACCTAAACGAACGTAGGTGGTGTGTGCAACAGGTTAGAGCTTCAGAGAAGTGTTAGTTAGAAAAGCAAGAAAATGTAATTTACTATTCCAGTAAAAGTGAGTGTTGGATTAGATAAAAATCACGTTCCTAACTAGTAAAAAATACCTTTAAATGGGTAATGAAATCTTTAACTAAGGATGGTGGGAAACAGTCATACTTTTACGACCCTCTCCATTCATCATAAACTCGTATAAAAACCTTTTTTGACAAATCTTACGTGAGCTGGATCAAGCTGTCATGTTATTTTTGCTCAGTATTATTTGGCATTTCATCATGGAAAGACTTATGCCCGAACAATGCTGAAAACAAAACGTTAAAAAATCGTTCAACTACGAAAACTCACGTTCTATAAAGAATGTGTTTCGCGCCTTCGTTCAACTAATGTTCAACATAATCGGCCTACCGAGAGCACTATCCGCAACACCATCACCAATCTTGAGACCCAGCATTCATTATTGGATAATATTCGACCGAATAGACCACGTCCAGCACGCAGCGAAGAAAATATAGCAACGGTAGCTGAAAGTGTACGCGAAAATTCGACGTTTTCAAGCCAAATGTGCTCAGCGGTGAGGCCCGTTTCTGGTTCAATGGGTATGTAGACAAAAAATTGCCTTTAGGACGAAAAGCAACCTGAAGAGATTCAAGACCTGTCATTTCTTCCCAGAAACAAAGGTTTGGTTTCGTCAGTTTCCAGTCGAAATTCTCGAACGAATCATCGAAAATTGGACTCAAAAGATGGACCATCTGAGTTCTTTCGAGTGATACTAAATATTCTCAATTGAAGTTTCTGTGTTTTTTTTAGGCAAGTAGGGAATCTCGAATTGGATCACCCTTTAGTAAATGGAGTGTTTCGTAAAATCGAATGAACTGCATGATTTTTAGCGCTAAGTTCATACATTTTAGAAAATAAATCGATTCTAGCGTCCCCTGGAGGTTCTGAACTTAACAGAAACACTTTAAGGGGTTTCATTAATTAAGGTTGAGTGATGGGTGATATGAGAAATTTTAGAACGCTATCAGACCAACAAGTTTTCCGAAAGTATCTGTGCCCCTTATGAGAGACGAAGGCTTTACGAACCACCTTCCAATATTTTCAAAACATTTTCATGTTCTTACATTTCGAAACTGATAAGAGAAAATTTTGACCACATATCATCTGTCTATAGTTTTCTTATTTACCATATATAATATTGATGCAAACTATAAATAGTTTTATTTAAATACTTTCACTTTTATTTATTATTCATACTTTCCCATCTCAACTGTTTACTCATTTCATTCAGAAGTGCTGCTCAAAATTCAACTCATTCAACAGAATATTTATAATTAATGTTTGTTTGGAAATTTATATTTTTTTCACTTTTTGCTACTCATAAATATACATACATATATATATAAACATATGTTTGTGCACCTGTGAAGAGCTACTTGCGTTTGCCCTAATATTTACATTTCAAATACACACCCGCATTAATAATTAATTTTTGATTTGTTTATTCTCGCTCTCATTAAAAGCTTTAGAGAGAAATTATAATAACGAATAACGGTGTAAAAAAGTCTGTGGGGTTAATAAAAAACTTTGATAAGGCACATATGTTTGTGTGTCGCTATATAATTATGAAGATTCCAAATAAGATAGAGGTAAATTCGATCAGTTTCGCATATTTTATACCCACACTTATAAGATCGAATAAATGTATGAAGAAAATCCACTTTTGAAGTTTGAAAATGGGAATCTATCAAAATCAAGTCGTTGTTTGAAAATAAGGATTTTTTATATATGACAAAGAAATTTTCACAAAATTTAGTGTACATTTGTCCAAGACAACGATACATGCTTCGAACAAATTGAACCACTATAGCATATAACATATATGGTATACAGCCGAAGTATGACGTGGGCAAAAAATAGTAAGACTTTTTATTTAAATTTCGCGCGAAAAACCATTCGTCGAAATAATTTTTTTTCCAGCTTATTATTGCTCATAGTAATGCATAAGTCTCTATAGAATCATCACAAACCATTCGCTATACAACTATGTATATCACATACATTATACCGGGGTATAAGTTCCTAATCAAGCAAGTGAGAAACACAAAAATGATTCACAGACATGCGTATTATGTTCATGCGTTGAGCCCAGAATTAAGATAACGTCAGTTTAAGTATTTAAGATAAACACCAAAAAGCAACGATAATTTACAACAAAAACATTAAAGATATTTTTAGTAAAAATAAATTACTTCTCACGCTCTATATAAAGTTAGCATAAATGGGTCTAGTAACCATAATTATGTGATTGTATGGTATGTGTGTAACCATGCGGTATTCAATTCTCTTATTTTTCTTTGTAGAAAAATTATCTTAAATACTATATACATATATACATATGATCGCATTCATAAGTGTTAAATTAAGTAGCATACAAACACACACATGTGTACCTCCAATGTGTCAATAAGAAAAGCTAATACTCGACGTCAAAATTAGCGCGTGGGCATTTGCATTTTTCTTTTTTTTCGAATTCTCCTTAGTCACGCGGTATTTTTGTTCTACATATTCATATATATAGTTATATTTGTGTATGTACTCCCACTTGCCATTCAATTTACTGTGACTGCGATTTTTATCAAAATTTTATCATTTTGCTATGACGTCGGTTAGTTTTATATTTATTTCTAATTTTCACAATTGAAATAGTATTTCGTCATTGCTCCTGATTATTTCTTTCTTTATTCATATAAAATGTTTAGTTCTTATTGCCTACAAAGAAGCTTGAATGATTTTGCTAAAATTATCTGCCCGCTACATAGCTCTGAAAATCATTTAACGGAGGGAGACAGAGTTGTAGATACCTCCAGTATAACTTTAGAAGAAGAAACACCAGCCAAGTGAATCTATGTGTACCTATAAAGCATTACGCAACCTTCAAAAATCCAAACAGTCGGTTCAATGCCAATCAAATAACAGGTCATAAACAAATTTCAGCAAAGCATTCCACTTGTGAGTTCATAAATTGCCGAAACTTGCAATAAATTTACGCAAGTTGATTTATGGGAAAATTATCACAGTTTGTCATTTTTGCTATTACATATTTAGGTACTTCAAAGTTGGCAAATCATTTCACCACCCCCTCCTAATCAAAACCAAGTGCAAGTCATTAACACTTTTTTTTTTTTGCTTAATAGCTCATCAGTCTGGCTAGTCTGATTACGAATCACCACAAAAGTGCCTACAGTGACGCAAACAAAGTTTTGTGAAAGAGGTGTGCAAGAAGCTGTGAGACAGTACTCGTATATTACCATCTTCAACTATCAACTTAACACTTTTCCCGTTTTTCCTATTTGAAATTCCAGTTTAATGATTTTATACCAGTTGTTTGTTCCATCCGTCTCTATCTCAGTTCTTATAAATCGAAAGCAGCTATTTTCTTTAGTGTGATGCGGGAAAATATATATATGTATATAATGCTGATGATTAACCGAAGCATACTCTTGTAGAACCCCCATAGCCGATCTGATGACTGATGCCCACAGCATACTGAAATTATGGAGGCACTCTGCAGCCTGCTGAATGCCAGTGAACCCATAACGCCTGGAGATGTTGCACCTAATTTCCCCAATCGATGACAATGGAGCAGACGTTGCATTGCCTGACCATGAAGAAGTTCGAATAGCAATTACCCGTCGCTATTCAAATTAGCCAACATAGAACTGATAAGCAGCAGCTTCTTTATAGAATATGGTCGGATAAAAGCATGCCCGATGACTGGAATATAATATGCTCTGCCAATGCTTGTGGGGCCCCCCACAATCTGCATCCAACTACCATGGGATAAACTTCCTCAACATGAAAGATTAAAGCCCGTCAACAAATTGATTGGATCTTATCAGTGTGACTTTAAGCTGACTGACTAACTGACCACATTCCCTAAAAACTAATGTGGCTGTGAAAACTGACGTTGAGCAATACCTAAAGTTCCGTCAAGATCGGGAAGGACCTCTCCGAGCCGTTCCATACCAAACGAGGTTTCAGACAAGGCGACTCCCTATCATGCAACTCCTTCAATCTACTGCTGGAGAAAATAATTCGAGCTGCAGATCTGATTAGACGCAGTACCCGCCGGAGGAAACAGAGGAAGAGGAAGACCTCCACTTAGTTGAAAAGACCAAGTGGAGAAGGACCTGGCTATACTAGGAATCCGCAATTGGCGCCAAACAGCACCTAAGTGTTGTCTACGCCGATAAAGAGGAAAAATGCTAATGGGTTTTAATACTATTGCATTTTGCGTACGCCTCTGCATCCCGCGGTTTAGTTTCTTGCATTTTTCTCTTTGTGTGTTCTTAGCAATTTGCACTAATTGCGATAACCATCTTTCTTAATATTTTGCGCACGTTTACATAAGTACGTATGTATGTATCTATTATGCCAGTTATGGAAAGTGACTGCAGTAAATAATCGTGTGGCACGTGAAAACTGTCATTAGAGTGCTGACATCAAATTAAGAAACGAGGAGTATTAATAAAGGCCGACACGAAGAAGAAGTATACAATTAAATATATTTCTATACTCAAAGAATGAAAAGTGCAGAATAAAGATTTTTGAAGAAATATATCTTCCAAACATCGACTCCACTATGGAAACACAAGCGTCTATTTACTTTAACTCTAAGAAAATAATATGCAATCTATGGTTTACTACTTAAAAGAAAATCTGTACTCTAATCTTTGTCTACAGAGCCTGTTTTTCACATTATTTTCTATTAGGCTGTGTGTCCATGCCTTTCTTTACCTTACCCTTGTTTTATTTGCAACTGAAGTTTACAGCGGGAGTGGTTTCTTGACAATTCCTACAGGTTATCATATCATGCTCAATCTTAAGATATTCTTTCATTCTGTTTCATACTCTTTAAAATGTTTCCTTTTACCGTTTCTAGCATCTTGAGTATTAGTACCTACTTGAATGGGGGTCGATAACAAGAGGCTTCTGTAGTCGCAGATGTCACAATTTATTTTAAACAATTCAAGATTCATAGATTGATTTCATTATGCATATTTTCGTTTGTTCTGTTTTTATCTCCAAAGTTTCCAAAACGGACACAATTATTTTGCATATCACACTTTTTACTATTATGACAAAAGCGTACTTTCATCAACTCTTTAGACATCTCTTTCAAAACATATATTATTATATATGGCCCTAATCAGTTCGTTTCAGACAAGCCTCACAACCATCGTAAGCGTAAAAACTGCTTTCCTTCCCTGTTGTCTCTAAGTCAGGCACAACCATGGAAAAATTCTTACCCCCCAAACCACTAAGAAGGTATATACAACCATTATGACTATTCACAAATAAATATTCTCTTTTGTTATTTTTTCCAAAGCCATGCTTTAATATTCAGTCACTCAATGGAACCTCGACTTTGACCTAAATTAATAATAAAATTTTGCCATTTTCGGTTATTCTATTATACTCTTAAATGATTTATTATTTTTAACAAACCATTTCAATTAAAGTTGCTACAATTCGAAAACATTTGCGTATACTATAATTAACTTCGAAAAAGAACCAACAATAAAAAGGCACAATCATGCACATGACACGCGTAACAGCAACAAATTAAAACAGTTGCCAGCCAAAATAGTAATTTATTTTTGTTTTTATTTTTTCATTTTGGATACTTATAGTGAAGTATTCAGACAAATATATATGTATTATATGATATACAGACACTTATTTAAGCATCCATACACATATTTAACTAGAGAGCTACACGATTTATTTTATTTTATTTTTTAAAAATATTTATCACATGAATTTGGTGAAAAGCATTGACATATAGACATACATATGTATGTACGTATTTGTATATTTAATACAGCCGGACATAATTTGCCGACTCATGTGTAAAGCTAGATTGTACCCGAGTATTCCATTTTTTTTTACAGGAGAATATTTAAAGTTCATTTTTCTTACACTGTTAAGTTCTCCTTTATAATAAGATCCCAAATATTCAAAGTTTCAAGTTCAAGTTTCAAGAAGATCCCGCGTTTTCGAATCAAATGTGGTTCACCAATGAGGTGCATTTCTGGCTCAATAGGTTTGTAAACAGGCAAAATTGCCGCATTTGGAACGAAGTGTAACCTGAAAAATTCAAGAGCTGCCATTTCATCCAGAAAAAAAACACGGTTTGGTGGGCCGGTGGAATCATAGCCCCACATTTCTTCGCAAAATATGCCAGTGGGAACGTAACTGTCATCGCGACATGATAACCGACTATTCGATGCCTAAAATTGAAACTCGTGATCTCGGCGACAATTGGGGATACCAAGACAGCGCCACTTCCCACACATCGCATCAATCAATGGATTTATTAAGAGAACACTTTGATGAGCAGATAATTTTACGTTTTGGGCAAGCCGAATGGCCATCACCATCGTGTGATATCACACCGCCAGACCTTCTCTTTTGGGTAGTCTTAAGTCTATGCGGAAAATCCCGCTTCGGTTCAGGCCTTGGTGTAAAACATCACGCGTGCGATTCGCCAGTGACCAGTCGGACCCAACGGATGGCCATCTGAGACGTATCCGCGGCCTACAGTTTTCAATTGAAAATTAACCTTCTAATTGCTAAGAAAGGTTATATCTCTCCTTTTTTAATTATTATATATTCAAAAATTATAAAAAAAAAAATATTTAAAATATATTGCTCATATAAAACATGTAGATGTCATATTCGCCATGTGACGGCTTGGACAGCCGGCGGATGCTGCTAGTAATACAATACAAAAATCTGAATTAGCAAAGAAGTGTACACAAAATCATTTAAATAGGCGCCCAATATTCACAGCAAATTGACGTCACTGACAGAGCGGCAGCAAGCAGTGTCACATGGTGTGGAACAATATTTCTGTACATACATACATATGTATATGAGGCGCAACTTTTTTGGTTGTTTAAAGATTTCAGTGATAGATTTATTAAAATTATTGTTATTACTTATTTTTATCTTAGAAAAAATTAAATTTTGTTTGTTGAATGAAAATATTTATATGAAAATTCACAAATCTTCAAATTATCTTTTCGATTAGTACGTATATTTACATATATATTCTTTGTAGTTGCCTTGTTGTATCGCTAGTAGAGCTACCAATGTCAAGGTTATAAACGTTTAGACTGTAGAAAGCATTAGCAGCAAACTTTGACGCTGCGTTGGAACTATGAGTTAGATTATGGGGCGCAAATTAAAACTGTAGATATATGGATATATCGCTATATTTATGTATTGTTGAAATTGTAGTTTCCATCGACCGCCGTAACGCCACTTTTCCTTTCAAATTCTGGCAAACGCACGCCGAAATCGATTTCTGCGACGCCACAACGAAATTCAAACACTCAAAAATATGGTAAGCCATAATTTTTTATGGTTTTGAAGCGAATTTTATGCTTCCTGCTTTTGAATGGCCTTCACTTTGTGCACACAAAATGTTATGCATTACTTTGCAAATGACATGTTAACCACATACTTGCCATCGGCATTTGAATGCATAGTTTTGTGCTAACGCATGTAGGCGCGCCTTAATTGCCGTTCTCCCCCTAAACATTCACATTCGTAATAACAGCATTTATGTGCATTTATTTTTATGTTTGTGTGCGCATGCAAATAAATTCTTTTTATCTTTTTTTATCCAATGCATCCAAGTTGCATGGCCATGCCGCAAAGACGCCATTCACTGCATCTTATTGCCTGCGGTCGACATTGACATTGCAACAGGCGCACAGCTCCAATGGCAAACCGACTATTATACGGGCGTTTATAAAAATAGCATACAAACGCCTGCATTATCGTTGCGGATTGCCCACAAGTGCAATTTTTATTCATATCACTTAGCTTTGCTGCATTGTGCGTCTGTTGTGACGCATGATGCTCAGAAATATTTTCAATTTATTGTAGAAGCCTGCGAGAATGTTTTCGTGAATTTATGGGTTGAATAAAAATGAGAGTTATAGAATTTTTTTATTGTAAAAAACATAGATGATGGGCCGAACAATAATATTTTAGAAATGCTTAATAATAATTATAAGAACTTAGGGCTCATCAATTATTTGTCAGTTGTACAGTTGTGTACAAAATTTCTCATACAAACTTTGTTTGAAAATCGCTATACATTATTATTTTTTTCATACTAACTGTATTTCATGCATGAATTACCCTTTAGTCTAAGTTTAGTCGTGAAAAGTTTTGTTGCTCCTTTACACAGGCGCTTAGAATCAGCAACGAGAGTCACACAATTTTTGGCATTCTTGTAAACTTAATTTAAGTGGTAGACAAAACTATTTGTATCTTTATTCATTTTTGCATATAACATACAAAAATAGTTGACAGAATGCAAATTTTCGAACGTGTTATGAATATTCATTTAAAACCGAGCGCAATGTCAACCATTCAAATGAAAATAATGCCCAATTACCTAGCAGTGAATATTACGTACAAAGCATGTTTACCATTTCATCATGAAAATATATATGATCCAACAACGAGATGAAATTATTAAAATTTACTATCGAAATTCGAAGTCATGGCCTCAACATTAAAAGCACAACGTCCAATTTATGGTCGTCATAATCGTCCAGTCAGATCAACAATTGAGCGTCAGTACAAAATGTTCCAGTGCCAGTGAGACAAAGAAGTACCCGAGGAAGACCCAAATCAGTCTATCACACGTCGTCCTCAAGCGTTAATCATCTCTGTGACGTCGTTGTGGCGAATTTTGCAAAAAGACCTTGGTCTACATTCCTACAGGACCAAATTGACGTAAGAACTGAAGGCGCTTGAACACCACAATCGTCGTACGTTCGTCAATTGGGCTGAGCAACAACTTGAAAATTATCCGTATTTTCGTCGAAAAAACATCTTCAGCGATAAGGCTCAGTTGTGGCTGAATGGCTATAAGCAAAATTATTGGTCCATCATTGCATCTCGAAAAAATTACGGTTTGGTGCGGTTTATGGCCGTATTTCTTCCATGATGATCCAGACCGTCACGTTACTGTGAATGGGAATCGCTACTGCTAAATGATAACCGAATATTTCTGGCCCAAATTGGATGAAATTAACTTGGACAATATGCTGTTCCACAAGCCATATAACGAACAGCACAATTGATTTATTCAAAACCAATTTTGGTGAACGTGTTATCTCACGAAATGGCCCAGCCAATTGGTCGCGCCTCGGTTGCGCGATTCGGCGACGTTAAACTATTTCCTGCTGGCTATATAAAGTCTATGATTTATGCCAACAAACCAACGACGATTGATGAACTTCGTACCAATACCAAACGTAAACTTGCAGCAATATCGGCCGATTTAAGCTTAAAAACCGTCGAAAATTGGGTTCAGCGTCTGGACTTCTGCAAGCATGCCGCGGTGGCCTTGCAAATGAAATCGAGTTCCATACATAATGACGTCGAATGAACTATCAGAAAGAATAAAGAATTTCATTGATATTCCAAACAGTTTTTGTTTCATTAAAAAAAAATTTGATTTATTGAAAAACCCGTTATTTTATGCATTCAACGATATCAGCCGAAAGGGTAGTTATCCGTCCTATGACGGATAGGTCTACGTAACTGAAACACAGTCGAATTTTTTCCGTTGAAGAACTATCAACTCGGCAGCATTCTTCCATATACATACTTTCGGAATATTTTCTGGCGCTAAGACAATAAAAAATTTTTATGCTTGATAAATCTACTAGTTTTTCAGAGTCCAACTAACATCAAATCTATTAAACAAATGATTACATGTACATATTCAACAGACGCCATTTAAGAGTCTTCCCGAAAAGTGAATTTAACCTATATTTGCCATGTCAGTTGAAATGATTTTACTTTATATAGTTTATATATATTTTTTTATTAAATGAATTTAATTATGCTTAATACGGCAATAATTCTTGCAAAAGTGAAATCAAGTACTATATTTCTCAGAAAGCCCTATAAATCACAATGTATCTCTTAATGAAAAAGCAATTTAAAATCTGGAGACATCTAACTCGAATAATAGCTAAGATCACAACCTTTTACGCCCTTATACCATCATTGGATTCTAATACTATCTTAAAAAAGTCAGCCGATTAACTTTTTTCTCAAATTCTGATATAGCGTTAGCTTTCACTCTCACAGGCGTCAAGCTAAAATCTATATTAATTTGTCTCTGTCACTCTCCCATTTCAAAATAAATTTTCATACTAATGTTTCCTACTCTACTGCATAAATTATTGCAACAACACATTGTAATTGCTTCGCGCTGTAAATATTTGCCGACTTTTTGTCAACTGCAAAATTATTAGGTATGTACCATATAACCGTAAATTGAAAATTATTAAGGCGAGTGATACATTTCAATTAATGCTTGTTCTGTAAGAATTTACAATTAAACGAATAAATGCTCATCATCAGCGTGTTGATCGTTGCTGTGACAGTATTAATAGCTTTGTCGTTGACGGCCTGCAGAGTGTGTATAATTTATAACTGTCTGCGAGAATTATACTATGTATGAATACATATATACATCACAATATATAATTATAAAGGCTGATCCAAGTAGAGGTACTTTTTTCAATAGCCTTTTTTTGATCACGCGTAAGTCGTGTCAAGGCATGTCATTTCTTTTGTTCAGTATTGTTTGGTATTTCATCATGGATAGAGTTATGCCTGAACAACTTTTACAAATTGTTCAACTTGATTACGAAAATTCACGTTTTGTAAAGAATGTGTTTCGCGTGTACCTACTGAGAATACTATTCCCAACACCATCACCCATCTTGAGGCACAGCATTCATTACTGGATAATATTCGACCGAATAGACCACGTCCAGCACGCAGCGAAGAAAATATATGTAGCAACCGTAGCTGAGAGTGTAAACGAAGACCGTGGAGAGTCGATTCGGTGCCATTCACAGCAACTCGGACTAACGTATGGAAAGACTTGGCGCATTTTATATCGAGATCTTAAATTGAAAGCGTACAAAATACACTTGGTGCAAGAACTGAAGCCGCTCGATCTTCCCAGCGACGTCGCTTCGCTGTAAGGGCTCTTGAAAAGTTCTAAGAAGATCCGAAGTTTTCGAGCCAAATTTTGTTCAGCGATAAGGCCCATTTCTGGCTCAATGAGTATATAGACAAGAAAAATTGCCACATCTAGGACGAAAAGCAACCTGAAGAGATTCTAGACCTATCATTTCTTCCCAGAAACAACGATTTGGTGTGTTTTGTGGACCGGTGGAATCGTCGGTCCATATTTCTTCAAAAATGATGTGGATGAGAACGTAACCGTCAATGACGATCGAGAATTGACTATTTGATGTCTGAAATTGAAGCTCGTGATGTCGGCGACATTTGGTTACAACAAGACGGCTTCACCTCCCACACATCACATCAATCAATGGATTTTTTGAGAGCACTCTTTGGTGAGCAGATAATTTCACGTTTTGGGTCGGTGAATTGGCCACGAAGATCATATGATATCACACCGTTAGAATTTTTTTTTGTGGGGATATGTAAAGTATAAAGTCTATGCGGACAATACCACTTCGATTCACGCCTTGGAGCAAAGCATCACGCGTGTCATTTGCCAGTTACCAGTCGAAATGCCCGAACGAGTCATCCTTAACGAATTGATCATCTGAGAGGTAGCGCGGCCAATATTTGACAGAGATTTTCACAAAATAAATGTCAAAGAATATTCTTTCGAATGATAATGAACATTTCCAACTAAATTTGAAGTTGCAGGGTTTCTTCTTTAAAAAATAAGGGAACCTCAAAATGGATCACCTTTTACATACATAGGTATACTATAAATGCGGGCGCTAGTGATTGTGGTATGTAATATCTGTGCATATGTACTTATGTATATATTATTTACATATATTTTTTATATGCACGAATATATTTCTCGAAAACTGAATCAATAAAAACTATAACTTTTTTCATGATTATGATTTGAAATCTGTGACGAAGATAAAATTCGAGACTCGGATACAGCTAGTTGAGATATACTACTGTGATGAAATTGTAAGGTGAATTTTGTCCATTTTATCTCCTTCAAAGTAATTCCTCCCACTGCAATACACTTATGTCAACGAATTGTCCAGTCATCATAACACATGGAAAAATACTCCGTCGTAATGGTCATCAGAGCCTTCTTCGATTCAACTTTTATATGCTCAATTGAGTCAAGACGTTGTCCTCGGAGTGGTCATGTGAATTTGCTGAATAACCAGAGGTTACACAAAAGTAAATCGGACGAATGTTGTGGCACGATATTAGTTGACTTGTTGCATTACTCTCATAGAGTAAAACTAAGGCTAAGAACATCGACTAGAAGATTCCAATTGAAGTATGAAAATTACTGTTTTCACATAACTAAAAACCAACCTTCACATACCTGCTTTATACGAGTTTGTATAAATAAAAATTCCTTACATCTCTTTCAAATATTCAATTTACCATTTGCAGATAAGATATTATATTTATGGCGCTCAACGCAGCTGTGCATAACTTATTTTGGTCTATAACTTATGAGTTCAAATTTATATGATTTATAAAGCGAAAATTTATAGCAACAACGGTTCAGTGGATTTTATGGCATTTCCTATTTAAATTACATGCATTGTAAATTGACAAAATCTAGCGCAACACTTGTTAATATTTTAATTTATACAAATTAAGACAAAGATCGACAGCGAAAAATAAGCAGACGCATTTATTGTTATTTTTAATATTTATTTAAGTTGACATTTTATATTCATATATGTATAGCTACATATTTATATATGTATATATATATATATATATACATATATGCAGTATACGCTTACATAGTATGACGCCGTCTGATCGCTGCCATCAACAACACACGTAAATCTGAATGAAAAATGGCAACATTTCAATGGGTACGTCAGAAATGATATCTGTCTGTATGGCATTTAATCTTTATAAATGCAACTGTATTTCTATATGCCAACACAACAAATATATCAAGAATTTTGAATGGTATTCGGTATTAATACGCGCACAAATTGGCCTTCAGCCAATTTAAAGTCGACAAGCGCAAATAATGAAAGTATAGATATACTGTTAAATTAAATACAATAAAATTTAAGATATTTATTACAAAAAAAAAAACAAAAATTTTTATAAGCAAATTTTTGGGTAAACGGGTAAGCAGAGCGTTTATCTGTTGAAGACCGCGTGATTTGGTTACTCATACGCAGCGGCTGACTTTGGCTGTATGGTTTTCAAGGTGATAGTAGACGTTGTGATTACTTTCATTATTACTTTCATTACTTTATTTTACGCTGTTTAACATAATAAAGTATTATTATGTTTGTATATAAATACAATAGCGTTGATCGTAGGTGGGAAAGCCGTGCTCTAAATATTAGTTTGCTGAAAATTACATTTTATATCAAATAGTCTTCGCTTTCGCACAAAAACCATCTGCATCTCGAAATATTTTTCTCCAAATGCATATCGCACACATTTAGTTTAAATACCTACTGCACATTTTATTGCTTATTGTTTGCTTGAAGTGTTTATTTGATCGTTATTAGGTGTTTAATTGTTTAACTTAATTTATTGTTGTAGTTTATTTTTCTTTCTAAATATAAATATTTACACAATTTGAACTCATTTAAATGCTTATTCCAATTCATTAAGAACATTTTTATACAAATCTAAATTTGACTATTTCTCTTATAGGAAAATTTACAATTTTTCGAAGAATTTTTAGTATTATGCTTAGAAAAGAAATGTAAAACAACAAAAGATTATGCTATATATTATATTTTTACCCTTAAAAGGGTATACTAACTTTGCAACGCAGTTCCTGACTTCGTTTTATCAAAAACACCAGAATACGAGTGGAAAGATCGTTGAAGACATGCCTCGTTCGGGGCGACCTTCAACCTCTTCAACATTAAAATGATGAAAATATTAAAAAAGTAAAGGATATAGTGCTGAAAATCGTTAGACAAGTGTTAGAGAGATGGCAAGAGATCTCGGCAACTCTCGTGAATATTCTTAAATGATTTTCGTGAATATTTTGCGTAAAAAATGCTTTCCTGCTCGACTCGTTTCGATAAACTTACTATAAGATATGTGCATGTGAATGATATTATGCCCACAATGTCAATGGAAGCATCAGCTCTCCCGTCTTTTGTTATCTGTCTTCTAAAGCTTATGACTATAGGGCCGTAAGGACAAATTTTTAAATTTAGAAAATAAAGAAAAATATATGCTGATCTCAGCTTCTTAGTGAGAGGTGTAATTGCCATAACATCCTGTAATTTATTTTAAGTTACGAAATTTTCACAATTCATTTTGACAATTAAAATCACGCGAGGAAATGCACAACAGAGAAAAGTGGGAACAATGCTGAAGATTTGGACTTATTGCGAAACTTAATATTTTAAACACATTAATCATAAAATGTTCTGAAACAAATTAAAATTAATATATAAGAAATCTGTTCATACAAATAAAGCTACTCAAAATTTTCTTTGCGCCTCTTAGTATAGATATACGTTACATCCCTCCTTACCACTTTTCAACAAAATCGTCTAAAAATAGCAATTTTTATTAAAAAAGAATTAATTATCATTACTAATATAAAGAAGAAGAAGAATGCTCTATAAGACCTGTGCAATTGTTCAACAGCTAATTTTCCTACAAATACTTCGTAAATAAAAAATTGCCATATAAATTTCAATATGCACCCAAGCATTCCCTCACGTCATGCGCAGCGGCCATTAACTGCACTCACACACACACACACATACACACAAGTGCAAATGAAATAATTGAAATACAAATATTTGCACTTATTTTCTTTCAAAAGCATATAAGTCATGATATTGTTTTTTCAACATCGCCAAGATCTACGCCGTCGGTCAGTAAAATAGTAAAAGTGCTTTTATTAACCGCTGCAACGCTCATGAATTAATTAAACAATCATTCGTTGAGTGATAATTAACACGGGGAAGAAAATTTCTTAATAGACACTCGGCCTTCATTTATGCGATATAAAATAATTAATATTAGGCAATTATAAGTGTAAAAGTGTGAAAAATTCCTTATATTCTGAATATTTTTATATTTTTACTTTATCTATTATTGCGTTGTGTGAAACTGAATGAAAAACTCTTGTTTTAGTTTTATGCACAGGCGCATACATATATTAGCGACCAATAGTCCATTGTGCCCTATTTTATATCACATATGGTCACAAAGGTCCATCACTCTGAATAATTCCAAAAACTTACAAGACACAACTAAGGCGATGTGATCCCTGTCCACGTAGATGGTTCCTAGGACTTTGAACCTGCTTCTACAAATTGCTCAGCAATCTAGAATCAGATGTTCTTTCCTATTTCATGTCGCAATACCGGCAGTTTAAACCAGAGACTATGCCTTTATTGAACAAGTGCTTCCTGATCCTGCAGTGCCTATAATATAGCGCGACAAGGAGACGGTATTTGTCTCAGGAGAAGTTGATTATATCTCGAAAGCTTACCAGGTTGTAACCTCCTAAAATTTGCTTGGCGTAGAACTTCTGTTTGGGGGTTTTACTTTAAAAACAAACCCGTGGGTTTTATCTACTATTACCAATCTTCCACTTACATAAGTACATCAATTTTTGTGGTTGCCAGTGAAGGATAAGCCAATGTTTCAGTCATCACAATAGAAATGGCTGCAGATTCCAGCTGTTACAAACTATCTCCCTTCAAAGTATGCTTAGACTGATCGGTTTTCGATATTCTCGAGGAAAGCTAAATCTGTGAAGGGATCTGCAGCGAGTCTATACCCTCCTAAATAGCTCAGAAGTGACTGTAAGGCCACCATTGCTAAACAGGCCACAACTTTATCTTTAGCCTCTAATCATTTGAAGCATGCATGTAATGTCGCCATTTCCTGTTTTTCCAATTGTTGCGGAAGATCAATGTTCTTTCTATAATATATTAATTATTGCACCTCAGCCGTATAAAAATAGTGCTAATGAATTAATCTGACGCAAATGCAGCTAGTATATTGAATTGATTTCCATCAATCAATCATAGAAATCAGAAATGCAAATAATCCCACGCTCGCAACACACGCAATAGAAATGAAATCATCCCTGTCGGAAATATTTCAAACGCCTCAATACGGTCAAATAAAATCCCTTATTGACTATCTATCCCTCCAGAACAAATTCATGGTGCACCAAACCACGAATATCGTAAAAAACAATGAGCGTCACCATAATTTTTAACCGGTTTTGGTTTTGGTTTGGGCTCGTTTTTTCCCTCCATTCCGATAATTGCTGATTTGTTTGCATGTCAAACTCATACACCCATGTCTAATCGGCAGTTAACATGCTCTCCATGTATGTGTGAACAGAATTCGCACGATCGAGCCTGTCCAAAGAGACTTGTTTGGAGTACTCTTTTTGAAAATATTTCAGATTTATTAAGAGGAGTCGAGCAGGAACGTGTTTATTGACCGTTTTTGAAGGATTTGTATCACTCATAGGCTTATGTTTTTGATAAAACTGAATCACCGTAGGCCTTTTTCAACATTTGGAACGAATCCACACACTAAATTTGGTTGGAAATAACGTCAACTAACTTTTTCCTTAAAAAAATTCTTGAGATCTCAAAATAAGATTATTTTTCATATTTTTTATTTCTTAATTTCACAAATAAAATTATTATTTTTTCAAACAATGGAAATTTAGCCGCAATCCCGAAAAAGAAGAAATTAATAACTTTAAATATTTCCTACTTGGCTCCCACTGGGCGGCAAAATATGATGGCACACTTGCTGTTGATCACACATAAGTGTTTTATAAACCAAACACAAACAAGTAAACATGCCCGACCACGGGCTCAAAAACAAGAAAAATGGCCTAGAGGTTGGTACAACAAGCTGCCACTATTGACAAATGCTTGCCGTGTATTTATATGCGAATTTATTTATAAACTTTGATCAGCAAATATGTATACACGATATAATGGCACTAGAAACACACATTAGCTTAGAGCCGAATGCACACACACATATACGCAATTTATGATTGTGTGTAACAGTTGTTGTTCATTAGAGACAAAGCTTGGCATTTGCCATTGAAGATTCTTTGCAAATCTCTGCAAATTAATAACTTATATATGCAAGTGTATTTATACTATAAGTTTGTGTGTATGCATGTGTGTGTTAGCGTGTTGTTGCGCCAACCAATAACATTAACTAAGCGGTTGTCATTTTGTAAGCGAATAACATAAATTATTAAAGCAATGTATTTGTATGTTTTCACACGCTCACACATACATGTGCACCGGATATGCTTATACACATGTATATGTGAATGAATGTTAAGCAAAACGCAATCTAATGGTAATGTATACAACCACATTTGGCTCATCTTGTTTGATGAAACCTTTGGAGTTCTTATACAAATACGCATACATGTACACTTAAATACATATATATATATACAACATATGTATATACTATACATATAAATACAATATAAAATGTGGTTGTGACATTGCTTTAACTGTGCTTCCATGCGCATATAAGTACATACATACACATATACTATATATTTTGGTTCAAATATATTTATAAAAAAGCGCGTGAGTAGCCTCGAACTTGTGACTAAACAACACTGAAAAAGTTTAAAAGAAATAAGTAAAAATCAAAAAAAGATATATGTATGTACATATGTATACTTTTGATAACAGAAAGACGTGAGTTGACAATGAATAAGTGTGTGTCCTCATACAATCAAATTTGCGTACTTGTATCAATTGTACATGGATATAGAGAAGCCATAGTGAACAGAGCAGCGAAAATAATATCCTCGCTACTCCTCGTTACCGGTGGCGACAGGGGCGACCTAATTTATCAATTTTGCTTTTTAGTCGAAAAAAAAACAAAAAATATTCAATGACGACAGGAATATTGTTTTGGTTGATTTTAGTATGGTTTGATATGTATAAATATGTAATACGTGTGCGGGAACAGAATAATAAATATTAACAGAAAATATATATATTTTTTTAAATGTGATCATTTCAATTAAATTTTTTTTTCCAAAATTATGAGGTTTTTTTTATTTTATATACAATTTTTAATCGTGAAAAACAACTTAACTTTATTTTACTTTGTGTTTGTACTTTTAAGTTTATTATTTATTATTTTTGAATAATTCGAAAATGGATTAGAAGTTTGTAGGCTATTTTAAGCGTTTATATGGGTTAATGAGTTTCAAAAAATCGATTTTTTTTCTTCTCTTATTAAATTCTACCACACCTCTTAAATATTGCCTTAAATTTTCAAGTTGATTTGAGCAGTAGTTTCGGAGATACAGTCTTAAGAACTTGCGCTCGAGTCTAGGTAGGCTAAGTGCGCTGTCTTTGAAAGCGTTTTACTTCAAACTGTGTTTTTGAAGTGGGTTTGCAAGATTTCTCGAGAACTACTCAACCGATCTTCATGAAATTTTACACAGGTCCTTGAGATACAATACTTAAAAGACTTGGACCAAGGAGTTTTTAATTTTTTTTGTAAAAAGTCTGTTAAAATTCGATTTTCAGTTTTTTTTCCTTCGTTTAAGTTCTATGTTAAGGTTTTAACTAAAATATGTATTTTTGTTACTTTAGATGATCCTGTAAAGAGTTTTCCTGCCAATGCGGGCGCATCTTTTTTTTGGAGAGGTCACGGATATGACGTTGCAATGACCGAGTTTAAAATATTTTTTTTCCAAAAATATCAAAGTTCCTTCGTTAATAGTGTATGTTTTTAACAATAAAAACTCTAATAAAATATTAAATTTTTTATATGAGAAAAAATTGTTGAAAAAGGGTTGTTTTTACCCGAGATACATGGGTTTTCTCAAATTTTTTTTTAATTAAAATGAAACACATTTTTATAGCCTGAAAATGGTATATTAAGTTTTCCATGAAGTTTTCAACACCCAGAAGGAGCCGCAGAGTTATCAGAGCCCGTATAAATGTATATATAAATGGTCATCAGGATGAGCAGAGTCGTTTTGGCCATGTGCGCCTGTCTCTCCGACCATCTGCCTATATATACGTGAAATAGTCCTTCAGTTTACGAGATATCGAGCTGAAAATTCCAATATCGAACCACTACAGCATATACAATCATATACAATATGTAGCTGCCATAAAAACTGAAATCTAAATCAATTTTTTCTATGGAAAACTTTTTATTTTTAAAGTTTTTATTTTTTTTTTAGCTTACGGAATTAACATTATTTTTTATTTATTACTATTTTCTACTTAGTTTTCATTTACAGTTGCTTTCGTTTCTAATTTATTTTATTGGTTTGATGTTCTTCTTCTTCCTTTTTGGCGTAGACGCCGCTAACATGGTAGGATGGAGCCAAGTGTAGAAGTTCACGCAAGTAAAGAAAGTTCTCTGAGCGCCAATCACTTGAGAGAGGCCAGAAACGATGCTTTTATATATGGCTCGAGCAGCTCCCGACTTCCGGTCTTAGAGCAAGTACCCTCTGGGTAGCCAAAAAAACATCCGTTTGAAGGCAAGCTAAAATGAGAAGGAGACACATCCTCTTCCCAGGTTTATACTCTGGTTTTGGGAACCGCTACGTAAAAGAACACATACAATAAAAAGTTTTTTGTGACTTTATTTAATTTAGTTTTAAATTTTTCATGTTTTTTTTATTTTTTTTTTTTAATTTTTTTTCGTTTAATTTTTCACTTATTTAATTAATTCCGATTAAAAATTAATTTATTTGTTAACCTTTATTGTAATGACTTCTTTAGTTCTTCTCTCGAAGGCATTGTTCCTTCTTTTACATTACATCTTCTCAATATTTTTCTCTCTTATCATTCGGTAAATATGTGCATATATGCGTCTCAATTTAATTTATTTGTATATTCAATTTAACACACATTACTTAAATAATATCGTAAGAAGACAGTGCGTGCATAAATACCCGCTGATTTCTTATGGGAAAAATTGCAGGACACGTGGCAAAAATGGAACAGTAATATAAATAATTTATGTAACACATCAAAAGATATTGCCGGCGCCACACTTTTTCATATAAACGCACAGCGGCGACTTTATCTCAAACTCAATCAGCCAAAAAGAATATTTTTTCACAAAAAATGCTGTACACCACAAGAAGAGTTTGCCTAAAAATAAATATAAATTAGTTTTTGATTATTTTACAAAGCCTACTATGAGTAAGGAAGTTTTGCGTGGCAAGAAGAACTTTGTTTGCTCAAAGCGAATTGCCTTTTAATCCACAGCAATGTCCTTACAACGAGTTTCATGTCACAAAACTGGTTTTCTCTGTTCTATTTTGATTACATTAAGTTCTTTTAACTGCTTAAGGGGATCACATATTAATTTCACTTCTTGGTAATGGCCGCCACTTCCTTATTTGACGCTTTTCTTGTTATATTTACTTTTTCCACATTTTCTTCCTACTTATTTAAGGCTTTTGTAGAGAATATATTACAGGGAGCTTTGCTTTGTTTTAATATAACACAAGCTTATCTCTAAGCATGCACATAAAACGCATGTAAAAGTGTGTCAACAAAATAATTGAAATTCGAATACCGAATTTGTAGGTAGATTATAATCTTTTCATTTGGGAAAGAAGGAAAATAACTTCAGTTTTCTGTGAGAAAAATCTGTCTCTACACGGATAGCGAAAAAAATTATTTCAAACTAATAAAAAATGTATACATATATTATAAATACATTTTGTATTATATTTACATATGGCTTATATTGTAAAATTTTGCAACAAAAAAAAAATAATTAAAATTTTTAACATACGAATTAAACAACTATACTCTGAAAATTTCTTCCGGTAAGTCTTAAAAATAACGACAGTATGCCTTCATTTAATATACCTTTGAATTAAATATGAATTCAGTGCTTTAACTTGAATATTCATTCACAGAGCTACGAAGTGTACAAACCTTCTATGGACAAACTCCTATATGGAGACAGTTATCTGACCACCACCCTTTAATGATAGCACCACTAGGCTAAAACTTACGGTCTGACATCTTGATAACGCAAAAGCTGACAGCTAGTTGGCATTTTCATCGTTTCTATATTTTTATTTACCTGAATTCGTATTCAATGTACGAGGCGTATACGTGACATTAATACCTGCGTAGGTGTACACATGGCGTATACGTAACATTTGAAATGGCATAAGCAACAACTAAAGGAGATGCGAACGAGCAACGCTCACACACGCATATATAATTTGATACATACACACATACATATATTTGCATATGTTCTTTGTCGCTAAAATTATTGTTGTATAAATTACTTGCAAAAATTGGTACGATTTCAGGGGTAAATTGGCAAACATGACAGCTTGTCAACAGCAGTCAGGTATTACCTACATCAAAGTTAACAAAGTGGTGGTTAATTTAATTTCTACAATAGAAAAATATATTAGGTGTGCTGGAAAACGGTGAGAAAATTTAATGTAATTTACAAATGTAGGGGTAGTTTTTCGAAGGAAATTGCAGTGAGGCACTAATGTTTTGCTTTAATAAATTTAGAAAACCATAATTAACTAAATTATTTTGTAAGATAATTATATTTACTGCTACTATTAATGAGTATTCACCAAAAAATTGAGTATAATTAATTAAATGTTAATTAAGTTTAGTTTGAAAATAAAAGTAAACTTTTCATGGACTGACTCTTAAGCATTAAAGACCTTACCAGCTAAAATATATACTTATATATAAATATTTAGTTTATTATTTTAATGGCAAATAATAAAGCAAAAGAACATTGTCGTTCTCCGATATGTGCGTTTTAGCCGAAAAATACAACTAACTACTCATTCACTGTTTCATCGAAATCCAACAACTGCAAATATAGTAGTTTTGTTTGTCTTTCAGTGAATGCCGGAGTTTTTGCGTTCTTGTGTAAATTTCTGCTTACAAATTAAGCTGGTTGTCGTAAGTCAACAAAAGTGAAATGAATGCTTAATTGTTTCGTAGAAAAAGTTAGAAAATCAGTTTGTATATATTTACATTTACATATTTAGCATTAAATCACACACAAAAGCACTTAAAGTGCGCCAACGATGAGGAAAACCACAAACTTATTTAATTGCTATCCCACGCTTTGGAATAAAGTTAAGAGTCTATTTAGTATTTTTTGAAGGGAAGTTTGTAAGAATTATAAGATGTTTAAAGTCAAAATTTTAAGTAAAAACAGTTATTTCATTTGACTAGTTCTTCGAGTATTTCCTGTATATTATTTGAAGTAGAAAAGTCCTCCTCACCACCAGACAGTTTTTTCGAAGAACCTACAGGTCATCCACTCCAATAACAATAGAATCCAAATTTCGTTTCATTAAATTTTTTTTTATTTATTAAATTAAGTAACTCTTTAAAAAAATCACAAAACGACAACTACTGTCTACTTTCATATCCCCTTGCCATATGTTAGAGACACTGAATATAACCCCTTGTAAATATGTGAAAGACACATGATCAATTAACTGTGTATATCGAAATCCCGTACATGCATACAACTACTTTTTCAATTGAAAACTTTGCTGAAACTTTGTAACCTTTCAAAAAGTTGCATTAAAAACGAAAGTTTGCGCTTCCATTACGAAGTCTCTGCTCAAATTTGACATGTGCTCCGTTATTCACAGAGCATATTGTATTATACGTCAACAAATACACTTTCAGCTCGTTGCAATTGAATAACTGTAAATCTGCTGGAAAGTTTGCATAATATTGAACCTTATTTACAGTATGTCTGACAACTGAATTTCGCTTTCTTACTCCATATTTATTACTCAATTTACAAACTTGTGTGTTCAATTGTTTTTGCAATCAATTGTCAATCAAAATTGATGAAAGTACGAGTACATATGTATAGTAAGTATGTATAAAATGCTAACACATCTGTCTCCAGCAGTGTAAATATGTTTGCAAATTCGTATATGTTTGATGGCTTGTGTGGAAATTCTTAAAAAACACTAGAAATTTCGATCAAAAACAATGGCATGCCACTTGCCAGTTTTCGTGTATAAATATTTGTATGTATGTATGTATATGTATCTTATGATGTTTTTATATGCAATCTGTATAGAATTTATTTATATTTTTTTCTGTTCACAGTTCAGTGACCGCAATATGACACAATACATGCAGTCATGCCTGCAAACATATTGTTTGTACAGCAGCAGGAATAGCATTTTGTGTGTGTGTATTTAGAAATAAATATAAATGTGTGTGTGTGTTACAAAATTTCATTTAACATGCATGTGAACAGCATGTCGGTGATGTGCTACGTCAATGTGACATTTTCATTTAAATAATAAATAACGGTGAACGTTCAGTTAGCAACAACAAGCATAAAATTTAGATAACATACTTATATTATATAATATGTATAATTTACAAATATGGGTTTATAAGTAAATGTACATCATTCAATTTGTATTTTTGGTTGAAGAGATAAATTTTAATTAACACCCTTTATTCATATCTATTAATATATATACTCATTTTTACGTATATTCAAATTTGTCTCACGCATATTTTTGACTCCTTAGCGCTTTATGCCACTATGTCTGAATTTTGTATCGTCGGCTAATACGGCTGTGTAAACTGCAGACAAGACAACTTCCTGTGCGACTTCTTCAATCTACTCCTGGAGCCAGTAATTCGAGCTGTAAAGCTGAATAGAGAAGGTCAAATCTTCTATAAGAGTATACAGCTGCTTGCGTACGCCGATGATATTGATATTATTGGCCTGAACATTAGTTCTGCTTTTCCAGACAGTGAACGAGGGCTAGACGAAATGTCTCCTAATAGTCGGAACAGTCGTCGCACTCGCGACTTAGCTCTAATGTCATAACTTCGAAGTCGTAAATAATTTCGTCTATCTTGGAACCAGTATTAACATCAACAGATGCAACCTTAGACTGAGTAGGCAAAGGAAAAGTAAAGTCCTCTCTCGACGAACAAAGACAAAACTCTGTAAGTCACTCATTATTCCCATACTGCTATATGGCACAGAAGCATGGACAATGACAACAGCTGATGAGTTGGATTTACGAGTTTTCGAGAGAAAGGTGCTGCGGAAGATTTATAGTCCAGCGCCTACACTGGCTAAGTCATATCGTCCGAATGGATAAAGATGCACCAGCTCGGAGACTATTCGAAGCAATACCCACCGGAGGAAGCAGAGAAAGTGGAAGACCTCCACTCCATTGGAAAGACCAGCTGGAGAACGACCTGGTTACACCTGGAATCTTCAATTGGCGCCAAACAGTAAAACGAAGGACGACTGGAGCGTTATTGTAAACTCGGCTAAAACAGCGTAAGTGGTGTCTACACCAATAAAGAAGAAGAAGACTGGAATACCCCCTTAAATAGAAAGTATCGACTGTCAGTTAAACCCCAATCTCCCTAAATATCATCACTGTATTGAGTAACATGAACGACAGTATATGTAATGTTTTCATTTTTTAATTGAGAAAGTATTTAAATTTATTTAAATTAATAGCACAATTTTATGTCATTAAAGTGAAAAAAGCATTCAACCAAATCAGAACAGATAAGCGCTAAAAACAACGAAAAACGCCTTAAATCTCAGATTGTAATGACTACAGTGCTGCCGCAAACCTTCCACAGTACATATTTACAAGAGATTGCAAAGTACGCATATACATATGTATTTCTATGTATTTGTGTGCCTGTAATTGTGTTTACATAGAATTACAAAGAGAAACACTTTACTGTTATTCGGTTTGCTTACACCGCATATTTACCAATAATTACATATATGAAATATATACTTTTTGCTATATGTATGTAACGCGTATAGCAGCATAACAGTTATTATTTGGACGCTTCCGCGCTTTTGCTGCACGCCTGTGCTTTTGCAATTTGTATGCGAAGTCTTGTGTGCCGCGCCGCACTCTTACGCACTCGCAACTCCAAAAGCTCACTTGAAGCAGGAACAGCAAACGCAGAAGCAGCGCTGTACCGGCGACTTCGTGACGCACAAGCAATTGCGTACCTATAATTACATACATACATTCATACATATATACATCAGAACAGCCGTCAGCGAACAGTAGGCATCCCGGCAACACAATTTTACTCGCAAGTGTTGGAATATACATAAGTATATATTTATGGGTATAGATATGTATATGTTGAACATTATCAATGGTTGCTTGCTCTGGCGTCACACGCACTCGCCACTTTGTCTGTTCATAAAAATATTCAGCAAGCCCATTTTCCAATTTACAAATGAAGCACGCCTGTTTGCCGCGCTGACGGCCTTTTTGGCTTTTGTGGTGAAATATTTATATACATCATATACATATATACCGACATACATCCATGCAAATATATGTATGTACATTCATTCGTACATACTAATATTTGTTCCGAATGAAGTAGCAAAGACAAATAAAAATAGCTCACTGTTCAAAATCACCGTATGTTGTTTAGTTACTATGTTGTTGTTGTTGTGTGTGTTTTATTTAATTCACTCGTGCTTAGTTTGCGAAAGGCAATAGAATTTCTTGCGCATGCGCTACAGTCAACGTCCTTGATAGGACAAATAGAGCAAGTTGTAAATTACTGGGATAGCTGTGGAATAAACATGACTTAAGGAATATTGTCATAGTTAGATAGTTAAAAAAAGTCGTCCTCTTTAAAACGTAGATAATTTTTAACTTTTTATGAATTAATTTCATTTTTGCATATTGCTTTAAATAATGCGAGTTCTGTTCCACTGAAAAAAGGCTCTGTTTAGTGAATCTGAGGGTTATAATTTAAAATGGTTGAAGTAATACCATTGCTGTTGTTATTGGTGCAGTGGCAAAATTCTATCGAGTTGACTCTTCTTGGCCGGATAAAAATCTGGGTCCGTTCCGATTTCGTAAACCCGACTGTCGTGGGAACGGTGGTTGATGCTATTGCCTCGTTATTTTTCGCTTTTTAGACTAAAACTTTTCTTTAACTTTGCATAACAAAAAAATAGTATTTTATGTTAATAAGAAATTGTCAGTAATATTATTTCCACATAAATGCTTTTGACTAAAAAAATGCGTTAAAAATATTTAGGCGCTAATGTATACTACTGGAGCAATTTTCCAATTATATCCCCCATAGTTTAAAACAGATACTGATCCGCGTTGGTTTCAACCGCCAATAAGTTCATAGTAATAAAAATGAGATTGAGACTTTCACGTAAAATTGGCTCTAAATGATTTACAGAATATTAATGCACGTATTATGAGTCTATTTGTAAAACAAAAGACTTTGCAAAACTATAACGGACTTAAATCTAGCACATTTATTCAAATACAGAAGAAAAAATCAATATTGTATTAGATATCGCTCCTTCATACAGTATATTTATCTTACAAGGTTTGTCGCAAAAGAAACAGAACTTTTTAAATATAACTATTTCTGGTGGCGCCACCTATTGATGGGTATATGAAATAAAAAGTTTGATCTCTTGTTGGCAATTCGTAAAAATTTTAAGACAATTGGATAACTACAATCAATGTTATCGATCAAAAAGTGACAACAGCTTTTGGTCATCGGTCGTAAATGAGATTTTGTTTTAAACTTGGGAAAACGTTTACTGAAACATTTCAAATGATGAAAAAAGTTTATGGTGATCAGTGCCTATCCCGTAGTAATGTGCATGAGTGGTTTAAGCGAATCCAAGAAGGTCGTGAGGACGAGAACCATCACCGAAAAAAAGACGTCTTCAGACCTGGCGTCTGTTGCACGATAATGCGCCGTATCATCGGTCAACACTTGTCACTGATCTTTTGACAAAAAACTCCAACTGGCACCCTGTGATTTTTACCTATTTGGAAAACTTCATTTGCCCATGAAAGGACACTGGTTTCCGGACATTTTAGTTATCCAAAAGGCGACGACCGATATCTCAAGAGCATTCGAAAAATGATCTTAAACACTCATTTGAAATGCTAATTGCCCGGGTTAAACGTGATATCGAAGCACAAGGAAACTACTTTGAATAAAAAAAATATAACTTTTGAAAAATATTAATTGTTTGTTGTTTTTTTAACAGTCCTGTTTCTTTTGCGACAGACCTTGTATATTAAACTTCTACGATTATTTCTTGGTACTAAACCTTAAGAAATGATTAGTATGGCAGAGATCATCACTCAGCTCTTTGTTTTGATCCTAATGAGACAAATTAAGATTATGATATGCTCAAGGCTAGCTAAGCTAAGTGCGCCGTCTTTAAACCCGGTTTTCTCGAACTGTGTTTTTGAAGTCAGTTGGCGAGATTTCTCGAGAGCTACTGAACCGATCTTGAGTTTTTGAGATACAAATCTTAAAGATTTGGACGAAAATTTTTTTTTCGATTACAACAATTTAAAAAAAAAGAATTCTAATGAAATATTTCATTTTTTATATGAGAAAAAAATTATTGAAAAAAGGCTGTTTTTTACCCGAAGAAAGCTATGTAACCCCTTAAACGGCGTTTTCTCGGCATAAAAAACTTGTCTAGGTAGACTACGGACATATGTAAATAAAAAATATTTTTAGACCATTTTTAACGATTTTTTGCAAAATTATGCAAAAAAAAATTGCAAAAAAAGACAAACAATTTTTGATCTCTTTTTCTGAAGATCATTCACAATTTAAAATAAAAAACTCTCCGGAGTGAAATATTGCCAGCTTTTATATTTTCGGAAAGGAATTGCAGTCAGAATGGTCAGGACAGTCTTTTACACCGATGCCGATGTCAGAGCGACGCGGAATACGGCAAGCATCCAATATTATGTTTTTACTTTTGATAAAGTAGTAAATGTTTTTTATCATGTAAGCATTGCCATAAATACATGCCCTTTTTTATGTGTCTTTATTGACCTGCTTTGTGTTTGGTAATATTTAATTTAATTCCTTAAGTCTATGGACTATTATGCCCCTTTCGGTAGGTAATATTGAATTAAAAAGAACACAATTTAACTCATAAATTATTGCTTTATGTACAGTTCTTTTCTATTTCGACTACAATTTGACAACCCACGTGTTGCCCACTCCACCATTTTTCATCCCTATGAACTAAAAACTCTTGTTTGCTACTGCTTTTATGACCAGTAAATGATTTCACAAGATCCCCTCTAACTTGCAGCAGCTTCGTATTCACCATGCCAGGCAACAAGCGCACAACTAACAGCGAAGGCAGTCGCTTCATTTGCGGCAAACCCACCCCAGCCCACACTGAAGCGAAGCAGAAAACCCGGCAAGTGGTAGTCCAGTGATTTTAGCCACACGCAAACTCACTCACCAAATACTGTAAGCAGCTTATACTGCATTTGTATAACATTACATAACAGTTATTTGCAAGCATGTAACATACGCTTGAGCATGTACATATATTGCATTAGCTCTGGAATATTTCCCTGCCATTATTTTTGCTCTCTCCTCTCTATGTCATTAGCAGCTTGATTTACGCGTGGGCACAGTGGCGCTAACACCTACGCACTTATGTATGTACATGTATTTGCAATATGTGTAAACTTGTTAACGTATGTTACTTATACGACCCCGACCCTACCCAAGCCGGCTTTGGTCTTCGCACATTTTTTTCTCACGTATAATAGAGGCGTTCGGTACTTGGCATACCTTTTGCTCGCGGTACAATTTCGCTTTTAGAGGCTTAAATGCCTCGTTGTTACTTCATTGACCATTTCGGTTTATGAATAAGCTAAATATACGTATGTTTTTATGTATGCGTATATGTATATATTTATTTTTAACGCAAGTGGAAAGTACTTAGTCGTAAAGGCATGTTAAGGAAATGAGCATTAAAACATAATTAAATTAAAAAGGAAGAAAACAAAATCAAAAGAAGAATAAGAAGAAGAAAGATTTAATGAGAACACTACAAACTGCGTTGCGTATTGAAACAAATCAATTTTTTCGTTAGATTGGTAGGTGATGTCGTCCCAATGAATAAAAACACTCTAGCTCTGAGAGTATTCAACACAGTACTCGCCGGGGAAAGCAGAAGAAGAGGAAGACCTCCACTCTGTTGGAGTAGCAAAAGTTTTAACTTGATAGTAATTCGTTCTTGATTTGTATTCAGGAAAGTGAAAGTTTGAAATGGAATATAAAATTATGTTTTATGTGAATTAGGCGCGGCTGTAGTCCGATTTCACCCATTTTCACACTGTACATTACACATAAACATGCCAGGTGAATATCACATACATGAATATCACATACATTGGTTGAAATCGGTCAGACAGGTCTCGAGATATATGGTTTCACCTAAAAGTGGACGGCACAATCCCTATCGTCCAATTTTGACCCCGGCTCCATTAAAGCCCTCTCATACCAGCTCGAGGGTAAATTTAAGGTCTTTGGCGTATTTAGTTATTGATTTTAGTAGTTTTGACCAGTTCTATGGGGAGTGAGCGAGGTTATCATCTAATTTCATCCATTTTCACACTATCGATAGGAGTTCTCGATGTATGGGTTATATCTAATATGTGTACTATATATAAAAAATTGCTTGGATTCAGATCCTTTGGTTGACGTTTTACACCTTAAGGTATTTCCAAGGCTTTTATTCTTGCAAGTTGCAAGAGTATAAAATTTTCGGTTGCACCCGAAATTAGCTCTGCCTTACTTGTTTTCAATAGAGTTGTTACCTCTAATTAAAAATATTTTAAAAAAATTTCCAAAATATGCGCCAAACGAAAAAGACTATTCGAAGAGGCTTTTAACTTGATAAGACTTTTAAAATAGAGTTGCCAAGTATTGCACTCATATTAAAAAAAAAGGTTATACTAATCCAGGAAAAAAATAATAATCATAATAGTCAGTTTGCGGTTATAGTTATGGACCAGTCCGGATCAAATTTGCTCTTAAGTTTAATATTTCGGGTTTACTGCGATTTTATGAACCAGTCCGGTTCAATTTTGATCTTGAGTGTTTCATTAAGTGAAATTGCTGTTCTGACGGCTTTCGGGTTTATTGCGATTAAATGAACCGGTCGGGTCAAATTTGATCTTGAGTGTATCATAACCTCAAATTACTGTTCTTACAGCTTTCAGGTTTACTGCTATTAACAAAAATCAATAGAGTAGAAAAAAATTATAGCACACTACTCCTTATATAGATAGAATATGTGTATGTAAGTTCCTTACCACAGACATAACAAATCTTTTTGCTGTGCTCATACATTTTCTTCTATGTTAAGCACCTATATTTAATAGATATTTATTGTAAGCGGAAGGAATCTGTTAATAGCAAATAAATAAAATAACGGTGGTACCACAAGTAATTCCCACCAAATTTATGCAGCTCAATTGAAATATTTTTTCTACTTATACATATATTTATTTGGCAATTGGACGCCTAAGGAAATGCGAATCAGCACGCACACACATTGAGAAGCGCTTGATTAATTTGGTGCGTGTCCTGTCACTTCTTGATTGCTCACTAAATTGTCTGTTTGTTAGCTCATTTGTCATTCATTCCATCACTTTCCGATTGTTAGCGTTTCCAGACACCTAAACAAACATACAAGAAACACAGGATTTGCAAAGTCAAAATAATTTATAAATGAAAAAAGAATGGATGGCTCTTAGTCGACGATGCGTTCTTGGTGTTTTTTATTTAGTTGAATAATTGAGATTTTATGCGTGGCAAAGAGAAAATTCTTGGTGTTGGTTCAGTTGCAATATTTATTAGCTTATTGAAAGAATATTTAATGCCAGATTGATATTTAAATCGCATGCGAACAATTGAAATGGGAATAAAGAGTCTTTTTAGAAAATTTTCACTTCAAATTTCACTCAAAATAAATTTGTTGAGTTCGATCGAAATTTTTTTCGGTTTACTCACAATATTTCGATATTCGCTTTAGTATTTGTCGTTATCTAAAACTTAAGGTTTAAAAATTTTTATACAAAAATCCATTACTCTCAAATTTTTCTCATTTAAATTCAATTATCTCATCATTTCTTGGCATTATAATCGCATTACGCCAGCGCTAAGCAAATTAAATTACCGCAAAATTAATTTTTAATAATTTTGGCAACAAAAGCACATAAAAGTTGAAACAAAAACATAAATAAATTATTAAAGATGTGAAGTCCATAAAATACTCTAATCACAATGTTATTGCCTTACAGCTCTAGAGTAAGCACAAAAGTCCTTCACATAACCTTGGCAAATATGCGATAGAAAGTGAAATGAAGAGTAAAAGTTACGAGCTCAACGCACATTCATGTGTATATAAGTTTGTGTAAATATTTTCAAATACCACCAAGTTAAGCTGCAAAGTAAACAAATCCTTTCGAAAGGATGCTGACAGCTTAATATAGTAACAGCCCGCTGGGGACACACCTCCAAAGCACGAGAAAGTTTGAACAAAAGCAGACATTGATGGTTATGGAATATTGTGACGTAGAAGGCATGGAGGAACTGCTAAGTGTAGTTCTATACATACATAAATCCATATATTATATGTATATACAGAGTAGATGGCATGGCATTCATACAATTAAGTTGAATCTTTGTTTGTATACGAAATAGATCGAATACCAATAAAAGTGAAAGCTACTGAAATAAAGTGAGTAATCATGTTAGTGGTGCCAGAAGAGTTCCAAAGTAAATACTAGAGACTTAGACACTATTTATATTTTTAGTAGGAAGGAGTATTTAAACTGATGAACTTGATTTTTCATTTTTAATCTATTTTTGTTTTTGTAAACTTTATGTAATATAATATACACCGTATGTATATATGTATGTATGTAAACAATTACGCATCCAACGAATAAGATGAGCAATATCTTAGTCAAGCAATTATCAGAAAAGAGTGCTCCAGTACCGACCATATATATTAATAGTTTAAAATACTTGTTTTAGTCGGTAATGCCGACTCGTTCCTTGAACATTAACTCAATCTCGTATATATCTACGCATATTTCGTGCATCAGCATGATGAGAATTTTGCATAAGATATCGCCCACCTAAAGCATCTGCCGTACTTTGGGTCCGGCACCCGATTGCAATGCAACTCCACATTCAACTGACAAAGCGTCAGTTCTTCCCGCATTCGGGTTATAACTACAACCACCACGTTACTCCTCAAGGGGTCAGCCCGCATGAGCAGGCTGGAGCAAACTCCAAAGACTGCTATGCTCCGTAGTGCCAGAATTACGTCTCCGGTCAGACCTCGTAGATGAAACTGCTACTAGTTGAGGTCCCATACTGCTCTGGAGTGGTCACGAGAGGATGGACCCCATATGCACATTACAAACCCACACCATTCACACAAGAAGCTAAGCCTAATATCCAGATAAACGCCTTCGCCGCCTAAATAATTCACGCCCAAGTGGCTCATCAGCCTAGCTAATCTTCATACCACATGCTGCGCCCCACATAAACACCCCGATGGACAATATCATACTTGTACGCGTATAGTCGATATTTTATTTATTGGTTTCGTGCACGGAGAAGCGCAGTCGGAGATCGCTTCTAACTCGAAAAATATTTAATATTGCTATTGTACTTATTTTACTCCAACTTTTTAATTAATGTAATATATAAAATTATTTTATTTAGATTTTTTTTCTTTCATATATACATTTATTTTGTTTTATTCATATACATATACCTTTATTTTAATGTTTATTGCGGCTAAGCGCAAACTCCGCTAACTTACATTGTTTGGCGTTTAATTATTTCACTTCAATATATTTATATACGTTTGTAGGTGTGTCTTTATAAACAATAAATTTATCGTAATATCAGTTGAAAGCAGTTCCAACTTCACCTAACCGCTCTCGATATATTTGTATATCTCGCATGGCTAATCATAATACAGTATTTTATATACTATGTAGTATGTACATATGTAAATGTTAATTGTATCACAGAAATCATAGCACACAACTTCACATGTATGTATATTTATTTGTATATTAAAAAATGACACACATACACAAAACATTTATGACTGACTGCTCACCACAAAAATGCCGGCATTCTTTATTAACACCCGCGTCGCCGCGACACTGTCATTTGATGCCAAAAGCAATTTGCATGGTTAGCAAAAATCAAACCAGGCGAAATGAAAATATTATCATTTGCCTTTTATAACAACAAATACACATATTTATTGTGTGCATGTGACCATTATCAAGGTTTAGTAAATCAACAAAACTCCAACAAAAAAAATTTGCAACAATAAAGAAACGTGATATGTAAAAACCACTTTTAATGGCATTTCAGTCTGGTTAACCAAATAGTGTCTGAATAAAAAGCAGAAAAAATCACATGTGACGATATCATAAGTACTTAGACACGTACATATGTATATACATGTGTTTGGTTGTATGTTTGTAAGGGTTTTGTGTATTTATTATTTTATATATGGATGTGAAAAATATATTAGTTATATACCAAAAGGAAAAAGTTGACAATGCTTTATTAGCAACTGAACTCGAACTGCGTATTTCCTCTGTCATTCTTTACATAAATATACTAATTATTGGAAAAGCTATTATGAATGCATTGGAGATTTAATTAAAATCGTTTGAAACTATAATCTACTTATAAACTCACACGCATGATGAATGCTGTACTCCAGGAGGTAAAAATTTCAAAACGAAAATCCATTGACGAATCCAAATTCCTGCAGTCATTGAAATGGAATAGGCATTTCTGCCCTCTAAATTTAGTAAGTCACCAAATTGTCTTGAATGGTGACTAAATTAAGAAAACATTGATGAAAATGTTAGAAAGTTCATATTCTTATAGTCATACTAGAGGACCCGCTACGTTTTACTGTGGCTGATACATAGATAGTACTACTAATACCATCTATATGATTTCTATTAGTTAGATTATAAGTATTAGTTAAGGAATAATCGCATTTTTGATGAAGCAACAAAAATGAATCAAAAAGCATTTCGTGCGTTAAGAAAGAATTGGTTTTTGGGGTAAAAATACTATTGAATTTGGGCTGTGCATCAGTGAAATCAATCGAGTCCAATCGATTGTCAGCCTGGTGGACTGCATATTAAGAAACGGTTCTCAAGCGTGGAAAGACAAAAAAATCGGCTGGCAAGGTTATGGCATCAGTCTTTTGGGATGCCCGTGGTATATTATTCATCGAATGATAAATGAGCCAGTTTTAATTCATTGCATTGTGTATTTGATTGCAGTTCTATTCTACCATTCCCAATATTTAGCAATTTTATTATTTTTCAGGAAGGATCAGTTTGAAATTGTACGCATATACATATGTATTCATCGTTCCCGTTTAAATATTGTATTGCTCTGTGCAATGCTTCGAAAAGATTTCTGTATATCTCAAATTTTTTATCAACACTTCAGTTATGCCGCTATTTTTTTATGCCAGACCTTTTGCAATTTTAAATTGCCTGTCAAGATACCCCCTCCAATAGTTAGCAGGTATGAAAAAAATGTTATAGCTACCCATAGATGTATGAATCACCCAATTTATTACTTAAGAACGAACAACTCTGTCCACAATATAAAAACTTGATCCACAGATGTCGCCTTTTACTTTGCCATCGTTTTCTTTAATGCACGTTTACGTCAATTTAAGGTTTGAACATTGGATACTGCGATGGTAGCGCCATCTATCGGTCAAACATTCCATAATTAACAATTGATTAAAAATGAAAAAATAATTTAAAAAACATTTTCCAGTGGACCAAATTGTAAATCTAAACCATTCTCGAATCTCCTTGAACATACACACAAAATTTCATCAAAATCGGTCCATCCGTTTAGGAGCAGTTCAAATGCAAACACACGGTCAGAAGATTTATATATATAAAGAAAAATAGAATATGCACTTTATTTAATTTTGTCTTAACTTAATCAATTTAGTTAATTATCAAATTATCTTCACTAATTGACTAAATTAAAAAACACTGATCAGAATATCGTAAAGCTTAAACGCCTGCAGCGACAGAAATAGAATATCAGTTTAGTGTAGACAATTAGTAAATTGTCCATACTAATTGACTAATTAAGACTTCGTTTGAATAAATTAGAATGTAGTTGACATTAACTGAATATATTCGGTCCTAAATTGGTATCCATTACTTAAGCTGCACGTTTCTGAAAGTTTCAATATTGGTAGGGAGCATTTGTTGTGAACGAGCCTTAATTTTTTTCTGTTTGGTTGGTATAACTGATGTCAAACATATTCAGTAACCTTACAGCTATTGAACAGGCAACATCATATTTTGTCATTGTGTTAAAAATGTCAAAATTTCTACCGAAAGACGATGATTTGCGGAAAGCATTAAGTGTGTTGTTTCAATTTGAAGAAAAGTGCTGCAGGGACGCATTGAAAGCTAGCCGAGGCATATGGTGATCATGCATAGTAGGAGGAAGCATCAAAAGTCGGCGTGCGGGACTTTAATCCTCTAAACCTAACCTACTCCCATCTCATGTCGCTCCCACGGGACCACCGGTCAAAGTATTACTTCATGGGTACCAAAAAGTTGGAAGACGCCGAACTGCAAGCGATATTGGATGAAGATGATACCTTGAGTCAAAAGTAAATGTTGCACAACAAACAATTTCAGACCGTTTGAAAGCTTAAGATAGATTCAATAGTGGGGAAAATGAGTGCCACAATTGAATTGAATGAAAGACAAATGGAAAACCAGTAAAACATTTGTGAAGTTTTGCTTCAAAGACACGAAAGAAGATCAGTTTTGCAACGAGTTGCCAACGGCGATGAAAAACGGTTTATTTTACGAATCCTAAACGGAGAAAATAATGAGTTAATGCGGGACAATTATCAACTTCTATGGCAAAAACAGATTGATTCGGTAAGAAGGCAATTTTCTGACTTTGGTGAGATCAGAACGGTGTGGAACGGAACTCTTAATACTAATCGCTACAGACAACAAACGATCAATTTGAAACATGCATTGATCGAAACACGACCAGAAGGGGACAGAAGACACCTCAAAGTATTTTTGTTACATAACAATGCACCTTCACACAAAAGTAAAGTCGGTACAGAATACAATCAAAGTACTTGGCAGGGAGCTGCTATCTCAACCATCGTATTCAGCAGACTTTTCTCCTTCCGATTACCATTTGTTTTCATCGATGGAACACGCATTGGCTCAAAAGTACTTCGTTTTCTAATCAGAAGTCCGAAATTGGATTAATTTTCTTCAAAAAACGAATATTTCTATTGGCATGATATCCACAAATTGCAAAAAAGGTGGTCAAAGTGTGTAAAGAGCAAAGTTCAATACTTCGAATAATGTTAAAAGCAACGTTAATTTCCAAACCACAAATTATAGCAACACATAATTCGAGATATACATATATACATGCATATATCTATTAATCATAAAATTTTAAAACGATGTCACGGGTACTTGATATTTCATAATTTTCACTTTATGTCTTTAAATACTTATCAGCAATGCCGGTTAGATACTGTTTTTGTCAAGAACTCAACAAGTGTCTCCATATAAAAGATAACCGTGTGAAACAGACTACAACTACACACAATAGCTAATAATATTTGATAGCTTTCAAAACAAAAACAAAAATAAATTTATACTAATAAAAGCAAATTAGCCTTTACTTTTGAAATTAACAAATGTCCGACATACAATTAAATCATTAACTGACTTTTTGTTGCATTTGTAGCACTTACGTATTTCTGTATATAAACCAATTTGAGGTGGAAAAATTTTGTGCGAAATCAATGTCAGTTCGGGCTTTTGCCGCTACGTTCACTTCGTCACGTGCACCATTTTTGCAGCTAACATTTTTTGCATTAGACCTTATCATTTGCATTTTAAATAAAATGCAGGAAAAAGTGGATAGCAGATTTAATACATTTACAGATAAATACACACTTGAGCTACAAAAACAAATTATTTGATTGTCGTGAACGAGATCACGCAGCCATTGACGTTGAAAGTAGACCAAAACAAAAATATTTAAAAATAAAATAAAATCATTAGTAATTATAAAAAAATAAACTTTTATTTTGGTGTGATTTTTTTACTCTATTTTCTAGTTAAAAGAGTCAATAACATTTGCCACAATTTCAAGTGTTGTTTTGTACCAATTTCGCTGCTTTGTTTATGCCCTGCGGGCGAAATCTTCTTAGCAGTTACTGTGGCTAATGATCATTACTGGCAATTATGTGAGTGTGTGTTACGCTGTTTATTACTATTTTTTAATTTCATTACTTTTACAAATCTTTTGTAGTTTGTAGCAGGGTACTCGTATGTATAGGTACCATATATGTACATATATTTATACATATCGAAAAGTGTTTGTTTTTGTTTTAACTGTTTTTTCCACTTTGTTTATACTATATATAAGTAAATATACACTTTCAGTTATTTTATGGTTAGCTAATTACTTAACGTGCGGCTTTTGTTTTTACAAGCTACAAAAAAAATAAAATTGGTTTTAGCACAATATATACATACACATGTATTGGATATGTAAGTATATTTAGGTATATAGATGAATATGACCGCCGTCGTTAAACGTAAAATAAATAAATTCTGAGTGCCTAACAAACTAAAATTAAAGTGAACTGAGGCGTATATCTGGAAATCTGAAATTTAACTTATAACAATGAGATCATAATTGTCTACGGCAATTAAGAAGAAGAAGAAGAAGGGGGATAAGGTCTTAATATATATACATATATATTTTTTTTTTGAATTTGAATGTCGAGAATGTTGTGTACAAATCTTGAGTCAATTATAGTCAAACTAACGGAGTTACAGCGTTTTAAACGACCAGCCGTGATACCTGACTTTGAAACTTCAAATCGATTTTCCCGAAAACGTTATTTTTAAAGTTCGTGAACATTAAAACTCATCCTTTTGAAAATTCGAACATTACTTCACATAATTCAACAGGTATCAGATGGAGTTTTTTGTTTTAGAAGATCCAGTAACGAGTTATAATGTTCACCGCTAAACCACTTTTTTTTCAAGGCGCTTCTGGAGATCCACCGTCACAGGCTTATTTATGAATATTTTTCATTGAAATTTTTTTCTAATATACTTCGAAAGTTCTACAATAATATGTCATTAAAGTAAATAAATTATATTACTTATGTCGCCGCAAAAAAAACCACAAATATACCTTTTTTTGCCTTTGAAACCTTACCAAAAAAATTTTTTATTTATCTTATTATTTATTAAGTTCTACAACATCTTTAGAATAGTGTCCTAAATTTTTAAGTTGATCCGAATAATAGTTTCGGAGATACAGCCTTAAGAACTTGTGCGCTGGAGACTAGCTGGGCTAAGTGCGCCGTTTTTAAACACGTTTCTCTCAAAACTGTGTTTTTAAAGTCAGTTGGCAAGTTTTCTCGAGAACTACTAAGCCGATTTTCATTGAGTTTTACACCGGTCTTTGAGCTATAATTCTTAAAGACTTGGACAAAGGGTTAAAAAAAAAAATTTCTAAACCCCAATTCTCAGTTTTTCTTTTTCATTTCCAAATTCTAAGTTTAGGTTTTAGCTAAAACACGATTTTTTTCACTTTAGATGATCCTTGTAAGAAATTATTCTGCCAATGCTAGTACATCTTATTCCGAGGGGTCACCGGAAATCGTCGCATTGGATTAATTTAAAAATATTTTTTTTTCAAAAATTTTAGAATTTCTTTGATAATAGTGTATGTTTGTAACAATAGAAAATTCTAGTAAAAGATTTAATTTTTATAAGGGAAAACAATTGCTAATTAACTGAGCTAACACTCAATTAATATGAAATGCATATTAAGTTTTCATGTCTATTGGAATTTTAACTTTCTCAGATGCTGATTAATGTTTGAATGAATGTTTTCTTAATTTAGTCAATTAGTAGAGACAATCTGGTAATTGACTAAACACAAATGGTAGTATAAGTGCATATTCCATTTCTATGGCTGCAGGAATTTGAGCTTCCTAATATTCCGATCGTTTTTTTTTATAATTTAGCCAATTAGTGGAAACAATTTACTGATCTAGTAAATAAAGGGAGTAATATGAAAGATATTTTTAATTCTGTGAGCGCAGGACTTTCACATGTTCAGTCCAAGTATTTTTCTATTTAATCAATTAAAATATCAAGATTCTGATGAATGTTTTCTTAATTTAGTCAATTAGTGGAGACAATTTGTTAATTGACAAAATTAAGAGGGTAAAAAGAAACGCATATTCCATTTTTTGACCACAGGTATTTGAGCTTGTCAATATATTATTACCATGTTCTGATCGGTGTTTTTTAGTATAGTCAATTAGTGGAAACAATTTACTGATTGATTAAATAATATGAAAAGCATTTTCTAATTCTATGAGCGCAGGAATTTCGCATTTTCAGATAAATCATTTCATCGAAAGACTTTTCATAAGCACTTTTTAGGACGGCCTTCAACACCTTCAGCGAAATTTATGTTATCTCTTCGATCGACAGAAAACAAGAAAAAATCACACGGAGCCAATTCTGGTGAAAACAATTGCCGGACGATTTCCCAGCACCATGTCCTTCACTTTTTTAATATCTACATCAGTTGAAGAGTTCGAAGGTCGTGCAGAACGAGGCATATTACAATTTCCGGGTGCTTTTTTGTCACAATGTATATATATATATACTATTTGTCTGTTACTAAGTATGCAATCTGAAGAAATACTCTGAAATAGCTTCCCAAACGATTAGTATCCTTATACTCAGGTGCATTTTAGGTTCCTTTTGAGTTCATGCTCAACGCTTTCTTTAAATGAAGAAACGGAAAGTGATAAAGGAAATAAAATGACGAAATGTAACAGAATGCCTGCTACGGGGCAGTGAATCGACAGAATGCTGTCATTGATGATGCCTGGAAATAAAAGAGGCCAACGCGAAACAAGGCCACCGATGCCTCAATGCCGGCGCTGTTTAGGTAACGCTGAACTTAAGTACATAAGAGCATAAATGTATCTATAAATACACAAAATGCGGTTAAACGCTTTGAGGGGGTGGAGAAAATATGTATACAATATGCCAGTATGTACATATAAGTATATAATTACAACCAACTGTGCTGACACACTAACGCACTTCTTGCAGCTTTCAGTGCGTCGCTGTTGCTGCTGTTTTCGCCATTGATTGGTGGGCACGCCACCAAAAACAGCTGTTGCCGCTTGCAGCTGGTATTCTGCACAGTTACAACAGGCACCTCGCGGTGCACACATTAAGCAACAAAGAGCAGCAAGCAACTTGGTAGCTGCCTGTCGGCCGATTAGACCCGGCCGCCTGGTAACTTAGTCACCTACAAATGAATTTTGAGTGTAAAGCGCCGCTGCCACAGCAAAAGTACCTTTAGGGCCAACAATTCGCGTTACCATTTGCCTCTCGCACTCTCTCCATACATACATCTGTATATCTGTATATGCTTGTATATATCAATTTGCTTTCTACATCTGCCTATATCCGGCTGTCCTTCTGTTGGGTCACCAACAAAATTTTTCTTTATTTTCCGGCTGAATGGATGCGCTCTCGCTTTTTTATTTCAATTAAAAATGTTACATGCTATACGTGAGCCTCGTAACGCTCTCGCATAGCAATTTGTTGCTGAGTACTTATTTGTAGTCGGCTCACATTGTTTTTGCCTGGCAAACTAAGGGTGTATGAACTGGGTGCTTTCTCATTACCAAATTGTGATGCAGTCGCACATATTTACTATGTACATGAATTTCATTGCATTCAAATGCTCTCTGACTTTGCTCAAGATGTCTTTTTTGACTTTCGTCTCTCGCGCTCTAAGTTCTCTGCGTATAATTGCATTTCAAGGCTCTTCCGGTCGCATGCGCATCAGGCGATTGGTGAAATAACATTGGGAAATTTAACGTCAGTATAGTGAAATTTCGACCAACAATTCGCTGCATCGCAATGCACGGTGGGCCGATTTGAGCAATAATTTCTTCTACTCAATTACGAGTATATATTTCGTTCTGTTTCGTGATAAGAGTGGCTGCTAAATATAGTGTAAGACTTATCTATGAATATAGTAAATTGCTGGAAATGTTACATTTGCCCAAGAGACTATGGGTCAAAAACTGGTTTCAAGCCAGTGAATTTTAAAGAAAACTATACAAAGATCATGCAGAACAAATTAATTAAAAATTGTTGCAAATTAATTGTCACAAACTAGGAATTGCTTTTTTGTTCGAACTGAACGGATTCATTTGGAAGGCGATTTTCCTTTGTCATGAAAACAATAATGCATTCATATTTTATGCCACTGAAAGAACTCCACGAAAATAAAGCTGAGACTACTATCTTTGTGAGGAAATTAACCTGAGTCAATTTCGATTACATACATATACCCGACCTCCGTGGAAATGATGGCCGAATTCACGTAAGACTTTCGTCGCTTTGCTTCACTTGGGAGTAGCCAGAAACGATTCTTTTACATATTGTTCAAGCAGCTCATGACTTCCGGTATCAGACAAAGTATCCTCTGGGTAGCCAAAAAACATCCGTTTGAAGGCAAGCTAAAGTGAGAAGACGAATCATCGCTTCCCGGTGTTTTGCAATCCCAATGAAAGTACCAAAACAGCCTCAGAGGTTAGACCCTTCTTTTGCTATGTATACTTAGGACTGAGTAGGCAATTGAGAAGTAAAGTTCTCTCTCGGCGAGTAAAGACCAAACTCTACAAGTCACTCCCGTCCTGCTATAACATCTGATGTGTCGGCGTTACGAGTTTTCGACGGAAAGGTTCTGCGGAACATTTAAGGTTCTTTGTCCAATGACAACGGCGAATACCGCAGTCGATGGGACGGTGAGTTATACGATACATACGACGGCTCTAAAAGTATTCGATGCAGTTGGAGGAGGACCTGGCTTCGCTTGGATTCGCCAATTGGCGGCACCTTGTAAAAAGAAGAAAGGACTGGCGCGCTGTTGTTACCTCGGCTATAACCGAAGAAGAAGAAGAAGACTTTTTAAATTTTTTATATACCAAATTACGACACTGTGCCATACTTTGGCGGAGCAAGTACACACAGTAGTGCAGCAAGGCGACTGCTGAAATACTTATATTATCTTCAGAATGAATCCCGTGCATAAAAGAAAACAACGGTGTATACTGGCAAGTAGGCAAATTCGTGTGTTTTTTTTTTCAGAAAACCTTAGACAAACAGATTTTCCTTCAGTGCAATTTTTGCAATCTGTGAATTGAAACCATTAATGATCTTGATATATTTAAGTATTTACTTTTAGTTTAACGACTGCTTTGAACGTAAAATGATAACCAATTGGGATAGAAAATTTTATGAACAACTAAAAATTTATTTTAATATTTATACCCAAGAAAAAAGATATATAAATTATAAAGTATATAAATGTATTTTTGAATTTTTGAATTTTTTAATATTTTTATGCTACATTCTTATGCAGAAATACTGAAAATAATTTAGTTTTAGTATAGCACTCTCTCACCAGCCTCTGGGCCTCATGCAACTACTCAGGTTTCCTTTGAAATACAAAAATATATATACTGATATATATTTTATTAATTTTAGTGCATCTTCCGCCCACACGTTGGATCACCACATAGTGCCTCGGCAGGCATATCAGAATATGTTGCATGCCACCTGCTGGGCGCACGTCAAGCGCAAGCTACGCCGCGCCCATATTCAGCACTATGCCTGTAGAATGGCACGAAATCAGGCGAAGAATGCCTGACTGCCTGCAAGACAATATACGCCAACTTGCTATTAGAGCGGCCACATGGCACACTCATGCAAACATGCACACACACGCTAGACACTTTTAGCACAATTGTCGTACAAACACTCGCTTTAGCCATACATCACTGAGCTAATGAACTTTTTCGCACACACACACACACACCCACTCATATATACACAGGAATTTGAATTTAGCCACAATATTGCATTTTCGCACGTATGTTTCACACAGAAAATTACACTTATTTCATTTCATAGAGTCCTTTTTTGCATTGGCAGACTAATTTTCAAGAGTCCATTATTGTTTGTTACACAAAATTGTCTATTTTTTGTATAAATTTCATTCAAGATTTTTTGCACAAAAGAAAATTTTAACTGGCTACAATTTGTGCTTACCATTGGCAAGAATATTAGCTGTGTTTGGATCATGATACATGACTTGTTACAGTACACCGATGTCTTCACTTTCATGTCACTTTAACCACTGCGAGAGAATGAAAGCTGGAGAGTTGTGCTGTCTGTATTTATAACAAACACAAATGCACTGCTGAGTTGAGTTCAGCTGTACTGCGCTGAGCTGAGTTGAATTGCCCGTTGTGGTGGTGGTACACAGTGATAGCGTCGGCGCAAACGAGCAATTGCACGAGGAGTACACGAGTCGTGGTTTTCGCTATAAATTAGCTTTTCATCAACCGGCACATACATATAGACTAATGTATTTGCTTATACATTACAACAAAGTTGTAAAGCTCTCAGACAATTCTCGTTGTATTGTGAGTGGACGTCTGATTGCAATGCTGCTGCTGCCCGTTTTTTGATCCCTTTAATATTCCCTGTATTTTTTTGTAATATGTATAGCTGAGTATGGAGGTGTGTATGTGTGTGAAAACGTGCAAAAAATCGGTCTGCTGTTACTTCTTATCTTTCTGTTGCGATCAAAACAGATTTTTTCTTAACTAAATCTCAGTTGTAATTACTAAGCGCCGCAAACATATGACTCAAGTTCACTTTGAGTCAAAAATGCAAATAAGCCGGTTTGTACAGAGATCAGATTGTACCATATATGCTACGATTTCATTATAACAATTAACCAGAGAAGTAGAACTAAATATTGCAATAGACTTTTCCGAATGAATATCAACTGTAGAAGTGAAGCCGAAACTATTCAATAATATAGTAATGACAATTATGTTTCTGGATAACTTAAGTCTTTTTTTAATCTTTACAATCTTACATCTTGTGTCATGATTCGAAGAGATAAAGTGCATTGCTTAGTTCTGAAACCGATAATTCAGGCTTGATGTCTCATAATTTTCACTTTAATTGTTTTTGTTTTTGTTTTTCAATTTTTCACTGCTCAGTTATCAAACGGATAATTCAGTCTTAATGTCTCATAATTTTCACTTTAATTGCTATTTTCCAATTTGTTTTTAGTACCTCAAAGCGGCTTGTGCATTACTCACGGGGCAGTTTATTGCTTTACTTTTCTCGATAAAGCGATGTACACTTAACGAACATGCAAATATATTAGCGAGTATAATATGAAATTTAGATTAGAAATTTAAAGTAAATAAAGTGTGATTTTTTTCAACTACCTTCAGTTGACCTTCCATGTGCTGATAAGGCATGTGATTCAATTAAATTTCCATTAAGATCTTTGATTTTTTTATATCTGTTTTCTTATAACAGCATTATGGCGAAATGTTGCAAACTGATGTCACCATGGGTTGAGTTATTCATTCCATTTAAATTGGCATCAGCTGTTTGTTGAACTCGTCTCGAATTACCCCGCTGATATCAGAAAATTCTTTCGTACACCAACGTACTTTGAGAGTTAACTGTTAATACTTGTGCCTAACTTTGACTAATATATATGTATGTATATATATACATGTGCAATTTCTATTAAAATTCGTTTTAGTTTTTATGACTTTTGTTGGTCATTAAACATGCATATGTATGTGTACTTTGCAATTAACGACCACTGCGTATACGTAACACAGGTTTCTTACCTGTCACAAGCAAATTTAAATGACAGCTTGTTTATTTAGATAATTATATACATATATGTACATATGTATATGTACATGAGTTAAGTGGCTAGGAATATTTCCCATTTAATTATCAAGCCAATATTTTATTACTAATTTTTTTTAGTATTTACCTGCAATTTGTAATCAAGAGTACTTCGCGACTAGTGCGCTGTTGCACTTCACCAAAACCTTCCATTTCATGTGCCTAAGGGCTTACGTTTTGATTGTCACGCACGCACAGTAAAGTAAAAATATAGTAGAACAAACTCGAGTATAATATTTGGGATTTGGAATTTGGCAGTTTCTATGCTTATGTGTCAGAAATAAGGACTATTTGACTTTTGCCGAACATTTCGGATAATAAATGATATATTTTAAATATATTTCCAAACATTCGATTAAACGAAATTCTTTAGGTATTATTTGATAAAAAAATAATAGTATTTTTGAGTAAGATAAATATTTCACAGTACAGTCTCATTTTATTTGTTCCTTATCTTTCATATAACTGTAATTGCGATTGTTGCATATATTATAGCTATGACTTTATTAGTAATAAATGTAACTTAGAGCCATTAAAGGTGCCGACCCTTTGTTGGTTTTTGTAAGATTTTTGCGGTTTCGCGGTTTTCTAATCACTGTATTATGAGCGCTCTAAGTACGAGTAAAGCACATTACGAATGCACTTATTTTATTACATAGAATTTCAGTTCAAGAAGTTAAGTGGAATTTCAATTAAATATAAATTGTTAATTAAATTAAGCATACTAACAATTTGATGATAGTTTAAATGAGTACATACATATGTGGGCTAAACTTTACAACATCCCTTTGGGGGAGGGGAATTTTTATACTAAAATATTGAGTACAAAAACCGCATAAGTCCAAATATGATTAAATGCAGCTCTGCAGCCAAAGAAGACTTTGTATTATAGTGGAAAGCTCATATTTTTTTCTTGTAAAAATTCACATTTTTTTAAAGAGGTAAGCAAAAAAATATGATACATTTTTGAAAAGTTAGTACAGCAAATAGTCAAAAACATTTTCCATTGATTTCCCCAGATCCATCTGTACTGTAAAATATGAATAAAAATCTTTATTCACTGAAATTGTTTCACAAAAATTGTATACATATATTGGCGACAGTTTTAAGTTATAAAAAAGTATTACTTTACTCTTAGGAATAAGTTATATAACGGAAACTCCAACGGCAGCTCTTGAACTGGTACTAGACCTGCCACTTATAGACTTCTTCGCTGAAAACTGCGCAGAAAAACTGCAGGAGAATATACATATAGAACCTTCGGGTATAGCTCGGTGGGTAATGGCGGTTGGGCAAACACCGACTGCATGACTCCACTTTACTTCTGGGAAAGGAGGTTCAAAGTAAACATCGAAAAAGATGCCTGGCATGAAGCTATGTTAGCTAAGTGCAACACTCTAAACATCTATACGGATGGCTCGAAAATAGACGATCGAGTTGGTGCGGGAATATACTGTCCAGAGTTAGGCATAAGGTTACCTTTAAAGTTGTCGGCCCACGTGATCAACATTGGGAAACCCATGCATTGTCCATACGACGATCTCGACAGAAGTATGGAAAGTAATGAAAATCAAAACCCGACGGAACAAGCTACATGCAAAGCTGCAAAAGTCATGTCAAGCAGTCAGATACATAAGTGCTTAAAGTGCACACGCATCGCGATGTGATGTGATTTAAAAGTCGTGCGGTGACTTCTAAAAAGCTGGCTGTTAACTGCCTCGCCAGTGCTTAAGTGACACTCGTGCCGCGATGTGATGTCATTTAAAAGTCGTGCGGTGACTTCTGAGCAGCTGACTGCTAGCTGGCTCTATATAAGAAATGCAGACGCCGTGCCTGGCCAGTGGTTAAGTGACACTCGTGCCGCGATGTGATGTTATTTAAAAGTCGTGCGGTGACTTCTGAGCAGCTGACTGCTAGCTGGCTCTATATAAGAAATGCAGACGCCGTGCCTGGCCAGTGCTTAAGTGACACTCGTGCCGCGATGTGATGTTATTTAAAAGTCGTGCGGTGACTTCTGAGCAGCTGACTGCTAGCTGGCTCTATATAAGAAATGCAGACGCCGTGCCTGGCCAGTGGTTAAGTGACACTCGTGCCGCGATGTGATGTTATTTAAAAGTCGTGCGGTGACTTCTGAGCAGCTGACTGCTAGCTGGCTCTATATAAGAAACGCAGAGGCCGTGCCTCGCCAGTGCTTAAGTGACACTCGTGCCGCGATGTGATGTCATTTAAAAGTCGTGCGGTGACTTCTGAGCAGCTGACTGCTAGCTGGCTGTATATAAGAAATGAGACGCCGTGCCTGGCCAGTGCCTAAGTGACACTCGTGCCGCGATGTGATGTTATTTAAAAGTCGTGCGGTGACTTCTGAGCAGCTGGCTGCTAGCTGACTCTATATAAGAAATGCAGACGCCGTACCTGGCCAGTGCCTAAGTGACACTCGTGCCGTGATGTGATGTTATTTAAAAGTTGTGCGGTGACTTCTGAGCAGCTGACTGCTAGCTGACTCTATATAAGAAACGCAGACGCCGTGCCTGGCCAGTGCCTAAGTGACACTCGTGCCGTGATGTGATGTTATTTAAAAGTCGTGCAGTGACTTCTGAGCAGCTGGCTGCTAGCTGACTCTATATAAGAAACGCAGACGCCGTGCCTGGCCAGTGCCTAAGTGACACTCGTGCCGCGATGTGATGTTATTTAAAAGTTGTGCGGTGACTTCTGAGCAGCTGACTGCTAGCTGGCTGTATATAAGAAATGCAGACGCCGTGCCTGGCCAGTGCCTAAGTGACACTCGTGCCGTGATGTGATGTTATTTAAAAGTCGTGCAGTGACTTCTGAGCAGCTGACTGCTAGCTGACTCTATATAAGAAACGCAGACGCCGTGCCTGGCCAGTGCCTAAGTGACACTCGTGCCGCGATGTGATGTTATTTAAAAGTCGTGCGGTGACTTCTGAGCAGCTGACTGCTAGCTGGCTCTATATAAGAAATGCAGACGCCGTGCCTGGCCAGTGCCTAAGTGACACTCGTGCCGCGATGTGATGTTATTTAAAAGTCGTGCGGTGACTTCTGAGCAGCTGGCTGCTAGCTGACTCTATATAAGAAACGCAGACGCCGTGCCTGGCCAGTGCCTAAGTGACACTCGTGCCGCGATGTGATGTTATTTAAAAGTCGTGCGGTGACTTCTGAGCAGCTGACTGCTAGCTGGCTGTATATAAGAAATGCAGACGCCGTGCCTGGCCAGTGCCTAAGTGACACTCGTGCCGTGATGTGATGTTATTTAAAAGTCGTGCAGTGACTTCTGAGCAGCTGACTGCTAGCTGACTCTATATAAGAAACGCAGACGCCGTGCCTGGCCAGTGCCTAAGTGACACTCGTGCCGCGATGTGATGTTATTTAAAAGTCGTGCAGTGACTTCTGAGCAGCTGGCTGCTAGCTGGCTGTACATATATAAGAAATGCAGACGCCGTGCCTGGCCAGTGCCTAAGTGACACTCGTGCCGCGATGTGATGTCATTTAAAAGTCGTGCGGTGACTCCTGAGCAGCTGACTGCTAGCTGGATCTATATAAGAAATGCAGACGCCGTGCCTGGCCAGTGCTTAAGTGACACTCGTGCCACGATGTGATGTTATTTAAAAGTCGTGCGGTGACTTCTGAGCAGCTGGCTGCTAGCTGACTCTATATAAGAAACGCAGACGCCGTGCCAGGCCAGTGCTTAAGTGGCACTCGTGCCGCGATGTGATGTCATTTAAAAGTCGTGCGGTGACTTCTGAGCAGCTGGCTGCTAGCTGGCTGTACATATATAAGAAATGCAGACGCCGTGCCTGGCCAGTGCCTAAGTGACACTCGTGCCGCGATGTGATGTTATTTAAAAGTCGTGCGGTGACTTCTGAGCAGCTGACTGCTAGCTGGATCTATATAAGAAATGCAGACGCCGTGCCTGGCCAGTGCCTAAGTGACACTCGTGCCGCGATGTGATGTTATTTAAAAGTCGTGCGGTGACTTCTGAGCAGCTGGCTGCTAGCTGACTCTATATAAGAAATGCAGACGCCGTGCCTGGCCAGTGCCTAAGTGACACTCGTGCCGCGATGTGATGTTATTTAAAAGTCGTGCGGTGACTTCTGAGCAGCTGGCTGCTAGCTGACTCTATATAAGAAACGCAGACGCCGTGCCTGGCCAGTGCCTAAGTGACACTCGTGCCGCGATGTGATGTTATTTAAAAGTCGTGCAGTGACTTCTGAGCAGCTGGCTGCTAGCTGACTCTATATAAGAAACGCAGACGCCGTGCCTGGCCAGTGCCTAAGTGACACTCGTGCCGCGATGTGATTTAATATTATAGTGGTGCGGTGTCTTCTGAGAATCTGTCTCCTAGCTGGCGGTATATATGAAATGCAGACGCCGTGCCTGGCCAGTGCCTAAGTGACACTCGTGCCGAGATGTGATGTAATTTAAAAGTCGTGCGGTGACTTCTGAGCAGCTGACTGCTAGCTGACTCTATATAAGAAAGGCAGACGCCGTGCCTGGCCAGTGCCTAAGTGACACTCGTGCCGCGATGTGATGTTATTTAAAAGTTGTGCGGTGACTTCTGAGCAGCTGACTGCTAGCTGGCTGTATATAAGAAATGAGACGCCGTGCCTGGCCAGTGCCTAAGTGACACTCGTGCCGTGATGTGATGTTATTTAAAAGTCGTGCAGTGACTTCTGAGCAGCTGACTGCTAGCTGACTCTATATAAGAAACGCAGACGCCGTACCTGGCCAGTGCCTAAGTGACACTCGTGCCGTGATGTGATGTTATTTAAAAGTTGTGCGGTGACTTCTGAGCAGCTGACTGCTAGCTGGCTGTATATAAGAAATGCAGACGCCGTGCCTGGCCAGTGCCTAAGTGACACTCGTGCCGCGATGTGATGTCATTTGAAAGTCGTGCGGTGACTTCTGAGCAGCTGGCTGCTAGCTGGCTCTATATAAGAAATGCAGACGCCGTGCCTGGCCAGTGCCTAAGTGACACTCGTGCCGCGATGTGATGTTATTTAAAAGTCGTGCAGTGACTTCTGAGCAGCTGGCTGCTAGCTGACTCTATATAAGAAACGCAGACGCCGTGCCTGGCCAGTGCCTAAGTGACACTCGTGCCGCGATGTGATGTCATTTAAAAGTCGTGCGGTGACTTCTGAGCAGCTGGCTGCTAGCTGGCTGTACATATATAAGAAATGCAGACGCCGTGCCTGGCCAGTGCCTAAGTGACACTCGTGCCGCGATGTGATGTCATTTAAAAGTCGTGCGGTGACTTCTGAGCAGCTGGCTGCTAGCTGACTCTATATAAGAAACGCAGACGCCGTGCCTGGCCAGTGCTTAAGTGACACTCGTGCCGCGATGTGATGTCATTTGAAAGTCGTGCGGTGACTTCTGAGCAGCTGGCTGCTAGCTGGCTCTATATAAGAAACGCAGACGCCGTGCCTGGCCAGTGCTTAAGTGACACTCGTGCCGCGATGTGATGTCATTTAAAAGTCGTGCGGTGGCTTCTGAGCAGCTGGCTGCTAGCTGTCTCTTTATAAGAAATGCAGACGCCGTGCCTGGCCAGTGCTTAAGTGACACTCGTGCCGCGATGTGATGTTATTTAAAAGTCGTGCGGTGACTTCTGAGCAGCTGACTGCTAGCTGGCTCTATATAAGAAATGCAGACGCCGTGCCTGGCCAGTGCTTAAGTGACACTCGTGCCGCGATGTGATGTTATTTAAAAGTCGTGCGGTGACTTCTGAGCAGCTGACTGTTAGCTGGCTCTATATAAGAAACGCAGAGGCCGTGCCTGGCCAGTGCTTAAGTGACACCTGTGTCGCGATGTGATGTTATTTAAAAGTAGTGCGGTGACTTCTGAGCAGCTGACTGTTAGCTGGCTCTATAAAAGAAATGCAGACGCCGTGCCTGGCCAGTGCCTAAGTGACACTCGTGCCGCGATGTGATGTTATTTAAAAGTCGTGCGGTGACTTCTGAGCAGCTGACTGCTAGCTGGCTCTACATAAGAAATGCAGACGCCGTGCCTAGCCAGTGCCTAAGTGACACTCGTGCCGCGATGTGATGTTATTTAAAAGTCGTGCGGTGACTTCTGAGCAGCTGACTGCTAGCTGGCTCTGTATAAGAAATGCAGGCACCGTGCCTGCCACTGCTTCGGTTACACGCGCATCGCGATCATCGTTCGGGGTCCTCACGGTATGATGCACTGGAGTTGGTATCGATAGTGACGCCGCAGAGTCTGTCATCCTAAAGGAGGACTACTCCTCTTGGACTTAGCAATTGAACTCCATCTGGCATCGTATCTAATTCTGACTAAAATCCGGCGTTTCCCCAGAAAGTTTTGGGAACCAGTAAACGTAAATCAAAAATTTTTACAAATACGCTCACATCTCCCAAAATTTTTGCTAGATCAACTTCGAGTATTCGGAGGATATTTTCAAATACATGTACATATGATATAAATGCAAAAAAATCGATTTTTGGAAATACCCAATTTTCTGTGGTATAGAGCATATGAGTCGCACTGTGTGAATTCGAAAGTTTTCGAGATAATTCCTTCAATTTATTGGAGTTTCGATAGCCGTAATTTGCTGGACACCAAATGAATTCAAACTAAAATATATCGATAAAAGCCTTTGTATTGAATATCGATATTCCTTGATAGTTGGCAACTCTATGGAATAGTTCATCAGCTGTTTATCTTAAATAAAATGCCATTAGTATACAATTTGTTGTGCTGAGAAAATTTTTATTATTTCTGAATTGTTCCGATAAAAAACTTAAAATGTCGTCTTTTGATGATGATGATAGCTGGATGAATTATAAACCTAGTGCCAAGTTTCTCCCAATCGTAGAGGGAAAAACGGCAGACTGTCCTGCAGCCGGTGAGACGGACTTTGATAAACTGGAGACGCCCATATTTAGTAAAAGACAAATTACATTGCGTATACCATCAACCTACAAAGGAAATCTTATGCATGTGAACGTAAACAAGAATTGGTTAGTCTGTGTGTTGGACACACCGCAAACAATTTTGTTACGTTTTTTTCTACCCCGAGCGTTACCTCCAGGAGGTTTGTAAAATTATGTTTAATTTTCTACCGGTTAATGAAATGTTTTTGCTTTTAGAAATACCTTTGGAAAAATACTTGGCAGGCTATGCAATTTCAAAAGTGTTTCTTGATTATACTGGACACCACACGCTTATCCCGATTGTGCCACAAACACCCGGGCTATCTGCAGATTTTCTTTACATACATGGAAATGGTCCAAAAGTGCGACGCGTTGAAAAATTTAAAGACCACGAAATTACAGCTGTTGCCTTTAATCGGTATATGGGCACAGAATCGTCCACTGGTTCAATACTGCTGGGTACAAGTCGTGGTTTGATTTTTGAAACAGAACTTGTACAAGACGGTTTTTCGCCGTTACAGCGAAAACAGGTATTAATTATAGTATGGTAGTAGTTAACAGTTATTTCGCTAATATGCGAAATTCCTTTGATTGCAGGTTTATGATTTGGGTTTGGGTCGTACAAAGTATCCTATAAATGGGTTGGAATTATTACGTCTACCCAATACCAATAAATATATGGTTATTGCTACAACACCAGATTGTATATACACATTCCAAGAAAGTTTGAAGCCGGATGATAGATCGCTACAGTTTATTTTCGCCAACTATGTTAATGGACAGCAGGTGCATGGAGCTGAAATGATTGAAACCGAATTGAATTATTCGGCGCTGCAACTTTATGGCGAACCAAATGAAAAGCTACCCAAACAGTGGGCGTGGTTATGTGGTAGTGGTATTAGATTTGGAGAGGTAAGCTCAGAAGTACTTGGATTTATGGAAATTATACCAAAATACTAGTTTTTAAATACATATATATTTTCTTTCACAATTGTTTTTTTTTTTTTGTTTTTCTTTTTTAAGATTTCTACCGAGGAACGCTCTACTGATGTCTTACTTGGTGACAGCTTAATCAATTTGGACTACAAGCAATATAAGCACCTTTCCTACGAAGAACGTCGTCAAAATGCGCCGCGAACGCTTGCTTTAACCGAATATCACGCACTTATACTTTATTCCGATCATATTACAGGCATTTGTCTGCTAAATGAAAAAGTAGTTTACGAAGAGTATTTCCATGAGCAAGTTGGTAAACTATTAAATATTTTGCGCGATCCATTCACCGGCACTATCTACGTTTACACGGATAAAATGTTCTTCAGCTACAAGATCACCGATGAACAACGTGATATATGGCGTATATATTTGGAGAAGGGGCAATATGATTTGGCGGAAATTTACGCTGCAGAGCAGCCGGAGCACTTGGATATTGTACTCATCAAAAAAGCAGATGCCGCATTTGAAAAAGGCGACTATACGTTAGCAGCCGATTTCTATGCAGAAACGTCTAAGCCCTTCGAAGAGATTAGTTTGAAATTTATGGAACTGGATACTAAAAAGCCAATAATACGCTATGCTAAAAAGCGTTTAGCCATGTTAGAAAATGATCCAACTAAAATAATGGTGCTCGTCATATGGCTGGTTGATCTTTACTTAACTCAAATCAATTATCCACGTCGCAGTGCGCAAGAGCGCGCCGAATGGCAGAGCGAATTCGATGAGTTCATGCAAGGTGCACGTGTGGCGGATTGTGCACGCCAAAACAAAGAACCCATATGCAATCTGTTAAAAGAGCATGCAGATTCGCATAATATCGCACAATTCGCGATATCCATTGGCGATTATGAAGAGGTAATTGAACAACAAATTGGTAGCAAGAAATTCAAAGAGGCACTTCGCACACTCACGCAACAAGATAATCTCGAACTGTACTATAAATATTGTCCTATACTTATGGATTACTTGCCACATGAAACTATCGATACGTTAATGTCGCAAGGACGGAAATTCGACATAAAAGAGCTTATACCCACATTAGTGTTGCAAGAGAGCGATAAACATATAGAAGAGATTATTAGGTACTTGGAGTTTGCAATTTATAATTTAGGTGAAACAAATCAAGCAGTTCATAATTACATAATACATTTGTATGCCAAATATAAGCCGCCTAAGGTAATCAAATATCTTGAGAATGAGGGGCAGGATGTGAGTTTGATACATTACGATATAAATTATGCGATGATACAGTGTAAACTATTCAAAGCGAATGTTGCATCAGTTTTCCTAATGTGCTTATGTAAAATGTGGGCGGCGGCAGTGGATTTGGCACTGGAATTCGATTTGAAACTGGCAAAAGAAACAGCGTCAAAGCCAACAAAAGAGGAAGACCGCGAAAAAATGTGGCTGGCCATTGGTAAGAAAAGCTTATGAAATTCAATTAATCATTAAAATGATCAAAAACCTTTCGTGCCGTGTCGTGCAGCGCGACATGAAATACAGGGTACGAATGATGTTAAAAAAGCGCTAGATCTGCTGAAGGAATGTGATTTGCTACGCATAGAGGATTTACTACCATTTTTTTCTGATTTCGAAAAAATTGACGATTTCAAAGAACCCATATGTGCGGCATTAAAAGTATGTATACAATTAATATTAATCCTTTATAGAAAAATTAAATATAACGCTTTCTTATGTACTTTCCCCCTAGGATTACAATCTCAAAATTCTTGAACTCAAACACGAAATGGATGAGTGTGATAAACAAGCGGAACGTGTCATCAAAGATTTACAGAATGTGCGTGAACGAAGTATTCGTATAAACGCGCAAGAAAATTGCAGTCTCTGTGATTCCTTTCTAATGGTAAAGCCATTTATTGTTTTCATCTGTGGACACAAGTTCCATAGTGATTGCTTAGAGAAAAAAATTCTACCAACACTAAGCAGCGATCAAAGTCGTCGATTGAGAACCATCAAACAACAACTGGACGCGTTGGTTACACAGAGTTTCGTTATGGACATCTCCGAGGAGATGCTCCTTCAACGCGCTGAATTAAAAATTGAAATCGAGGAGATTGTTGCTGGTGATTGTTATTTTTGTGGGGTAATGATTGACATGATCGATCAGCCCTTCGTCAACGACTGGGATCAGGTTAATGTTGACTGGGAATAAACGGTAACAATGCAGCAAATCCATAGGAGATATGTAGTATTTGTACTAGTTTTAAGCTCATGTGTGAGTAGATTTAAGCTTGCAATAAACGTAGCCATCATATTTTTACACTTAAATATGATTTATTAATGATATGGTAAATAATGATTATTCAAACGTATATATATCGTAAATAAAGTAAAATAGCAAATTAATAAATTATAATATTGTTTTAAATTTTTTTTTAACGTAGGAGGCGTTGTGATAGCGGCGATCTAATCATGCGATTGACTCGATAAAAAATTGATGACTCGTTGCAGAATTGTCGCGCGAAGATTGATAGCTCACTGAGAACATCAGCAGAACTTCAAATCAGAGATAGCTACCTCAGTATAACAGTGATAGCTACCACAATCAGGGTGACGCCAATCAGCAGTTATTCAAAAAGGCGGGATGCCAGAAGAGCAGCCATAGATAAAACACCGAGATGTACTATCTAAAGAACAACAACAAGAATGTATGATTAAATTACACATATGTATGCATGTATGTACAACCACACACATGGTCAAAATAATATGTATGTATGTATGTATATATATACATACATACGTACGTGTAGCATTCATTGCCACACTTCCTACAAAGAGGGGACTCCCCTATTTTCTTTTCACTATAAAAGGTATTGCCATATCGAATTTAATTAAAGCAACCCAGAGTTGCATTTGTGTACTTCACGAAACATTAAAATTCAATTATGACCTAGCATTAAATTTCTATTAAGTAAAAACAAAAAATTACTAAAAAGTAGTTTAATTTTGAACTTATTTTTAATTTAAATTTCAATAATGGCTTCTAATTGCTAATTGTACATTCACTCTCAATTACGATATTAATAAACATATACCATAAATACTTATGTATGTATAATTGACATGTCCCAACTTCATTTACATATATTTATTAACACTAATGGCTGTAGTTTTGCAACCTTCTTTATCTTAAATATATGTTGACATAAAGAAAGATTATAAATAGAATACAGCAATAAAACGCAAGCAATACTAAATACAAAGTGCTTTTAAGAAATATTGTGCTTAATAATGTAACATGATCCCTGGCAACCCATAAAATACCCACAGGTCATTGGATGACCTGACACTTCAACTCATTCGTTACGAAACTGACGGCTGTATTTAGAACTGCCTGCTGAATACCTGCATTGTTCATTAACAAAGGCAGCAGCATTGCCAAATCTGAGATTGCGAACTGTGCCACGGCATTATTGACATGTCGCACTAATCTCTCCTGTTGAGCATCATTTAAATCGTTCAGTAACACATCAGCCAATGGTCGGAATGTGCCTGCAGAATAATACAAACAAAGCATGCTTAAAGTTCACATTCATATATGTAGGTACAACTAAACGTAATTGTTTATAAGCTTATCGCTACTTAGTCATCACAGTTTAATACAGCTTATCAGCTCAGATATATAATATTAGTATTTCTATTGGTTTGTCTTGCATCACAATACTTACCGCCAGTCATTTTATAAGCCATCAATCCTCCTGCTGTACCACCAGCAGCCAGTCCTACAGGTCCAAGCAGAATTCCTCCTATAAAAGCAGTTGCTGCACAAACTAAATAAATTATAAAATGTAGAGAGTTTAAATAAATAAAAGCTCAGTTTTTTATATAATTCATCTGCTTGTTCCAAATACCCATTGCTCCTTTGGCCGATTGTTTCATTGTCACTTGCACATTACGTTCATTTGCAATAATGGCGATTGCCTCCATTAATTCTCGTGTATCGACAGGCATTTTTTTATATTAAAATCTTTTGTTTACAGGTAAATTTTTAAGGTTTACGTGTATTTAAAGAAAAGCCAGCTCCCAGTTGGATCACAGAACACCGTATGATTTCTACGTTCTATTAAAAGTCCTAAATGTCACAAAATGAAAAAGGTGATGCCACACTGCAAGTAAAGTTGTGGACAGTTAGGAACTCAACTTAGTTAAGTCGTTAAGTTAAGTGACGTTCAACTAAAATTAATTTATTGCCTGAATAAGTTTCTTTAAAAAAATATTTGCTACAAAACGTAGTGTGTCTAAGTTTAAAACATTTTAAATAATTGCAAATAATAATGAAAATAAATTATATTTTCTGCTCTAAAACAAAAGAGTTGTAATTAAAATCTGCTGAATTCGTCTTCACTAAACCTAAGTTTGATGTTTAAAAGGTGCTTGGCAACTCCGATTCTTATTCTTTATTTCATTGCTTTTATTATTTTTTACATTCTACTTCGCCCCAATCTCTTTTTGGTTCAGCGCCAATTTCTCATAATCCAGTGTGTTTGGGGCTGCTTATCGCTTTAGCTCCTCCACAGTTGATCAACGGCAACAGCAGTGAATAGCAAAACAAAATGAAAGTGTAAAGTGTGAAGCAACTGGTGTCGGTGAACTAACTTGCTTGTATGCTAAATAATTGAAAATCAACGATATAGCTCTCGAGAAAAGCCGTCCATGATACAAAACTAGAAAATACATCTAATAGTACACTAAACTGTTCCATAAAGCGATCTATATTCTATGTATTAAATATACATATTCGTCATTTTTATAATGCATATTTGCTACAGTTTTAATTGTAAATGAAAGATAATTTTGTCGAATCATTTGCATTATTGTTTCATTGTCTATTTTGTGAGAAACAAAGTGTATAAAGTGTACACAAGCGGAAAAGTGTAAAATACTTGCTTATTAAACTGCACATAAATTATTATAATGATAGTTTTTGTTGTCATCGGCATTTAGAGTGAATGTGGTCAATAGACAAGTTGTTTATAAATTTATATAAAATGGCAATATTCTACAATCAATTGGATAAATTTGTAAGTATCAACATGCCTACATAATTATTGTTAATACAAATTGTTGTAACTATTTAGCATACCTGAGCATACATACATATATTTGGGTGTGAAGTCATACAAGTTAAAAATTACTGATAACAATAATTTTGCCAATATGAAAAATGTGTCTTCAATGTACTTTACAAAGGATGTATGGTACATGACATACTTATTATTGAGATGACAAAATATAAAGTCAAGTTCTTTTATAGTTGGACTTGCGATGCAATAGCATTCAGTTGTATTTATCATTCTTATACATATATTGACAGATTTTATAGTTGTATGTGAGTATCGTACTTTTACATTCAAAGTGCTGCCTCAATGCTTTCAATAAAATCTATTTATATCCCAAGTAGTGCACAAAAACCAAAGATAATATTGTCGAGCTTTATTAATGTACATTTTTTTATATACAAAGTTTTACGCACGTATGAGTATGTAGGTTTGCAATTACGGTGTTAAATAAATATAGTCTTTTGTAGAGAGAATAACTGTTTCATCTTACTGGTAGATATTTATTTAAATGATCGTTTTAGAAGCAACAGGTGTGTCTGTTGTTGTTGTTCGACTTCAAATTATACATACCTACATGAATATTTACATTAACACTGCTGCACATGTGTCAACATATTTATACCCTGAAAAGGAATGTCGGAGGCCCTCTAAAATATATGTATGTATGTATGTATATGAAATGAACGACATGACATGCTGAGTCGCTTTAGCCATGTCCGTCTGTAGGTATGTACATACATATTTTCGCGACCTAGACCCTCAGTTTTTGAGATATTGATCTAAAATCTTATAAACTTAATTTTCACTACAAGAAGGAACGTTCTGGGAACGTTCAAAACTTAGTCCTTATATTAAACCTTTTTTGTCATACAATCTGATTCATGATGATGAAGTACTCATTCGACGGAAATAGTAGTAAAATATATACAATTGAAGGCCGCCCTGCAATTCGGACAGTGACTAGCTAGTAGTTCATATTCCCATAACTTACTCAACGAGATTTACCTTGGCATAGGACAGCTTTTCAAGCATTATTTTTTCGATGTTTGCACAGACAAATGTTTGAAACAAAACTGTATGTACAAAACTAAGCCATAAAAAAATTTCTAAGAATTTATTGTACTAGAAACCAACAATTGAAATCATTCACACAGACAAACAAATTCATACAACAACCGGTTCTACGATACCGGAATTGACCCGAATTTTATCTGGACAACGGATTACCTTGGCAATCACGACTTCTGCAAACTGAACTATAACGAACCATTAAGCCTTCGGTGAACAAGGCGAAAAGATGTCTTACCCGACAGTTGCGAAAAATGCCAAAAGACTGCACACCACTTTATTTCACCGGCGAGTATGTTCGGATTGCCATCGAATGAAATAAATATGCTGAGTAAGTTTTCTCTCCAAGGTCTTCAATTTATCACTGACCACCCAGCACTTGCCTAATGTATGGAAAATTGGAAAGGTTGTCCCACTGGTGAAACATGGGAAGCCTGCCAACCCAGGGGTATCTTACCGCCCGCATTGAATACTAGCCTTGCTATATCCAACGTTCACACCACCTGAGTGCCCATCATCACCACAGCACTTAATGTTATAAACGTCCAGCTACTTCGTGGCCTAAATCAGAGGCCACCCTGTGAGAGGATGTCAATCATATAACGTTACTTGAAAACATATAACAATCCACGCTCCCTCCAGGGCTGAAAAGGTGAATCATGAACTATTTGAGTGGGCAGCAATCATTTGCACTTTTTCAAGGTCAATACTGCAAACTCCCCACTACTTTTTTATCACTTCGAAACTCCCACAACCACTACACAATTGAACGCATATCTCCCACAACCTTCTCTCTTCTTTACTGCTAGGAGCCTACAACGCTTCCCTGCCAAACTCACGGCCACCATATTTATAAACTGGACAAAGGAATCGTGACTGGACACCAACTATTCAGTCGATGATAAACAACACTAAAATTTTGGCCATTACATTCGACAGTCTTCACGCCACTCATAAAAACGAATAATACAAGAGTACAAAGCTGCAACAAGATCCTCAGGTCACTATCAGGGAGCACTTAATAAAAATAGTCGTATTTGGTAACGTACAAAGCATTCGGCCGTCCGGTCATTAACTACGATGTCCCAATAACGTCACCTGAACTCAGCAGGATGCATATGGAGAAGATGAAGGTCTGTCAGAACACCGCTCTTCAAACTAACCTAATATGTCTCCTGATGGCTCCCAGCGAACATCTTCATATTGAGGCCCGCATGCTCCCTGTAAAGGAGCATAATACACTTCTCTCTAAGCAGATCATTGCAGTCACCATCTTTAAGCGGAACCGCCTTCTAGGAACATCAAGAGAAAATTCCAACTACAAATCGACGACCTTGAACAATATATCGACCAAATTTCGGGCGCGACTAATTTCCAACAGGGACTGAACGTCATTCACAGTGGAGCTATTAAAATCTTCACTGACTCCCTCTCAGTGAATACCGTACTTGAAGTCCAAACACCGCCCATAGCAGAAAAAGAGCTCGAAACAAGAGTTACTTTAGCGCAACTTCGTGCTGAGTAATATAGCAGGCTAACTTCTACTTATCCAGAATAGGCCCTGATATACAAAGTTTATGTCTTACATGTAATGAATCCATACATGATACTGAACCCCTCTTTGTATGTGCAATGAGATCCACTTACTTAACTCACCTCTCCCTACGGTCCGAGCCCGTCGAAGCAGCTTCTTTTCTGGCCCAGCCGTTAAGTGACTTTAATGACCGTTAACTTGTTACTTTTCCCCCAAATAGTCAAATTACTATCCATTGCAGACGAAAATCTACAGTTAAATAACATACCTTACTTTCATACCACAAAACAGTGTCAAAATAACAATATTAAAAAGTCTTAATTTAAGAAAGAAGTCTTAAAATTTATTGCTTAGCAACGAAATAATCTTAACCTTCACAAATACTAAAACTAAGAGAGTTGTTCGCGTATATACAGACAGACGCACATGCTTCTATGGATTTAGCTCGTTTTGATAAAGTTAGAAATGATAAAATAATTTGTCAAAGCGTTAGACATGGAAGGATATTGTTTTAGTCAAACTCCGAAGCTAGTACGGAAAAGCGATACGGACTGTTTGTTGGTCCACAAATTCGGCAATTCATTAAAGACTTTTGAGGAAAGTGTAGCCTGGAAAAGTTTAGTATTGGTGACCGATATTTTTCTAGGTAAACATAAAGCACCAAATTATGAATAAATTGTCCAAAATATGATGACAAACTTCAAGATTCTAAAAACATACATATATAAATATAAAGTTAGATTATATTCGCAATCATTTGAATACATTTTGGGATAATTTCAATAATTATGGTGAGAAACTCAGCGGGCTGTTCCATTAGGATCTAAAAATGATGGAACAAAGGTGTCAAGGTTGATTTGTTCGTTCCATTACGGCAGATTACGGCAGATTACGGCTGATACCTAAAAAGGTATTTTTAATCGAAAACTATGAAGAAAGAACTAATAAAGACATTTAATAAAGATATACAATATATTTTCTATATTTGGTCTCTATTTACTTCGGTGCATCCTAATTGTTCAAAACTAAACTGATATGTCTATGACAATAAAACCACTAGAGGCCAGTCATATCAGTCGATGGATCGTGGTCCATGTTTTTCTACGGTCGATTGTAGATTTTAATTATAATGAAGTAGTTTGTATTTGTAGATTCCCGTAGAAAGTGAAAATAGTTTAATTATTGCTATATGAATTTATGAAACCCCGCTACCTATTAGATTACCCAGATTTGCAAATTGTTGAAGTTAATATTTAGTTAACGAGAAATAATGAATCTCATTTATATTGGTTCAACACAAACAAAGGTGTAGAAGTTAATTATAGTAACTGTTAACCCAAACAACGTTTCCAAATAAAACCTGATAAACAACAGTTTTGTGATAAAACAGCTTGAAGTTATCACCTGTGCTCCTAGGCGTGAACAAATCTTCTTATACAAACCTAAATATATTTTTATGTACATACATACATACATATATACTATACATGTATAATCAACATGTAAATGATATTCGTTATCAAAAATTATACTTGCACAAAGTTGTGTATATGTTGTGCAAATATACATAACAGTGTGGCATATAATAATATTAATATACGTATATTATAAAGAGAAAAGTTGGTTGCTGATATGTTTGTATATATATTTCGAAGAATTGAACTTGAATTTGAACTAAAATTTTTCGTTGAAAATTTATTATTGTATATAGATAAATAACTACCAAATGTTCTTGAAAATACGAAAAAAATAGTATTTCCATTGAATCGCAAATATTTAAAATACCGCAAGAAACCGTATATTATTTCACCTAGTCTTGCCATAAATTCTGTTACAGTTGACAAATTCGCCGAAAAAAGTTATTTGTTTTATTATAATTTGTATTCAGTTCTTCTTCTTCTTTATTGACGTAGACACCGTTTACGCGGTTATAGCCGTGTTTACAAGAGCGCGCGCGTCGTTCTCGCGCAGCTCATTGTTCCATCGACTGCGGTATTTGCCGTTGCCAATGCGCAAAGAACCATAATCATGTTCCGTAGAAAACGTTCACTGTAAAACGAGTATTGGCCCCTCATCAGATGTTGTCATCGTTCATGCCTCTGCACCATATAGGAGGACGGGTATGATGAGTGACTTGTAGAGTTTGGTTTTTGTACGTCGAGAGACGGCTTTACTTCTCAGTTGCCTACTCAATCTGAAGTAGCTACTTTTGACAAGAGTTATTCTGCGTTATATTTTGAAGCTGACGTTGTTGGTGTTAATGCTGATTCGAGAGAGACGAAAGCGTAGACGTAGATAGACGGAGCGTCTACGACTTCGAAGTTATGACTGTCAACAGTGACGTGAGAGCCAAGTCGCAACAGCGTCGACTGTTTGTTTGATGACGGCAAGTATTTCGTCTTGCCCTTGATCACCACCAGATCCATTTGTTTCGCTGTCCAACCTGTAGATAGCAGAACTAATGGCCAGTGATATCGATGTTATCGGCGTACGCCAGCACTTGTACACCTTTGAAGAAAATTGTACCTTCTATCAGTAGATTGAAGAAGTCGCACGATAGGAAGTTGCCTTGTCTGAAACCTCGCTAGGTATCGAACGTCTCTGACAGGTACTTTCTGATCCTGACACAGCTTTTGCTATTTCTCAACGTCAGTTAGACAGCCTTATTAGTTTTGCCAAATTCAGACATCGCTGCGTAAAGGCAGCTCCTTTTCAGTGCAATTTTTTGCCGCCATAATAGCTCGACCGGCAATCCATGAAAGATAGAGCCATGTATAGAAGTTCACACAAGTGCGGAAAGTTCTCTGAGTGCCAGACGATTCTTTCATATATGACTCAAGCAGCTCACGACTTCTGTTCTTAGATCAAGTATCCTCTGGATAGTTAAAAAACATCCGTTTGAAGGCGAGCTAAAGTGAGAAGGCGAAACATTCCTACTCAGGCTTTTGCACTGGGTTTGGGACCCGCAACGAAAAGACACCATCAATGAAAATAAGTGTCTCATTCCTATATAATAATCAGTAGTTAACAGGGGAGTGAGGAACTAAAGAAAGTGGTATTGAGGTGCTCCCTTTTTGGAAAAAGCACAAAAGAAATGAGCTTCTCACAAAACTATATTTTTCGAGAATATAAAAAATTATGCCAAGGGATATGGATGTATCGACCAGGATAATATCAAGAGCTATTCTAGATGATATCACGAAAGCTATCGTCGGTCAACTGGTTGCCTTCTGTTATTTCGCAACTCGTTCAACAGATGGAAGCGGTGTCTTCAGTGAAAAGTGTTAACAAAAAAAATGTTTACCATTAAAGAAGCTATTAATATGTAAAACAAACAAATCACGCAAGGTCCAAGGTAGTCACCATCCAGCTGCTGTGAGTAATTTCGGTGAGAGTCTCCTGTAAGGGCGTCACATTTCTTCACTTCTGTGAAATAGGGTTTAAAACTGAGGCAAAAGTAGAGCATCAGGATATTTTAGAAGGCGTGGCAAAGCAGTTAAACAATACTCTCTTCGATTTATTGCATAGGATATTTCTGCAAAGTTGTGGTCCAACGTACAAGGCAAACAACATCCAGCAATGACTTAAAAGCAATATTCCTGGTTTCATAGCTGCAAATGATTGGCCGTCTGGAAGTTCAGATTTGAATCCGTTGGACTTCATTTTAACACCAGAGTTGAAGAACGTGACATGCCGAATGCCCCACAGAAATTTGTAGTCTCAAAAATCTTTGCTTCGAGCAGCGTCGTCGATACCAATAGAAACTGTGCTTGCTGCTATTGATCAATAACTGAATCGTCTGAGGGTCTTTGTGAAAGTAAAAGGTGACCATTTCGAGTAAGATTTTGTACATCGTTCAATTAATATATGCGTTTTTAAAAACTTTTTACTTTATTAAAAAATGTTTGATATGTAGCTTTATTCTTATAACAGGCTGAACTTGTAACAGAACTTTTGGCAAAGCTAAGTATGTGTTCTGGCTTTTTACTATTTATTGTAAATAAAACAGTAATTATTTTTTACAACTCAAAAACCGATTTATTTGTTTATAAAAAAATTAAAAATTAATTAACAAATAGTTTGAGATCATTGAAATACAATTAACAATGTCGTTATCATTGTATTTTTTTACTATTATGATATCGCGATTTGCCTGCTAATTAGCTGAAAGTGTGGAAGCAGAATACTTCCAGTTTTCAATCTATGTATATCCAAAGCGTAAAAATTTAATTATAACCTTTCCGCTTGACTACATCAGAGAGCGGTTTGTTTATTTTTGAACAAGTGCCTATTAGATATAGTGTGGCGTTACTAATCAAGTCAACTCTAGAAAAGGCACAAATAAGGGCAGGTTGAACAAGTGGTACTTCACACCAATCATACATATTCTGTGCTTATCTATTTTTGTATAAAAAACAGCTTCTATTCCATTTTTTAATAAAACATATTTCTGTAATTCAGTTTTTTTTTAAGTTAGTTATGCAAAAAATTAAATTATTATGACCGCTTAATGCAAATCGTTCCTTTATTTATCCATTTTGCACGTCAATAAACACGAAATATGTTAAATAATGTGTAAATTAGCAGTTGTGTGTGATTTATATGTGCCTTAAAGTGTGCACACCTCCGAAATTGTGCTAATAACTTCATGAATTATTCATAAATATGCACTAAAGAGCGCAGCAAACAAGCGATTAAAGGTTTCACACACAAACAAGCTGCTTGAAGACCAATTGTGTGAAAATCAATTAAATATACATACAAAGGTATGTATGTATACACATACATATATACTAATAGTAAATACGTTACATTGCAAGCGTTGTATTAGCGTCGCGTGGGTTCAAGGCGCCTATTTTCATTCTAACTTAACACTAATCTAGGCATTAGCAGGACACATTGCCAACATAACAACAAGTGTCATTCATCAATTAAAACCATATCGTCTGTTACTTAATACCTTATACATACATATATAGTATGTACGTAGGTTTATTTCGGGCCCGCGCGTTATTTGACGCACAACTAAAGCATATTACCGCTCCTAAAGGTTTTTGTAATTCCAACAATGTAAGTCCTCAGCGTGTGCCGGACAATATGTCAATAAGGAGCAGCAATAAAATCAATTACAGTCCTACCCAATTTGCCTAACCCAATTTCTATGTAGCTTCTGCCGTTAAATGGTAAACCCACAACAGTTATGCTAATTGACGTATACTGTACAACCCATTACCCTTTACGTACACAAAAAGTTTAACCAGCTGTGGCTACAAAACAAATAAAAAAAGACAAAAACAAATATATTTGCACAGCGCTAATTGTCCCAGTAAAAGATTGGTCGCAACCGTCGACCTAGCGAACTTTTACAACTTTAAAGGTATTCATGTAACGTTTTGGTTCGTTATGGGTAGCACCGATTATTAGATACTCTTGCAAAATAGAAGAAAATCTCCTTAGAAAAATTGTAAAAAATGCTTAATGGGGTTGTTATGCATACTCGGTATTCAGAAAACCTGAAATGAGTTGAGCATCCCTCTATCCCAATTGGATATCTGACGAAACACCTAGACGTTTAGGAGGCCCATTGTCAAACCATTAGGACTAAAAACGCCTCATTATATTATGTCCTCTCTAAACCTACCCGTGATTCTAATGAAATTGACCTGGTTGCATTCCTTATAGAGTTCTTATATCATTCCTTTTGGGTTTTTTTTAGTCGGTAAGTGCGACCCATACGCCATTCAAGTCACGTTTGTCTGCATGTTGAGCGAGTTAGGGATCAACGCCATCGAGACTCAGCTATATTTATTTCGATTAAATATCTACAACTAGTCAGAGGGATATAAATTCCCTCCTTTCCAGAGTGTACTTGTAAAGTGGTGTCTTCTTCGGCTAGTTCATCTGCTTCACAGTTAACAGATAAGTTTATTGTGAAATATGAAATTATATCTGCCCAAAGCTCAATAGATTATTTCGCTAACTTCGATGATGCCCTAAAAGACTTTAATGATTTCAAATTGGCCGTTTGGCTAGCTATCTATATATTTAGATAAATACAGTATCGGACAAAACATTTGCAACTGAAATATGGTATTGAAAATAATGTCGATTACACAGAAAATAATTGCCGGAAACCTACTCTTTTAATTTTATTTTAAATATTGGATATTAATTAAGGTAAACAAAGCAAATTTAATAATAGTTTTCAGTTCATTTGTTTAATGTATATAAGAAAACGATATAACATCTATATTCAATAAGACAAAACAATTGCAACTCAAAGAAAAGGGTTCACTATTTGTAATAAAATAAAAGAAAAACTTAGTATTTTGTAGCAAACTCATTACTCTCAATAACTGCTTTGCATCGCAGCGGCATTGAAGCTATAAGGTCATCCACTATGGTTAGGGGTATATTTCTCTATGCCTCCAGGGCCCTTTGGAAAAACTGATCAGTATTTGACACATTACTGCGATAAATTCTTTTTTTTTACAATTTCCCTTAAATTTTCTTTGAGATTAAGGCCTGGGAACTGTGGAGGCCACTCCATTCCATCCACTTTATTCCTCTGTAACCACGATTTTAGGGCCTATGCCATATGCTTCGGGTCGTTCTTCTATTGGAAGATCCACTTATGTGGCATTTCCCATTCACCATGTGGCAACATTACGGTTTCCAGAATGTCTTTGTAAACGTACCGATCCATGGTACCATTAATACGATGAAGCGGCCCCAAACCAGAAGCAGAAAAGCATTCCCAGACCATAACATAGCAACTATGCTTGACTGTTTTTAGATAATAGAAATTTTTAAGAGGCTTGTTTCGTGGACGTCGAACGAAACTCACACCATCACTTCCTACCAAATTAAATTTGGACTAATCACTAAAAAGAACAGTTTTCCTCTTGCTTTTTGGCCATTCTAGATGATTTTTAGCGAACACAATCGTTTTAGTTGGTTTCGTTTGCTAATAAGCGGTTTCTTCGCTGGTCGGTAACTGTGTAAATCAGCGTTATTTAGGCGATGAGCGACCGTTCTTGAGTAGATTGGTAACCCAAGCTCCTTTACCAATTGCGGAGCGCTTTGAAATGGATATTTTTTTATCTCCCTTACAATTGAGCTGCCAGTTTTGTCATCAGTTTTTCTTGATCGGCGATCACGATGCACTACTTCGACAGTTTTGTTCCTAATAAAGTTCGAAATTATTCGTGAGATTAATGACTTGTGAATTGTGTACTTTACAGAAATTTCTTTTTGAGAAATTCCGTTATTATAATCACCAATAACACGTGATCGGAGTGCTTCACCGAATTATTTTAGAGCCAATACTTTTTTTGTAAAAAAATTTAAAATAAAAAATATTTTCGCAAAAATTCAGAGCAGAAAGTATACTCAGTAAATGTTCTAATTAATTGAAACTCAATACCGTTAGAAAAAGAAACAAACAAAGGAAAAAAGAAAGGAACAATACAGAGTTGCAATTGTTTTGTCGCGGTGGATTGGCGTACATTTGAAATTGTTTTCAAATATAACCGGCAAAATAAAAAAGGATCGCGATAAACGTTGCAAAATATGTCACTACGATGATGTAACTTTAAAAACAAGAAACAAAAAGGAATTCGAAAGAAAAGTAGCATTGTGAGACAAAAAAAATGTAGAACGTCGGTTTAGTTGCAAATGTTTTGTCCGATACTGTATATACCAGTTTTAGTCCTTAGAGATGCAGATAGAGTCCCGTTACGTAGTCCATGAGGTTTAGTCATCCTTTAGGACACCAGCGCTTGACGCGGATTTCAGCAAGTTCTATAGCCTCGCTAACTACACTTCTTTTAATCTCTCATACTGTGGGCCCCCAAATTCTTGAAAAGTTGCCTTGACAATGCATGACAAGTGCACAAGAAATGCTCCATTGTTTCCCTGGTGCCTTACTCTTGATATTTCTGCGGTGATCCCGATCTGTCAGCCCCATTCTGCAGGCGGGTGCCACCACCAGACTGTGACCAATCCAATCATGTTCGTAAAGTCTCTTCCACTGCTGCTGTAGTTCCAGTTTTGCACCCCGGTCATTGCGTTTTAACCTTTCTGCCAATGCTCGTCTCCTGATCGTCGTATAGACAATGCATAGGTTAACCAATGTCGGTCACGTTTTCGGATGACAGACAGGACTCAATCGGAAAGGACACAGATTATCATTCGGCCAAGGACTGTCAACTCGGCAGAATTGTGCCGCTAAAACAACCTCTCCCACTATCTCACTGCCGTCGATGTCTTTATGACCTTGCACCAAGTACAAATGAAGTCATTTGGCGACACTCTCCATTTTTGCCGATATTATATGCCTTGATTACTGGTTAGCTGTTCGCGTAGATATTAACTCTGGATTTGCCTGCGACTTGCCAAACCGCCATTGCTCACCGAGCTATGCTCGAAGGTTCTAAACATGAATTCTCCTGTATCCAGACGTTTTTTCCCCCGCAGTTTTCAAAGGAGAGATCTAAAGATGACAGGTTTAGTACTAGTTCAAGAGCCGCGGTTGTGGTGATTCTTAGAATACCCGTTATGCAGAGCGTTGCGAATCACTGAACCTTTTCCATTGACTCCTGGTAGGTAAATTTCCACATACCTTACCACAAGCAGAATTGGTCTTACTGTATCTGTGTAGCACCGGTACATGAGAGAGGAAGAAAGCCCCAGGTTGTGCCAAGCATACAAGACATTTCTTGTAGCCAGCCTTTTCTTCTCTTTCGTCCACATTGTGGTTCCAAAGCAGTTTGCTGTCCAAGACTTCCCCAAGGTACTTGGTGCGTTCCTTGAATGAGAGTTCTGTCCGATTTACAGAACGAAGACTATGGAGCGATTTTATATAAATTTAAACATATAAATTTTTTATTATATTTCGATTATTAAAACAATTATTAAACATCAGCGTTGCCTCTTAATATGTTAACTTCTTTTAGACATGCCAAACACACATTCTTTTTGTGGTTATATGTTTGCTCTGCTGGCCAGGGTCTTACGCATTACCACAGCCTGTTGAGGAACCAATGGCATTGCCACAAGAGCCACTACCAAATGGACTGATAGATTTTCAGCCACCACCTCCACCAAACTTATTGCCGTTGCCAAAGATTGTGTCCACTACCAGCCTGCCGCCAGCTGAACCAGAGATAACCGAATACCGTCCGCAGTGCTTCTATGCCGAGGAGGAATTATGTGACAAAACTCTAGAGAATTGGAATCAACAAACTTACGATCAGCACACACACTTGGGCACCTGTCATTGTCGACCGTATACCAATATGCCCACGTCATGGTATTGCTGCAATGTAACACACATGTCGATGATCTCGTCCTGCAGTAACACAACCACCTGGACAAACTTACATATACGCAATGTCACATTGCATGAATTGGATTTGTCGAATTTCCTCTACCAGAAGCTGCAATCGCTCGCCATCACCGACGGCAACATCACCAAATTGGTGGGCAGCTTTTCACGATTCTCTTCCATCAAGTGTCTGAATGTGTCCAATAATAATTTGTCGGAAATTACGCAACGTGGCTTAATACCGCCGACACTGAAAGTGTTGGATATATCGAAGAACAATTTGACGAGCATACCGAACTTCAATCAAAATCAAAATATAACTGTAGATGTGAGGTGTGTATGATTATTGTTCATATATTTCTTCTAAAAAAAAAATAATTTTTCACTTATAGTGGCAACAACAATATGCTTTGTTATGACATATACAATTCCATCTTTCGCGATTCGCTGATGTTCGTCAACCAGCAAAACTCGTACTGTTTGCATAACTCCACTTTTCGTTGGTTCAATTCAACCGACTTGATATCCATCAAGGAGCTAGTCAAATCGCGACCGTTGAACACCGATTGCCCCATCATACCTGGTTATGGCAATTGTACTTGCAAGAAGGAGCACATGGTGACCACATTGTCGGTAAATGCTGTGAAATTTATTGATCAATCTCGCTTCAAAACTCACCAAATGCAACACTTTGCCTTTACAGGGTGATGAATCGGAAGCGACAACCAAAATCATATCGGAAGTGGACTGCTCCAATCTTGGGCTTGTTGAGCTGCCGCCAAAGCTGCCAGAAAACACGTTCTCACTGAATGTTTCGAACAATAAGGTTGTTATTCAAATTGCATCATTACTATATCTTTTGCTGTTTTTTTTATTATTTTAAATCTTTCTTTTACAATAGATTACAAGTATCGGTAAACATTTTCATACAAATCCAACCTATCGTAGCTTAATTTACCTGGTCGCGGACAACAATAATATTTCGAAAATATACGATTTTGAAGGAACCACCTTTATGGAGCACTTTCAAAGGCTTTACTTGCGCAACAATGCAATCAGCAGTGTAAGTTTCATAAAAATATGTTATATAGTGTATCTCAGTTTGGCGAGATCAATTGATCAGAGTCATATATCCTATAAAGTTAATATACAGTTGAACTTCTATAACTCGGAGTTCTCCATAACGCGATCTCTTGAATTGGCGATAGAAGTCGAATTTCATACAAATTTTCTTCATTATCGAAGTCTCTCTAACTCGAAGTTTTTGTGTGGATTATGGTGATTCGAGTTAGGGAAGTTAAACTGTATATATTTATGATAAGCGTGGCGAGCGGAGTGCAGTTCAGGTTTTGAGATATCGGTTTTATATTTTGGACACGCTCTTTTCTTCTCAAGAAGCTGTCCATTTGTTGCTTTATTGTTGTTGTTGTAAAGGGTACCTAATTCCCGTTAGAATGCTAAACATTAGAGAAGTTGTCATCGAAGTCATCCAACGGTAGGCACAGAAAACGTGCTGTTTCGACGGGGTCGGACCATAAGGAGAGAGGTGTCAGATGAGTGGGGTTGGTGGGGTCGATTCTGGATAAGAAGTAGGTTAGTATCCAGAACGAAGCTACGCAAGGGTCACTCCCGATTCTCAGGGCAGCTCGAGCTCTTCGTCTGCAAATGGGGGTAGTTTGACTCGCAAGTACGCCATTCACTGAGAGGGAGTCGGTGAAGGTATTAATGGCTCCCCGGTCAGTGCATGTCTGAAGTTTGTTGGGCCGCATTGTGCATGTGTTCAATGGGAGACATCAAGAGCCATCCTGTTATATTTCGGAGTGCTGAGTTCTGACTGTTCATGCTGGCGGCTAGCGATTTGAGGAGCACAAGCTGTCGCACACCTAAAATCCAGCAACGTTGTGTGACTGACTAACAAGACTAACGCTACAAGGTTCTTTCTTTCACAGGGTGGTTTTTGGTTAAGGCCACGAACTATCTGGGCATTTATGACGCTTAATGCTGTGGTGGTACCTTGCTCTTTTCGGAAACCATGCTGGTAGTTTGCTAGACTCAGGTGGTGTGTGAAGAGTAGGAAGGCTTCAAGTGTCTTCACTACTGGGGAGAGAAAAGTTATCGGACGATAGGACTCTCCTTTGTTCACGGGTTTCAGTAGTGGGTCCACTCTCCCGACTCTCCACACATTGGGTATTTGAAGAGTGGTCAGCGACAGGTTGAGGACAACGTCCTAAACTACGCAGCATCAATATGGTCGCCTGGATGCAATAATACGCAGATGAGGAAACTCCAGACCTGCCAAAATACTGCACTTCGGACCACGACGGGATGCCTCTTGATGTCTCCCATCGAACACCTACATAGTGAGACGCTTATGCTCCCAGTTAAGGAGCCAAGATCCTTTACAAGCAGTTGATTCAATAGGCATGTTTGAATTGAATTTCAACTCGGTCATCATGGGGATGTTCGAGCAAACAAATAACTGCAGCAATATGCGACAGTGTTGTTTTTCTGCAGATACTCAGCTGATACTTATATTGCAACATTTTTGCGTCGAATATGATGCCTTGCTATACTGCCGCAGTGATTGAGACTCCAACATCTCCCATGTCTCTTCGGATTAGTCAAAGCCTTGACAGCAGTCCAAAGCTTACTCACATCGGTGGAAAGGTTACAGGACTCCAAGGCCCTGAGATCCCTTATTCGGGGATTACAGGGATCGGCATGGCATCGGCATCATTTATGTTCGCCAATTTATTGAAAATCGTAATAAAATTAAACTCCTCTCTTCACTATTTCAGATTCCCGAATATTTTTTGAGCAACGTACTGGATAATCATGATGTTGGACGCATTATCTTTCTTGGTGGCAATGAGCTGAATTGTGACTGTAATTCAGCGAAAACATTGAAGGTAAATACCAAACTGCAACTCAATAAATTATTATTAAAAACTATACGTGACTTCTTTTCACAGTATTGGCTGTTGGAACACAATCGGGACATCCCTGACTATAATAGCATAAGATGTCGGAATTTACCACAAAATGTTATGGAATTGCGTGAAAAGAAACTGTGCCAATCGCCGCACGATTGGACCGATTACATTTATTATTTGATAGCCACCGAGGTGATTTTGCTAATTGCTTTAATCACAAAAGTGTCCTACGATTACTGGGTATTCAAAACCGCTGGATATTTGCCATGGCCAGCTAGTAAAATGCCAAAATTACCATGTGATTGGCTATGCGAATCTTAGTGCGCCCAAATCTGGGGTGAGAGGGGAGGCAGAAAGACAGAAGACTACTGAAATAACCATCGAACATTTTTGAAAATACATATTAAGTAAGGCTAGTTAGTTTTATATCAGCATATTAATATTTATTAAATGTGCCTATATTAGTGCAGTAAGGGGGAGAGAAAAACACACTCACGAGAGAAACACAATAAGTGCAATTTCCATAAAGTGCCTATAAAAATTGTCTATAAAAACAAAAAATAAGAAATTGTGCACAAAAAAAAAATTACAGAGCAACATATTTACAAACATTTTTATTAGACATATGCTTATATGTATACATATATTTGTAAATAAAAAAGAATGAATTTCACCGAATTTATGTAAAAATATTTCTTAGAACTTATTATTACTGTTTTTTCAATTTAATCTTTTTACTTGCCGAAGGCTGTAAATTGGAAGACTTTTTCGTACTCAATTTTGTTTTGCTGGACTTTTTATCAAATTCAGCACTGGCCTTACGTTTTTTCGCCATTGGTTTTGTATTTTTCTCAACATTATCTTTCTCCTTTTCCACATTCTTCGATATACGCGTTGATATACTATCACGCTTGGGCGCATGGCTTTCAAGCCACTTTCTTTCGCTTTTACGTTGCTTCTTCATAGCTAATATGAAATCGGGCACTTTTCCATTAGATTCTTTAATAATATTTGCAATGCTGGAAAGAAAAGAAAAAGTTATTAGTATTACGACAATGAAGAAGTGATTATAAATTATGTACCTTCTTAAATTTGGTGTGTCGTTTTGGGTGAAGAATGTTATGGCTTTGCCGTTTCTGCCCGCTCGGCCAGTACGACCAATACGATGTATATACGAGATGACTGATGGTGGAAAATCGTAGTTTATAACCAGATTGACACCCTTAAAATCTATGCCACGACCCATTAGTTCGGTACATATTAGCACCCAAATATGACCTTCTCGAAACGCGCGTACGCAATTGTCACGTTGCTGCTGTGAACGATCAGCATGTATGAGATCGACATTGATGCCGTCGTAAAGCAGCTCTTGGAAGAGTTCCTTAGCACGTTCCTGAAATATCACTTCGTTTTAGAAAAACTGTTTTATGATAAGATATATTCATTTACTTTGCTTTGCACAAAAACCAACACGGGCGGTTTCAATCCTTTGCGTACCATATCTCTTATAGCTAATAGTTTACCACTCTCGGAACCAACAAACAGCAATTCTTGTTCAACGGAATTCGTAGCACTATTTTCATGACCAACTATGACACGCGCCAAGTTGGGAAGATTTTTAATCGCCCACTTCGCCACTGGAACTGTGTATGTCGCACTGAAGAGTGCCAACTTCTTTTTCTTATTTGTACAAGCCGCCAAAATAACATCGACTTGGTCTTTAAAATTATTTATGCCTTCCTCCATCAAGCGATCCGCCTCGTCTATGACCAGCCACTCGACTCTGTAATAATTAAAATTCGACAATTAGATGGTTATACAGAAATTTAGCCTACATTTGCATTAATATAGTTCCATTTAGCAGTTTCGATTTACTACATACTCAGTTAGATGTAGAGCTGGTGGTTCTTGCTCCAAAAGAAAACGTACACGATTCGGTGTGGATATAAGTATGTCATACTTCTTATTCGCATTACCAGAAGTCTCATTGTTGTTGTTTGATTTTGCTTGAAAGTGTATTTTTAATGCTGTCTGATTTGCCAATTGTACGCATTCTCTATAAATTTGCGCTGCCAATTCGCGTGTAGGTGCCAACACAACCGCACGGAACCCCACCTTACTTGGCTTGCGCAAATCATTGATAATAGGAGCTAGAAAAGCGATGGTTTTGCCTGAGCCAGTTGGTGCTGAAGCCATTACGTTGCGCCCCTGTAACAGCAGCGGCATTGCCTGCATTTGTATAGGTGTGGGTTTCGAATAAGTGGCAGTTGCGAGATTTTGCAAAAGCCGATCAGACATGCCATACTCATTTTTTAGGTCTTCAAATGTAGTGACAGGTGCGGGAATATCCTTACCACGCACAGTAATTAGATTTTCTTTACGTATCGTTGTCACCTATTGAGAAAATACCAAAAAATAATTTGTGTTCATAAATATTTATTATTTATTAATGCATACCATTTCTTCATGAAGTTTTGCTTCTCTTTCCTCTGCGGTAACTGTCTTTTTAGGTTTCTTCGACAATTTTTTAATATCATCTTTGCCATTGATGTAATTAAAAGACTCTTCTTCCTCCTCAGAACTGAAGCCGTCCGAATGAGAAACCTCTTCGTCACTTTTAGCTTTTTTAGAAATTATGGACCGTGCTGTTTTATTTTCTTGTATTTCATCCGTCGTGTTTTGATTCTACAGATATGTGCAAAAAATATATAAATATGTTTATTAAATATAATTAGAAAAGGGCTTTACCGCTTTGATTGCAGTTTTAGGTTTGGAATTAAATCGCGCTCCTCTTGTCAACTGTAGAAATATATCATGTGTATCCATTATTATTAATTCGGCTTTCACTTTAAAATAAGGTAAGTTTCCACTTTAATTCCGAAAGTTGTTTTCTGTTAACTTTTTACTTTTATTTGTTTATTAAATAAACTTGCGAAAAGATTTACGCACGTGTTTTTTCATTACACAGAAATAATAAACAGAAATTGTGCACTCAGCTGTTCGAAGCAGGGTTGCAGTTGAAACAGCTTCAAATTTAAAATGACATAACTTACGTATAAGTAGTAATTTTTTGTCAAATTTACGACAGATTGCTGATAATCCTTTTATTATGCAGAAGGTATGCAATTTTGTTTATTAAATTAAACTAAAAAACTATAAATATAATTTTAGTAAATGCGAGCAATAATATTCTTAGAATATGCAATCAAAAATGTTGTCAATCTTTAAGAGAGGGAACAGAGCTATTGTAAACAATAACAATGAACACATCTGTACATACACTACTTGTAAACAAACCCCTTTCTGATTTGTTTTTATGTATACATACATACCACTAGGGTAGTTTAATTTTCCTGTTTTTTTTTTTTATAAACTGAAGTGATTTGCAATTAATAAATACATAGTAAACTTACACGAGAAAAATTTACATCGCCAAAATGGAAAGCATTTTGTTGCCGAATATTGCCGCAATTTTAATGAAAGATATGTTAATAGACGAGAACAAAACCAAGGAGCGGACGAATCAATTTGCCAAAATGGATTTTCCGCTGCTCTGCAGCGATTCCGATGATGAAGCATTACATTTTTTCCTACAAAGTAAGCGCAGAAAACATGACGATAACCATGAAAAACAGGTTGCACCCAACAATTCCAATTCAAAAAAGTTTATGGAAGGAAATTACATACCAGCTGCTCCATGTGAACCTGTGAGGCGTCAAACCCTAACCGAAATTAATTTACTAAACAAATTTAATACGACACTATTTGAAGGATATTTGCATATGAGTAAAATGACTTTCCTGGTAAGCAAAGCAATCATTATGGCAAAATATTGAAATATTTACATATGTTTTCTGCAGCGCATCTTCAAGAGCCTGCGGCAATATTTACCCAGCCAACATTTACCCACTGCTACACCACCGCAATCGATTTTTTCACTCGCACTCTGGAAACTGTCTACAGATGAGCACTTCGAAGATATTGGACGTAAATTTAACATTACGAAATATGTTTGCCAACAAGTTATACGCCTGTTCTGGCGACGTATTTCCGCACAATACGAAATATTAATCCAATGGCCCAGTACACCAGAAAAACGTCAGTACACTGTACGGACCTTTCAAGCAAATCAACAGCTTAATAAATTCCCTCAACTATTTGGCATTTTGGCCACCAAACAATTGGATGTATTCCTCGAAGCTGAAAATGAGGAGCGACAAGTGGTATTACAAATTATTTGTGATGGCGATCAAAAAGTAATCGATTGCTTCTTGGTACTCGCGGATGAATATTCATTCGACACCTCTCCCATAGGACAAACATTAGCGCTGAACGTTCAAACAATGCCTCTAGGTAGTTATCTTATTGGCGATGAAACCTTTCCACTCAAACCCTACCTGCTGCGGCCCATAGGCGCACCCAGCGATGACAGGGAGCGTGCTTTCAATATGGCACTACAGCCGGCTTTGTTGTTGGCTCAACAAGCGCTAGACTCGATGGCAAAACGATTTAACGCTCTTTATGCGCTGGAAGCACGTAACCTACACGAAGTGCGTAAAATTGTGGATACAGTGTGTGCATTACATAACCTATGCGTCGACATGGAAGACGATTATGTCGAACGCAAATTGAAGGATGTGCAGTTTAATTGGGCCAAAGTTGGGAATGGCGCAATAAGGAAACAGGCAGATGAACAAGATGAACTGGGCAAGCAAAAGCGCGCTGCAATCATGGCGGAGGTGTTACGGTAGATGCTTAGCGGAGGCAATTTTATATGATATTAGCAAAGTACATAAATTAATTGTACCTACATAAGTAGTTCTGTTTCAAGCAAACAAATCTTAATAACTGCGTGATCGCCGACATGTGTTGGTAATATTTATATGTTATTTTTTCATTTATAATACAACTTTAAAATTTATGCGCTATAAATACGTTTACTTTAGATTACAGTACATTAACAGTGATGTATTAATGTATAAGGTATATATGTATGTGTATAATATGTTGCATATTACTTTTTGTTGCTTTTTATTATTGATGCTAGATATACATATTTGTCCGTCAGGCTGCACAAACGAGTTCATTTACCAACATATAGTAGTTATCAGATGAACAAAATATAAGTTATATAACAAGCTAATAAGGTACATAATCGAAATATAATAATATATAATATGTGTGTATAAATAAAATTGTCTATTTATATGTAAGTATGTATAAAATAGGTATATGAGAAGAGATAATAAAGTTTCGAGATTCAAGTTTACTCCGTTCAAAGTATGAAGAAAATTTTTTTATCAATATCATAAGTGAAGAGAGTTTATAGAGAGTTTGAAGTACATCGTTTTGAGTAATATAGGGTTAATAGGAGATCGATTAAATAGTTAATAAATAAATTACTTTTAGTCACAATGCACATTAAGGGTACGCCCCCTGAAGATTTTGCCCTAAAAACGCATTCAAGCATTCATCATTTATACACTCTGTGTTGCTCATACCACATGGTGTACTGTTTACATACAGTACATTTGATACATATCTTTAACTGCATATAACTTTCATGGAATGTTTTTATGAAAAAAATTATGCCGACATTTTTTATAGAGCAAATAGTTTTGTATGATATTTTACAGTGCTTTGGAGATAACAAGAAAAAATCTCTGTTCTAAAGTGTATGAGAAAAGTAAAATAATTTCGCCACGCTTTAAACTCAATAAAAAGCTCGTTTATGACCCTTAAGGGAACGTTTGCAAAAAACAAATCAACTTTGGCAAACAAGGGAAACCTTAATGTGCATATAAATAACAAGAGGTAAAGTGATTTGCAAATATGCCTACAAATATAAATAAATCAAAAGTGGAATGTTTCGAGACATTAACGTAGCATTGAATAGCACAAAATATACATATATGTGGATATGTAACATATGGATTTTCGAAAGTATAAATATTTGTGCAGTGGCCAAATACTTGGCGCTTAATATGACGCTGTATGGTCTAAATATTCCAACTATGTGCTACTTGTACTTAAATTGAGATTATTGCCATTTCCAACACTAGTGCTATTACCACCTAATAATTGTAATAGTTTTTGTCTGGTGCGTTTGTCGCTCACGCAAACACATTGTATGAGATTGGTTAGTTGCTTTGTGGAATATTGCTCCAGATTGCGCTGTGCCTCAATCCATTCTTCGAATTGTTCATTTGAGTAATAATATGCCTTTATGAAACTGTCAACATAAATGCGATGCGCTGGATATTTTTGATTGGAAATCAACTCGAGTATGGACATAAAATTTGTAAAATCTAACTGCATTAGCGCACGACCGCCGGCGGAGCATTTTTTTACATTCGAGAAACTGTAAAAAAAAAAACAACAATGATATATATAAAAAAAATATATATATTCAATTAATTTAATATGCTTACCCTTCTACTAGCAAATGCGTCGCGACATGAGCCATGGAGTTCCATATAATTTCCGCAGGAAGATTTATTTCTTTGGCGATTTCCTCCAAACGCATTGCAAAGCTTTGAATATTCTAATATATCACAAAATAATTAAATGAATTAATGCTTAAAATAAATCATACGCACCCGATTCATAATATCAATATAATTATTATGTTGAAAACTGACGTGATTGACATCCCATTTCACTTTGCTGATCATTGCTAAGACCGCTGGCAAATCAATGACGCGCGAAGTTACACATGTGTACACTGGACGTGCAATATCAGCCATGAATTCAATGTAGTCGAAATAAGCCGTTAGCATTGGTCGCTCTTGTGGCGCTAACAAATGGTTGAGGTAATTGTGTAGTGTTTGAAACTGCTGTGTCATACAATGGCCACTCTCTATCGCAACTATGCGCTGTGAAAGGCCGTACAGAGTATCTGGATTCGCCAGCTCATTATTAATCTGCAATTGAATGTAACGGTTTAAGTTATAAAAAATATTTGATTGTACATGGTTGACTACACACCAGTGATGAAAAGTTTAGTGGCCAAATCTTTATATTTGTTACGACATTGTCCAGAACTGTTTGGAGTTTTTGCTCAAGACGTGCGTTGTAAAATTTTTCCATCGTCACGGGCTGGAAAAAAATGTAACGTTAATAAGCAATATTTTTCTTACTGTACAAAATCGTATATTAAACTTAGTAAACTTACAGCATCTTTGCCGAAAATTTCATGCACCGCATAGGCGTAGAAGTCCATCAATTCCAACATGCTCGCCACAATTTTCGGTGAAATGCAATGCAACAACTTACACATTTGTAGGTAACGGCCAATGCAACGGAATACGTTCAGTGTTGTGTTGTTTACAATAACACACGCATGGCCAGCCTCATCTTCACATTTGCTTTGCATGCTTTTTTGCTCGTCATCACTGTCCTCGGAGAAGTAGCAGGAAGCCTCGTCTACAATACCGGAGAGTATGTCCTCTTCAAGCATAGCCACATCCAGACCACCATCAAATGGCGAACTCTTCTCAGAGAAACGCAGAAAGTAACCATAGGAACCGTAAATGGAACTACCACCGTCTTGCGAATGCACCGACACTAATTCGTCACAATTGTTATTGCTTGTTGGTGAATTATTCACTGATGTCGCTGAAACGAGCAAGTGTGCGACAGGCGGTGATTTATGCCGCCTCAACGTGTTGCGTACAGAACGAAATTCCTATGAAAACATTTCATTTAAAATTTAATTTAATAACACTTTAAGTTATTTATTTCACCGGCAACTGGAGTATATTCACAAACGAATCCACCATTGTCCACGATTCGTTATCCAAAAATAGACATATCTCTTCTAGGCATGTTATGTGATAGCGTTGGAAAAATTCCTGACTTTGTACTTGCATTGTTTCAATCAATTTCTCGGACTGTTCACCACAAAACTCCAGACCAACTTTTTTTAAACGCTGTACTATGGATAACACTTGTATGAATTGATCATACTTCAACGTTTTCAGTTTAGTGCTTTGCAGAAATGTGCAAATCTTTGTTAGAATGTCATTCCAAATTCGTGATTGACCCTTCTTCAGCTTTTCTTGTATATAAATGTCGGGCGAGTCTTCCATGTCCAAAGGATAGAGCTTATAGTTTTGATGCCAAACAACAATTTGATAGTAGGATGCCAGTATAGTCCAGAATGTTTTGCACAAGCTGATCAAGCAGGAAATGTATTTGTCCACAGTCACTTGTTCACAAAGTTGTTCGAAAAGGAATTTCATATTTTCATCAATATTTGGGTCGTTAAAAGCGCGCAAAACTGAGTTTACAGAGGAATGAATAGCGGAGATGAAATTTATGTGCAGCTAAATAAAACGAAAAGTTAGTTATAAGAAAACCAAACAATATAAATACATCAGCTAACCTGGTCCATAGCAATTAGCGATTTGTTTAGCAGTTTGTAAGCCTCTTGCAGCTTCGCATACTTTCGCATATCAAAATTCAAAATCATCTATAAAAAAAACAGTTATTTAAACATTGATAAAAAATTGCATACGTCTGTGTAATGTTTACCCACCTCATTGAGAACTGTGTCTAACTGAAACTCCGTTAGCAAAAGGGTTTCTTGTAGCTTCTTATTCAATGACTGCACACAGTTGTATTGCATATATTCTTCAGCAGAATCTTTACACTTAAGCAGCAAACCAATTGCACCAGAGTAATTATAGTCGGAAAGAAATTTTTGCACCTCGACGTCAGTTGATTTCTAAGAGATATGTTAATAAATGATAATTAATTGTTTCATGAAAGCATTATATACACCGTAGTTAAAACTAGCTTACCAGCTTTTTAATCGCGAGCAAAGTATTTAAAAGCTCCTTAAGTATTTCACGCTTTCGATAAGATGCTAATATTTCTAGGCTTGTTGTGGTTAAATTGACTTTTGCATAATTTAAATAAGAACGTGCTTTTCGACAAGTCCACAGGGACTCTTCCAGATCTTTTTGTATATCATTAATGGATGCAAACTCCTCATTGCAAGCACTACGTTGCTCTAATATGTTCTGAAGTACTTGCTTTGATAGGACTTTATGCTGTGTCCGCAATTGTGCAATCGTTCCATCAATTAGTTGAAAATTTACACCGTCACTAAGTACTTTCTACAGAAGAAAATAAAAACAAATATATATATGTACATAGCGCGTATGATGTGAAGAGACAAAACTGGTTTTGCAGCATTTCTGAGACATATGCACGTCTTCATTCTTAAGTGACTACGTCATACATTGTCATCAATGTGTAATGCACTTTTCTATATGCATATTGAAACAGCAACTATATAACTATTTTACCTCACCTGAAGTTCATATTGACCATGCACATTGCGCCCCTCCTCCCCTTCTGGTTGAAAATATATTTCCTCTATACTCTCCAGTATTTCCTGGTCAGATTTTTGTGCGTTGGCAGTAGTATCAACAGTATCGGAATTAGATGCATCACTTTCACCATTTGGTGATAACATTGGTACATTGCTTCCAGCTTTCAGTTTGTTTGCAGAAGCTTCCGTAGGCTCAGTTGTGACACTCTGTATGAAGTAATCGGAGAAACCCATAGCTGGTATTTTCAACTGTCTATTTGTCTGCAGAATGTTTAATCGTGAAATAACTCTTCATACTATATAAAATGTATTTAAATACCTGTTTGTGCAGCAAGTCCATAAACTTTGTTTTAAATTCATCCATTTTTGCTTTTGGATGATGCATTTTTCTGCTAAACCCGTTGGGAGGAGAGTCGCAAATGTTTAACAATAAAAATGACAGTTCAAGAAGAATGACGGGTTGTATTAAAACTGTTTTCTTAATGAAGTAATTTATGGTAGTTTACCAAAAATGTTATTTATAAAAAATTTGGATATAATAATAACAAAAACAATATCAACAATTTAAATAAAACTTGATATTAATTCAGAAGTTATTGGTCCATTTTTTTAGAAAAGCCGCTTTGCTGAACATTTACCGTTATTAGAAAACATAACTTTGAAGAATTTATATTAATTTTAATTAAATTTATTATTGTTTTTCATTGCCAGCTAATTTTTTATCACGAACGTAATCCAGTTAATAATATTAAGACTCTTAAAATAGGATATTTTAAACTATTGTTTAAAATATAAATTTATTTAAAATAATTTGATAAATATTTCATCGATTTCATGTTTTCGACTGTAATCGATATTATTATTAAATCGCTATGCTTAGCGTAAAAATACCATGAAATAACTAGTAAAGTTAATTGTGTACATTGAGTGACAAAATGTCTTTTATAATAAATAATTTTAATTAAAATGAATAAATAAGTAAAATGGCAGCATATTGTGTGAACATTAACAATGTCGAGATGGATCTTCCAGTTCTGTTGGCCAATTTAAAAAAATCTTGTGGATTATGGTTCCTAAACGAGCGACATACAACCGTCACTCTAAATAATGAAAACAACTTATCCTCATATGAAAACATAACAACAGCCACTGTGGAGATATTGCGTCATGGATTGCGTATAAAATCAGGGAATACCATAACGGTGAGATCTCAGCATTAACGACCTTTTATATTGTGAAAAGTGTGTGTGCCTACTTACTTTGGAATTAGTATTAGCATATTTTTTCATTGATTTATTGTTTGATACATAAATATGCAGATAAGTGTTAGTTGGCATAATTTTTGTATGTGTGTATGTAATTATATATGTTCAAATAAGATAAACCTTGAATTAAATGCGTATTGATAGTAAAAGAAGCTAAATGTAAAATATTTGAATGTTGAATGTATACTTCTTACAATGTTTTTGACTTTTTCTAATTAGAAGTAGACGATTTTTTTTTAACTTATTGGTATTTGATAATCTATGACTATATAGTAGTTATTAAGCTTAGCATTACAATTCTAAATTATATATTTTTGTTTTTAAGGCGACCTGCAACTCTGCAATAGGTTCATCTAGCGAAAATATTTACCTTGATAGTCCCGACGGTTTTAAAAAGCTTGTGGAAGATTTTGAGTGGGTTTGTAGGTCGGCGCAGATTCGTGATTCATTTGCGGATTTCTCTATTGAACCGGCGTCATATGGGAGTAGCATAAAACAAACCGTGGGTGCATCATCTGTAATTAATGACCGTGGACAGTATCCCATCGAAAGATTTCTTCGTTCCTGGGTGCTACGTAATTTACAGTCAAATTGCTTAAGTGTCTGCTTGCAAGTTTTGGTTGCAGAAAAAGAATTGATCAATACATACTATGCAGAAGAAGCATTTCTACGAAATGAACCGTATTCGACAGCGCTTTTTATTTGTTTATCAGCAGTGGAATTGAATCAATACAGTCTGATAAGTCAAATAGATCCAAAGCTCTACAGTCCAAAATCCGGTATGGAATCCTTGACTACTACAACGAAAGTTAAGCATAGGCGCACCAATTCACATCCCACATTCTCAATTTCTCCGCCTAAAAATACAAATATTACAAAGATTACTGACATATACAAGGAAACCAATGAGGAAAAATACATTACAAAAAATGATTTACGTAAAATGGTAATATAATATAATATATAATATAACAGCACTTATAAAAAGTATATTAAAATATATGTTTTCTTTTTCAGACCGATTTTACAAATGTTGCATCGAACATCCCTGCTTTCCTAACATTTCGTAAAACCAAAAGCCTTCCAACATTGCAATACAAACCCCAAGCATCATTTGGATTATTTCTCCACGAAACGCATAGACCGCGTTCGAAAACTATGGCTATTAATTCGCAAAATTGTTTACGGAAAGATAATAGGCAGCCATTTGTCAAATCAGATGATTTTAATGCGGAGTCAACTCTTCTCAATACGCCAAAAATGAGTAATAACAGCGGTTCCTGTTATTCTAATTCTACTACTAACACAGCAACAACATCAAGTTCATTGTATTCTGGTAGCGATTTCCCTGACATCGAGCAGCCTGCGAAAAATCAGCAAAGCCAACAGCAAGCATTTGCTTCGACGAAATTAAGTCAGCGATCGTCTTCCTCAACACCTACGCCTTCCATTTCTTCCTCTAATACTGCGCCTGCCCGTCGCATAGAATTCATTAATTGCGATGACATCAAAATCTGGACCGATCAGGCTTATGAACAAACTCAAATCCAACAAAGTGATTTTAATCAGGGAATCCCAACAACCGATCCATGTACCATACCGCAAGGTTTTGAACCACAGGTGATACCCAATATCATTGTAAATTCTTCGTGTGCGACAAATGTAAATGTAAATTATATCTTACAGAAAGCGAAAAGCGCAAGTCCTTTGGGCAGTTTTCTATGTAATCTGTTTAGCACACCTCCCACATATACCCATTGGTCCATATCGAATCAAAATGATAACAGTTTTGTTAGCAGTTTAGATGATACCGAAACTAATGGTTTTACTGCGACATTAGCCTTTCCTTGTAATTTAAAGCAACCTGCAGATAATTCGAAAATCTCGTCTGGTGTCTTCGATGCATTCATGCCTGTTTACGGACAAAAGTTGCGTTCACGGCACTCCCAAAGCTTGTTTGAGGATGGTGTAAGTACGCTCGATTATAAAACGTCAGCAAATGAATCGGAAATGGTTAGATCAGTCAAAACTGGTGCCAAATTAAATGAAATCTCGAAACCATTGCCAAAATGTGAACAATCGTTAACAGACTTTTTAGAAACTTCGCAAATGTCTCGAAATAACACTGAGTTGGAAAAAGAGAATGCTCATTTTCGTGTATCGGAAGCGATAATCTCAGCAATCGAACATATAAAATGGGACAACAGCACCGAACCAGAGAAAAAATGGCGACGTAGAAAAGGTAAATAATATTGTAGTTTTTTTTTATACATTATTTACGAATGTTATACACTTTTTAGAAGCAAGCCAATCTACAACTGCCCTAACTGCCACAGATTGCTTGAGCGCTGAAAATACAAAGAGTCGTATTCATAAAACTGATGTATGTATTTAGAAACTTAGCTATTAAATTTATTAACATTATTATACGCAAAACAAAATTTAGAATTTTCCGGATGAAGCCAGCGAACATATTCCTTACGCAGAGTTAGATGAGAATTGTTTAGATTCACTTTCTGCTGAAGTTGTTGGACTCTCACTTATTTCCAAATTTAATGACAAACATCTGCCAAAAGTGTCGGAGTTGAAATGGCTGGTTTCCGAGGAAGATACTCCGCAACAACTTTTGCCAATGCCGGATAATAGTCCTACCTCGAATCCCGATGAAAATGTTATACAACCACTTACACGTGGCACGCGATATTGGGCGCCACCACGTCAACAAATTATCTTTACGGATCACCCCTCGATAAGGTATTTTTGCTTATGGTATTAGTAAAAACAGACTTACGAATTGAATTTTTTTCTTTTACAGTCGCAAGGAGTTGATACAAAAGCAGAACAATCGTTGCGCGGGCTGTGGAATGCGAGTTTCTCGGCAATATATCAGTAGTTTTCGCTATTGTACGTATCTTGGTAAATATCATTGCACCGGATGTCATCGCAATCAAATATCACCTATTCCCGCAAAAATTTTACATTCGTAAGTGGCTTTATATTCTATAAATATGTTCAATATTGCATATTGACTTTTCAACATGTTTGTGTCAATACATATAGTTGGGATTTCAAGTGTTATCCGGTTAGCGTTTTCGCCTATCGCTTATTGGATCAGATGTATACGTATCCGCTGTTTTACGTGCCAGACTTAAATCCAGCGCTATACATAAATAATAAAGCGCTTTTAAATGCGCGAAAGAAGCGTGTTCACTTGAAATTCGTTAAAGATTTTGTGAAGACTTGCCGCTTTGCAGTGAGGTACGTGGAATCATTTTCGTTAGTTTTAAAATTGAAGCCAACTATTGGTATCTTTATTTATAGAGAGCAAGTTTACTTCGAAAGCATACCAGAGCATATTGCAAACGATGCGGATATTTGGTCATTGTCCGATTTCATTGATGTGCGAAACAAAAGTATGCAACACTCAATCGATCAACTCATTGAAAAATGCGAACATCATATTTTCAATTGTGTGGTGCGTTGCAATAAAAAATATCGATATACATACATATATAATACTTTGTTACAGTAAGACAATTGTATGTACATTTTTTATTTTTATTTACAATAGCTCTGTACAGCCCGTGGATTCCACTGTGAGTACTGCCAAAAAGATCAAGTGATATATCCATGGCTAAAAAATGTGTTTCGCTGTGATCGTTGCGGTTCTTGCTTCCATTTGAACTGCTGGAAATTAATGTCCAATACGTGTTGTAGATGCCAAAGAATAAGTAAAAGACAAGAAATTGCGGTTACCTGAAACGCAATACAACAATGTTCAGCGTCGAAAATCCAAATGTACCTTAAACCAAATTCGAATATAATGAAAACGCAAATACTAATGAAAATAGTATGTGCGTATAAATACTTAGTTATTACTAGTTGAATTTGACCTGTAAATATTGCTTAGCAGAATAGTAAGAATAGTGCGCAAAATTGTTAATTTTTTGTAGTTCAACTTGGAGACAAATACATTCTTTATAGTCTGTTCTATTTACATCATTATGTTATTTATATGTATTAAATTATATATTCAAATGTTGCGTTAACGTGAGTTTATAAGAGCCCGACCACAGGCAAAATTATATTTTATTGTTATAATGATTTAATAGTTAAAAAAAATCTCTAAACACAGGTATTTCTTTAAACTTTTATGTTGTTGTAGATTTTGTAGTAGCTTTAGCCTAAATATGTCTCATTAAACATATGTTTTAGCTTATATAGTGGATGGCGGATTTTTATTAACGAGAAAATATTACAACTTATAACATCATGTAATATAGCTTTAAAAGCTTATTTTTATACAGTACTAAGTATTAAACGAAGTTAAAGTGAGTCATGTTATTTTTATTGTAATTTATATGTAAATTTTTTACTATTCTAAACAAAATTCTAAACTATTGCTAAAATGTATACGAAAGTATTTTATTCAATGAATTACTACCGAATTGTATTTATATTTGCTTTGAGCGTTCAATATCTGTGCTATTTTGAAACTAGTAATTAGTAAAAACAACTTAAAACGAAAACATCCTTAGAGCAACATGAGTTTTTTATAAAAATAAAATACAGATTTACTAAAAATATTAAACTACAAAAAATGTTTTCTTATTCGTTAAGCATATTTACGAAATGGACAAAAAACCAAATTTTTTTTAACTGTAGTAAAAGAGCCATAAGGAAGTGCGTTTAGCTAGATAATTAATTTTTTTTTTGCTATTTTATAATACTGTTACAAAAGTAGTATTAAGTTGTATTTGTATTGCTATATGCATCCCTTATTATGAACAATAGTTGTAGGTATATGGAATAGCATTTGTCTTGTTGTAGACATCTGGCGCCGCGGCTGTCTGCTTGTCGAAACAATAGACATCTGGCGCCGCAGCCGTCTGCTTGAACAATTGCAGAGTCTGGCGCCGCGGCTGTCTGCGTTTGGCGCCGTATAGCATTATGTTCTGGTAATTTCCAGACGCAATATTCTAGAAGGACACGTCGGCATCAGCGAGAAGTGCGTGGCTATATAAGCCGTGGCAGCGCCAACGTAATCAATCAGTGCTAAGAGTAAACTGCTATAGTGTAGACGAGTTGTGAAATAAAGAGTTGTTGAATTAAATTAAACAGTTTTGGTTTTATTTGTCAATCCAGAGATACGAACCTAACAAAGTAAACTAGCAAGCAGTAAATTCGTAACAATACAATATATTTGGAACAGGGTATTTGCACCCCTATAATACCAACCCAAACAACTCAATTATGCAGTTAACATTTGAATTAATGTTTTTTTTTTTTAATATTGAAAATCTTAATTTAATTAAAAATGATTAATAATTTGTAAATTGATTAAAATTAAAACTTTTTAATCCCAAAATAAAAAAAAAATTATCTCAAATTCTATATAAATATAAGAATAAAAAATGGAAAATAATAATTTTCTCTTTTAATAAATTGTCGATTTTATATTTTCGATATAATTTATTAAAGTGAAGCTAAAACAGCATGTGAACGAACCTTAATTAATCAGCAGAGTTGAAAAAAGCAATCAGCTGATTGTCTAAAAGCATGCTATGGTCGATTGTGTATGCAAATATATTCTATTTGTGACAACTAAGTATATTTATATTTCGCTCCATAAATTGATGAATTTAAAGAATTTTTTACGTTTATTAAAAAAAATGACAGTGGGTGGAAATGGCACAAGCTTGGACTATCGGAATAAGGTAATAATGGCGCCGATGGTTCGAGTTGGAACTTTACCAATGCGTTTGATGGCTTTGGAATTCGGTGCTGACATTGTTTATACAGAAGAATTAATTGATTTGAAGTTAATGCGAAGCAAGAGACGTGTAAATGGTAAGCATTTATATATATAAAAGTTGTATTACTATTAATGCATTGACATATAACAGCTGCATTGGGCACAATAGACTTTGTTGACCGAAGTGATGGAACAATTGTATTTCGCACTTGTGCAAAGGAACGACAGCAACTTGTTCTGCAGTTGGGAACAAGTGACGCAGAACGTGCTTTAAGCGTTGGCAAGTTAGTAGAGAATGATATTGCTGGGCTAGATATAAATATGGGATGTCCCAAAGAATTCTCCATAAAAGGAGGAATGGGCGTAGCACTACTTGCTCAACCAGATAAGGCGGAGCATATCCTAGCAACACTATGCAAAAATTTGAGCATACCAGTAACCTGCAAAATAAGGTAAGTGTATAATTACTAACATAGTAATGAAAGGAAAACTAATTTATGACAATAACATAGAATTTTACCAGACCTCAACGATACGATCAAATTGGTGCAGCGTTTTGCAACTACAGGAATAGCTGCTATTGCGATACACGCGCGTACACGAGATGAACGACCACAGCACGCGCCACATCCAGGCAAATATCGTTACTATTCGTAACGTTTATATAGTTTAATTAAATTAATTTATATTTTACATTTTAACTAGATTTTATACGGGAAGTTGCGAAGGCGGTCAATATACCAGTGATTGCAAATGGCGGTTCCAAAGAGTTTCAGAATTATAAAGACTTAATAAGATTTCGCGATTTGTGCGGCGCTACTAGTGTAATGGTGGGTAGAGCTGCACAATTGAATGTTTCTATTTTTCGAAAAGAAGGTAATTTTTTTAATTAATTAAATAACTAAAAAATTTAATAATAAATAATAATTATACCTTAGGAATGCTGCCTATGGATGATATTATTATTAAGTATTTAAAGCTGAGTGTCGACTACGACAATGCAGCACACAACACGAAATATTGCGTGCAAAACATATTAAAAGAGTTACAAGAGTCACCGCGTGGCAAACAATTTTTACAATGTCAGACGCTACAACAAATGTGGTAAGCATTGTTATTTATTTATATGAAATGTATGCATATTCAAGATATTTTCATACAGTGAAATCTGGTCGCTGGGCGATTATTGTTATCGCAAACAATTGGAACAGAAAGAGCGCGGAAACTTTGGCAGACGTGAAGTGGCGCCTGGCATGATACCTGATGATGACACCAGTGAAGGTCCCGAAATAAAGCGTCAAAAAATGGATATACCACCACTAGAGGCTGATGTTGTGCAACACAATATTGCATTTTTGCGTTCGAATTACAATAGCGGTTTGTATAGAATAAAAAAATTAGCTGGTTTTTGCTTCTTGTATTAAAGTTGTTTTTCGCAATACCAAATATATAGATACACAATTGCCAAAAACAAAACTCTACACGTATGCTGGTCGTAACAACATAAGTATAGCGCAATATGAAACGCAACGCATTGATAAGCTCTTCCGCGCCATTTGCACTTTCAACGGCAAACGGTATACGAGCTCATTTTGGGAGAAAAATAAAAAACAGGCCGAACAGGGTGCAGCACTGGTATGTTTACTTGACATTGGCGAAGTAACGGAAGATGATTTAATAAAAAATGGTAGCATATTACGGTGATATATTAATTATTATTTATGTAAATATGACTTGTATTGTAATGGTGACAATGAAACTTAATAAAAAAAAAAAGTTAAGTTTGTATCAGCGCTATATGGTTTGATGCTGTCAAAGGAAAGACAAATGAGCAGCTTTTTGGGGAGAAAAGAACGCGTGCCGATTTTCAGATCGATAACTTTAAAACCGAGGGCAAGTTTGAATATATACAGACAGACATGGCCCCTCTGGCTGTTACAAACTTCGTAATAAACTCCAAACACCATGTTCAGGATCCAAAAAAGAAAACTGTAGGTTAATGCACGATTATCACTTATAAAAAAAAAAAATTACTGATTATGTCACGTTATGTAACGCTTTCAATCATATATTTTCCCAATATGGTTATCATATTTATGCTTTCAACTTTATACTCCCGTATAAAATTTGCGTATTTTGTGTATTAAACTTAATTTAAAAGTTCTATTTTACTGTTAACATTTATTGCGGTTCATGCTGTTCTAACTCCCCTATTTTTGTTGACGGTTGACGGTTTGATGATGGTTTTGTAGTTGTGGTTGTTGATGTTGCTGCACTGGTGGCTGGCTATGTCTCTGCTGCTGCTGCTGATGATGATGTTGAGTATGGTGAGGCTGACGCTGTGGTGGTGGCATCATGTCATTGTCATCTCGATGTCCATAGTTGGCAATAAAATGCAGTAAACCAGACTGAGTTATCGGATAACGAATACTTTCCATAACCGCTGTAACATAATAGATAGAGATAGATTTTTATAAAATTATAATTTGTGCAATTGACATTAGAAACTCACAGGTGGCAGTGTTAAAACTATTCGGAAGCGTTTTGTCTGTGCGTTCGCGCATAAATTCCCATTCGCCCTTCTGATTTATGGCGCATTCAATGATCTTATTATCTAAATTCTTTAACGCCTTTGTGTATTTCATCTTGGAAAAACATTCTGTTGTGCCACCGACATAAAGGTAGCCCACTTTCTCAGTTAACATGCTAAAAAGAAGAAAATGCTTTAGTTAGTACACATTTCAAAAATATATAAAATAAAAGATTGCACTAACCCTGGGGCACTTTCCACTTTTATTTTAAGTCGAAAATCGATTGAGTTCATATTACTTGGTTTCCATTTAAGTACGTCCTTGCACACGCCAGCTGTGTAGGGCTGAAAACAAGTGTTATTATTGAAATGACAGCAGCTCAATTCGTTAATTTATTTTTTCTTAATCTTACTTGTTTTGAAGGTTGAAAAATTAAACCATCGGGTACATGTAATAACGACTTTGAGAACTTTTCACCCAGTAAGGAGGCAGATTGGCGGATGTCCCAAAATTCTTTATTACGAATGCTGAATGGTTCCAACGGTCTATTGATCAGTCCTTTAGTGATAGCCTCGTAGCGTGGTTCTAAAAAATATGCGTTTGAAGAGATTTATTAAGCAAGTCTAGTTCGTTTGGGTGCCAACACACCTATAATTTCTTTTTTAATGCAAGTCAGCCGGTCGGGATAGAAGGGTTTCGCACCAATGTCATAATTAGAAATTTTAATTATATCGTAAATGAGGTAGCGCGGAATAGATTCACCATTGAGTTTGTCAATAACCATTTCCTAGTGCAAACAATTATTAATATTATGGTTGGAAAAAAATTAATTTGATAGCTTACTCCATCTAGAAGGGTGTCTTCTAAGTGTTGACCTAAATTGCCAGCTTTGACAAATGTTATGTTTTCGACTTGGAAACAGGTGTTGTTCCTGTCGAAAAAGTAAATCTCATCACGTTTATTGATAAGCATCATGTACCTGTGGTGAATAGTTAAGAAAGTAATAGTAGTATTATAAAAACATGTGCGTATATATAACTTACCGCGTGCCATCCGCCTTCCACGACACTCGATATGGTATCTCGCTTAAACGTTTTAAATTATTCTTATCCATAGATACGGGCTGCGCACCAGGAAAACCAGATTTTTTCCAACCGCACATCTCCTGTACTTTTAGCTGTAAATCTCCCAACCTTGGTTGGTCAGTTACTTGCACTACACCTGGAACACCGCTCATGAAGGTGGCATTTTTAATTACCAACTCTTTGCGTCGCTTCTTTTTAGGGCCACCGCCATTGGAAGCGCCCGGTTCCTCTTCAGTTTGATCATCTTCTTCGTACTCCTCTTGTTCGTCGCCATTGACGTTGTTTACGTCGTCTGCTTTACGCTTATTCGAGTCGTAGGAGTTTGCGTCATTTCCATCACCGTCATCATATTCTAAACACCATGCTGGTAAGGCAGGCGCTGGTAGAGGGTCCTCATCATCTTCGTACCGACGAAATAATTCATTAATATAGTCCTGTTTGTAAATTCCTGGTGGACGTGCCTCCGCAAATATGGCTATTGCTGCTTCAATTGAGTAATCCAGTCTTTCCACTAAGTAGGAAGCAATTAAAAATCCTGTTCTATTGAAACCATGTGTACAATGTACGCCTACAGTTTCAAAAGGACGTTCATTGACAAATCGGTCAACAATTTCGATAAATGATTGAGTTTGCTCTGGTGAAGGTGTTTCTCCATGGCCGCGACACTGTAGCTTTACATATTGAGCATCGCGTGATTCAACAATTTTACGATTATAAAAACGCGTTGTGTTGGTCAAATCAATCCAAAGGCCTAGTTTTAACTAAAATTACAAACTGTTATTGCCAAAATTATACGAAAATAATATATTGATCAACAACAGCCACATCGAATATGTATACATGTACATACATATGGTAACATAAAAGTAGTTGTGCATACAATATTGGCGACACGTTGCAGGGTATCAGTACATACCTTTATTGCTTTAAAATAGTCAAAAATCATTTCAGGATGAAAGAGACATTCAATTGGGACTTGATCATCGAATGCACTACTCAATGGTGTTTTAAATGCCAAAAATCTTTCAGCAATTAATTTTTCGCTCTTTCGTGGGCAATTCAGCCATCGATTTGGTATCGGTCCAGGCTTTGAATTTCGGGACATCTTTTTAATTCAGCACTTTAACACCGGAATAAAGGTGTGTGCTTTTGAACTGCACAATAAAAATCACTATTTATATTTCACTCGCACAGAATTTTTTTGTTAGCTTTTTATACACAATTTTAACCAAAGTCACAGACACAATAAATTAAAATTTGCACTATGCTGTCAATTACAGCTGATAGTCGAAGGTGATGGACTTACAATTTTAGTCGAGAGCTATCGATTTTGTTTGTTGGTCGCACTTTGACATACCAAAAACTTTATTTATAATGTGTTCTAAGAATTCTTATTATTTTCAAAAAAAAATTCAAAATGCATTATATCACAAAGCACAACAGTGTTTGTTCTTTTAAGAACATATTTTTTTGGTAAATGTTCAGGAGAGCGGCTTTTCCGAAAACGTACACCAATTTTCACGGGAAATGTCTTAAAAAATTCGTTTTTAATTCCGATTCACGAATATGTATGGCGCGTTATCTAATTTTATGTATTTTTGCAATAAAAACAATAAAAAATATTTCGATTTTGCACAATATTCACGCTATAAATGGCATCACTATTCGAAATTCAATTGAGAACTAGTGATAAAAGCAGTGATCGGGTTCGAAATATCGATACTCTCGATATTCTAGACTAAACAAAAATTGATAAAAATGAGAGATATATAATAGAAAAATATTATTAATTGGAAAAATAAAAATAATTAAAATATCGATATTCTCAATATTCGATTTTGAAAGAAAATTGGTAAAAATGAGAAATACACAATAGAAAAATAACAATAATTGGGAAAATATAAATAAATTAAAATATCGATACTCTCAATATTTGAGGCTGATCGAGAATTGGTAAAAATGAGAAATATATAATAGGAAAATTTATAATTCATTATTTTTGCAGAAAGAAGAAGAATTTGGACACAGAAGAATTTTGAACACCGGGGTTTTGGACCGACCAGGGATATTATTTTTCGAGCGCTCGAAAAATAATATCCCTGGTCGGTCCAAAACCCCGGTGTTCAAATTCTTCTGTGTCCAAATTCTTCTTCTTTCTGCAATAATAATGAATTATAAATTTTCCTATTATGTATTTCTCATTTTTACCAATTCTCGATCAGCCTCAAATATTGAGAGTATCGATAATTCGAAAACGATCATGAATCAATAGTGGCCATTCGAATTTACAACAGCTGTGCCATAATTTCGAACATACCTTGCCATTTTCGTTGAATTGAAGTGATTGTAAAGTTTTTCATATTTTTATAAAAATAACAAAAAAACCTATTTATCTTATTGATTAACGAAAGAACATCAATAATTACGTGAATATAACTTATAGAAAGTATAATTTCAACATCCAAAGACGTGTAAAGTGCAAAAGTGAATTTTGATTTCGGGACATACGATGTTTTTTGATAAAAACAAAGAAAATACTGATTTTAAAGGCACGCGCCTAACATATTCGTAAATTAGAACTAAAAAACGAGTATTTTAAGACCTTTCCCGTGAAAATTGGTGCACGTTTTCGGAAAAGCCGCTCTCCTGAACATTTACCACTTTTTTTTATTTTTATTGGATTTATTCTATGTAAAGAATTTTGGAACATATTAATCATTCTGGGGCGTTCCGTTTCCATTTTGTCTCAATAGCTGAGTAATTTGCTCTGAGGAGTTGCGGCGTTTTGCACTCATTTCTTGTATCTAAATATTTGCAAATTTTATTCAACTACAAAAAATAAAATAAATATAAACTATTATGTCAGACACCGAGAAAAATATACCCGAAGGTTGGGAAGTGCGTAAAAGTCGGTCAACGGGTAAGTTATATATGACTTTTATACAATACTTCCATATAGAACGTTATCGTCAATGAATATTAGAATTGCGTATATACTTACATATTTACGGAAAGGAAAGGAATAAAATTGGGGTTTATTTTACTTTGCAGGGTTGACTTATTATTTAAATATTTATACAAAAGAATCCCAGTGGGATTTACCGTCTGAGCCCGCAAAAAAGGAATCATCTGGTCCTAGTGAGGTGCGATGTTCTCATTTACTTGTTAAGCATAAAGGTAGTCGCCGTCCTAGTTCATGGCGCGAAGAAAATATTACGCGATCTAAAGAAGAAGCACGTGCGATTTTAGATGACTATCGCAAGCAGATTGAGTCTGGTGACACTACATTAGCCGCACTAGCAACTAAGTACTCTGACTGCAGCTCCGCAAAACGTGGCGGAGATTTAGGTCCATTTGGCAAAGGTATCCATAATTGTTTTATTTATGTACTGTATGCTTTCATGTTCATTTTGTTTTAGGTCAAATGCAAAAGGCATTTGAAGATGCAGCATTTAGTTTGAAGGTTGGACAAATGTCGAAAATTGTCGATACAGATTCCGGACTACATATAATTCTACGTACGGAATAAACAATTTATATTAACATAAAACGCTCCTACTCGATTTAACTAACTAAAATCGCATTTAAAAATTTCTAATAACTAAACTTTTTATTTTATCTGTAATTACTTTCATATTGTTAGCTAAACAAGTAATCCATTAAAATTATCAAAAATACATATGATAAAATTAAAATAAATCAAAGATACTATATTAAAATTCCATTTTATTCAATAATAGCTTTTGCCCAGTACACTTTTCTTTCTTTAGCACTTCACTTAATGGCTTAAGGAGCTCTTTAAGTGCTGATTTCACAGCCTCAGTATTTTGCTCGAAAACATTTAGTAATATAAAACAGGCTCGGTTTACATTCAACCAATCTCGCAGCTAAAAATTAATAAGGTAATTTAATGTGGGTGATATATGCAAATATGGTATTTCTTACCGTATCAGAATTGAGTTTTTGGACGAGGATTGATCCAAATGTTTCTGCACTCTCGTTTGTGGACAAACGTTCTTTATCATTTTTGATAATCTTTTTCAATACAATATGCAGACCAGATTCCTCAATGCCTCGTGCTGTTACCACAGCGATCGGTTCTTTAGCTTCTTCTACTTCATCATCCGATGAATCGTTCTGTGGCTCATCAGCGTCAGCAGCAGCTGCCAAGCGTTTTTGTTTCTTCACTTTGGTTGCTTCTGCAATTATTTTCTCTACATCGTGAGTGCTTTTTGTGGTTTTCGTTTTTCCTTCCTCTTCTATAGTTACAGTCCAAGTTGTATCCACAATAACATCAGCGAGGGCTCTGGAAGCTTTCTCAAAATGCTCTTGACTTACTAAAAAGGAAATGAAAACAAAAGGTAGTTATTTTAAATAATGGCAAGCATTATTAGAAAAAGAACACATACATTTCTTCAATATTTCGGCTGTGACGAGACCTATATGTCGATTAGACAGCCAGAATTTCGGGTCTTCAGAAATGGCTGTAGATAAGGGCTCTTCGATCTGTTCGAATATTTCTTTACGTCTAACATCGGTATCTTTTTTTCCATATTGCAATCCATCATTAATGCTTGTAATGAAGCTGGGATGGAAGCAATTTGTATCAGCAGGCACAACGAACCATTCAATGACACGACGACCCCATTGATTTTCCATCAAAGTTTTCAACTCGGGATTCAAATTGTCATATATTGCCTTCTTAGTTGCTTTTGTGTCATCAAGACAGTTTACTAAGGCTATTAAGAAAATATGACCATGCTCATGTGTACTAATTTTTATCAAGTGATCTTTGATGGTTTTTATTATAGCCTGAAAGTTTTATATTTTGAAAAGAGGTTAAGGACAATCAAAATAGGAAATAAATTGAATCTTGTTTTAAGAAAAATAGATATGTTTCTTATTAACTTACCCGCCTATTTTTGGGAGTAGATTTATAAAAACAAATTATTGCCGCCTGAGTTCCATCCTTAGTTGTTAGCATAAGTGGTATTAGAGGGGCAAATGAACTAACGGTTTCTTCTATTTTATCATCTGCACAAACTGTTAAATATTCCAAGATGACTGCGTGCACCAGAGAATTATCCACTAACTGTTTGTTGGCCAAATGGTCGATGTTGGATTTTACAGCACTCAATATGGACAATTTCATATCGATTGCATCTTTGTAAGCATCAGCGAGTGTTTTCACATTATCATCTTTTGACTGACGATACAGTTCTCCATAAAATTCTTGACGGAGATAAATCCGTTGTTTTGTATTTGCTACAGTGTGATAGGCGTGATCCAGAATTTTACTAGATATATTGTGTCCAGCTAAGCGTATTACATTGCCCATAAAGCTATCAACAATTTTTGATTTTATAGTAGGTGAGCCATATTTGAACATTCTTAATACACAAAAGTGAGAATATTTAGACACACACATCTCAACGACCAGAGGAAGCAGTTTCTGCATATATTTATTTTTTATTATTAATAAATGTAAATAAATGTAAAAAGACATATATATTACCTCGGATAATTGATCCCGAAGTGAAGGCGAAGAATGCTTTAACATGCATTGTATGATACGTGCCGTATCGTGTGCCATTATTAACTTCTTTATCACATCGCCACGATTCAGAATATTATATAGTTTTTCCACGAGCTCAGATTTTTTTTCTGTACGACGACTTCAGGAATATAAATTTAAATTTCTCAGTAGTATGTACAAGAAAACAATTAATTACCATTTCAGCTTTTCATAAATTTGTTTAGCTTCCACTGACACCTGATAAGAATCCTTGGCTTGTTTTCGTTTAAGTTTCAGCTCCTTCTTTTCTTGCTTGAATTTACGCCAGTCGGTTTTTTCGCCATCGGCAGGTCCGCTCCCCTTTTCACCCAACTTCTTACCTTTATCATTCTTATCAAATTTGCCGGAACCATTAAACTTTCCAACGAATTTGTTGGCTCCTGGTTTTCCTGAGAATTTATTTGCACCTGGTTTGCCAACATTTTTTGGAGGAAATTTCGAATTCCCAGTGGATTTTTTAGCAAATTTGTTTGCTTTGGTCCGATCTTCTCCTTTTACCGATTTATTTACGGCTTTGCCTCCTTCGAATTTCGAGAATTTTTTCTTAATTGGCCCGTCAGTGTCATTCTCCGACGCACGTTTCTTAGCTTTAATCATTATTATTTATAAATTATTGAACAAATCGGCAGATTTCTATGTAAAATGCAGTCCACGTGCGTTCAAAATGTTGTTTTCTTTATGTGAAATGATTTGAAGTATATCGTATCTACAATTATTGCAACTCTGTTGGTTCGTTTCCATGTTGTTCCATATCATTTACCGCATCGTTTCATTCAATTCATTTTGTAAATTTCTGTACTCCTTTTTCAGTGCTTCTGTTTTTTGCCACAATTTTCACGGCGTCCTAAAAAATAAAGGTACATTTTGTGTAGTTAAAAGCACTTTATTCGGAAATTTTTGAGATTGAATATTCATTTCTTTAAAGGTTGAGAGTTAAAAAAAATATCTCCAACAAAAAGTGTATAATTTGTGAAAGAAAATATTTTCAAGTTTTAAAGCGGCGAAAATAAAAATGGGAAGAGTACATAAGAAAAAAATTGCAGAATATGCGGAATCTGCTGAAAATGAAAACGAACAAGATGAGGAAACTAAAAAAAGCGCCACGGTGGAGTCCAATAGCGATGAATCGGAAGTTGAAGCTGGACGTGAAGAAGGTGATGATGGAAAGAAAAAACAAAGCGTTGTAAGAGATCAAACACATCCCCAAGGGAATACCGATGATGAATTCCATTCTGTACAGGGTAGTGTCACCGATGATGATCAGGAAGAGGAAGGAAGTAGCGGTACGAGCGGTAAGAAGGGGAACAAACGCAAAGCAGCGCCAGAGAAACTAACGGATGGCGACAATGATAATATGGACAGTGACGATGAGCCATTAAATGGCGGCGGTACTGGTGGTGGTGGAGCTAAGAAGGGGCGCAAGTCGACAGCGGGTGGAAAACAGAAAGCTACGGGAAAGAACGGCAAGACCGCTGGTAGGCGTGGCAAGGGCAAAAAAGCACAAACTAAGGCTCTGGCGGTAGAGGAGGATGACGGAGGAGATGAGGAAGTATACGAGGTATGGGAAGATTTAATTTTCATAACTTATTATTTTAAAATTATCGATATTCAACAATACTAAAAATATCGGGAAACGATATTTGATTAAATTTTAATATTAAAACAATATATGAATTCTAATTAATATAAAAATGTAGAAGATTTGGCCATGCATACGTCAATAATGATTTCCGGTTATGAACAAGTACTATAATGTACTATATGAAAAGCTAAAGTAAACAATTTGATAATTCTATTTACAAGGTTAAAGATATTGTGGGTCATAAGGTAGAACATGGTGTTACTTACTATTTGATACGCTGGAAAGGATACACCAAGGATGACGACACATGGGAGCCAGAGGATACTCTATCGTGCCCAGATATAATTGAAAGATATCAAAATAAGGTATTTATAAACGAAATATATTTGCTTTGAATATGATATTTACTATGGAATTGTCTTTTTTTAGCAATCGGCCAACAAAACAAATAAGAAAAGTGGTGTTGCTGCAAAGAAAGGACGTCCAACAAAAAGCGAATCATCGGTTGATCCAAACAAAGAATGGGAGGTAGACAAGATAATCGACTATGCTGAAGAGAAGAATCAACGCATATTTCGCATACGTTGGAAGGGTTTTGGACCGAAGGCGGACACTTGGGAACCGGAAGCGAATTTGTCATGTGACGAAATCATTGATAAATTTATGAAACGCATGAAATCCCAAGAAAATGTATCATTTAAAGAACTTCGTGAAGAGCCGAAAAAAACCAAACGGCTTGTAAATGAAACATCACCACGTACAAATTACCATAATCCAATTGGGCGAAAATCAAAGCGCGCCGTATCAAAGAAAAGGTATGCGTAAGAGTTGTTTCAAAACCATCCAAATACTTTTTATATAATAAACTTTTTATTTGCAGGGTTTATTATGGTGATAGTGATGAGTAACTTGAAGTTTAACGACATACTTTTTTGATGTCTTTATAACGTTTCTTTTATCTGAAAAAATATTTTTTATATATACGGCAACATCTAAGCATGTCTTGCGGTGTTTTAAATTTTTAGTTCCAAAAATTTGCTTTTGAATGTTAACATTTTAGCCGATATTGCTTTATTAATATCTATCTAAATTCTATCTGTCACCGCATGCCAAACAAAAATTAATTTGACCGAATTTTAGACTTTTTAAGTTAAATATTACTTCGCCGAATATATATAAAAAAAATCAACTATGCGTATATACATATGTATGTACGCCCTCGGTGACATGATGTACGTATTAGTAGTAATACATTTATAATGTATATTTGATTTAAATGAATAAGAAACATTGAATTAAACATTTTATCAACCATATGAAAATATTGCAAATTATTTTTTTTTTTATAAAAAAGAAAAAAAAAAGAAAATTAAACAAGTTCTAAAAATTGTAACCAGTAGATTTATACAAAGCTATAACTCTACACGATTTTAAGAATAAATATAATGAATGACAGCGCTTCAGTTTTTTACATACATACATACATATATTGCCATCTAAACAACTAGCAACACAATTTTATATTTATTAATTACTTCTTCTGGTATTTGATCCAGAATATTTTTTTTTTTGCTAAATAAGTTGATGAAAACGAAGAAATTTTATCTGTTCCTTAATAATGCTTATATTGCATATGGAATTTTTTTATACAAGTACTATTTTTTCGCATTGGTCTATAATAATTGACTTTTACTTCGAATAAATTGTAAAGTTAAACATGAATCACTGAAACTTACATTATAGTCTCCTTCTATCAAAGATATTAACTTATTATTTTTCCTTAAACAACGATTTGCTATTATTTATTTCGTTTTATTCCACTTATAGAACATAACATTTACTATCGTAAAATAGCAGTTTTAATTATTTGAAAATGGTTTAATGTTATTGTAGTTGCAAAATCAATGGCTTTATGCAAGCGCTGGTTGTAAACCAAATCCTGGGCCTTTTGGCTCTTCAGTAAGTGAACTTGGTTCACCTGCAGGTTCACTGGCGTAACGACCGTTGCGTGGACCGGGTGGTGAAGGTTTACCGGCTTTGAAGTCGGCTAAAATTTGTTGCATATCTTTAGCTGTTAAGTCTTCCTGCATTGACGAGAGGCAAAGAAATTTAAAAGATGAATAATGTAAATACAAATTTCAAACTTACATAGTAGTCATCATTTATAGCCACCATTGGAGCATTAACACAGGCACCCAAACACTCTACCTCGGAAATCGTGAAAAGGCCATCCTTGGTCATTTCACCGACCTCAACTCCCAAAGTTTTCTGTAATCATACAATTGAATGGGTTTTGAAATAAAATTTTATTTCACTAAATTTGTAATTTACCTTGCAACATTCCATAATCTCATCGGAGCCACGTAACCAACATGGAGTGGTTGTGCATACTTGAATATGGTATTTGCCAGTAGGTTTGCGTAAAAACATTGTATAGAAAGTGGCCACTTCATAGACGCGCATATGCGACACTTCCAAGATTTCTGCAACTTTTTGCATTGCTGATATTGGCAGCCAACCATATTGGCGCTGTGCCAAGTCGAGCAGTGGGATCATTGCTGCGCGCTTATAACCCTCTGGGTATATGCTGATGATAGCCTCAACGCGCTTTAAAGATAATAGAAATGATTTCCAATAAGAAGTTAATGAATAAAGCGCAGATATGGCAACAACTTACCTTCTTGTTCTCCGGCGTAAACTCAAATTTGATGTTTGGATTGTCTTCGGGTGTGTCACGGTGTACGAAAAGATGATCACTTCGCTGGACCGCACTTGTAGCGATAGCACGCATACCGCCACGCTGTATACGAAAATTAAATATTTAAAATAATTTAGGAATAATAACAGATTTACGTTTTAAATTACATAACGCACAGATCTATTTTTCGCTTTGACAAAAAAATTATTTTGCCAGCGCATGCTTAGAAAATTTATTGTAACTCACCACTAAATTGATTGACTTAGATGCACAACTCGAAATCATTTTAACAAATATATTGCAAATCTGTAAATATAAAATAATTTCGTTTATGCCACAAAGCAGCAAAAATTTCGATTGTTTTGACAACTGACAGCACACCGAAAGCAGCAGGAAATTTTCAAATGATTGGAAGTACTGTCATAATCAGCTGTTCACTGATGATTGAAGAAAACGTTAATGGTTCATTCACATATGTCTTTCCTTCGTTGCTTGACAATTCATACTTTAAAAACAAAAAAAAATTAACAATTTCCCCAACTTCCGGTTCAATATTACCAGAATTGACCCTGGTTTTATCTGGTCAGGGCTAGAAGGCTCCAAACTTCATCTCGGTTAAGAGCAATGCATGCAATGGATGGAGCCATCTTAAGGCCTGCTCAGGTCAGCTTCTACGGCTGTGCAATAAGCATCCAGTTCGCACACTGGGCTACCACTTTAGTCGACTGGCCACCAAAGAACCCCTACGGTCCCTTAAAGCTCAAGCAGGCAGCATGACCTCCACAACTTTCATTCCACTTCAATCATTCTGCAAGAACCACTCAGAAACTCCTGATTCCTCACACAGTCTGCCCGTTGTGTCAGACTACCATACGTCGGAACGTCATATCAGTTAAGTGCAAGTCTTGCTGTCTAGTGTCACTTCCCAACGTGTTCCAGCTTCCGCAACAGCCTAAAGTGGTGTAGAAAACTAACACCACGGGTTCTACTGCTGCAACAACCACCACCTACTCGTCGCTCCTTCATTCCCAGGATGACCCATGGACACGGCAAACTTGAAGACTACAATTTAACTGTAACAGACTCCTGAGTAAGACCGAGGAGATAGTTGCGTGCATGGGCTCATAATTATCTAGAACGAGAAACCTTCAGACTTTATTTTTGTGGACAACTGCAAACATTAATTTCTACTAAGTTAACTGGATCGGCTTAACAGAATTTACCGCGAGCACCTTTACCGCACTATAGATTCCTACGGAGGTACTTCGTTGGTGAACGTCAATTCCACAAGGTGATCGCAGCTCTACCGCTCGCTCCAAAAATCGCGAAACACCGCCCCAATTTCCCACTCGAAATAGCTCTTTTAACTAGTGAGTACTCCATGCTGATCCCTGTGTACAAGACGACCGAGTTGATATTTAATTCAGTAGCCATGCTTCCTCGGACCCGATAAAGTGCGCGAGGTAACTTAGCCGGCAGTTTACATTGCTCCCTGCTTTCGACAAAGTCAAACGATGTGTTACCCGACGGCTGCACAAAATGCAATTTCGAACACCTTCGCCGACTCCCTCGCAATGAATGGCGTACTTGAGTCAAACAACCACTCCTTGCATACAACGAGCTAAAGCTGCCGCTAGAGTCTAGAGTAACCCTTGCGCAGCTTCGTTCTGGATACTATAACAGGTTCAACTCCTACTTTTCCAGAATTGACACCACATCAAATGATAAACTTGGTAAAACTTTTCTCAACAATAACGGATAATTTTGACAACGTGGAAAATAACTCACCTCGGGATTTACCTCAGACACACAGTTGATGACATCTATCCCACTAATTTCGAATTAGAGACCCAGCCCCATAACTGCTTCATAGACCACTAATCACTTGAAATATGTAGGTCTTTCAAGACAAGCAAGTCATGAATCCTAGCTTTGTATTAGGATGTATGATTAAGAGATCAGTTGCATTAATGTATGGATGCGCTTAAAAGCTACAACTTCCTCGTTTTCTTCTTTGCTAAGTTTACTTTGCGCACATGTCACGAATGGTAAAATTAAATGGAAAACCTTTGTGATTCATCTTCAAGTAACTAGCAATCGTCAAGAACAAAGGAAAGTGTTTACGCGAGTATTAACTACTTGTAGAGTGCTGTATAAGTACGTGCAGGAGTACTTTCAGGCTTGTCAAGGTTAGTAAGTAAAATATAAATCACCGCAGACTGCCTCCACAGCAGTGCGTGATGCCACGAAATAAAAAAAGTTTCAGACACCAGTATAGTTACAAGTGTGAGACGGAAACCTTCTAGTCATATCTACGAGGTTTGACAATTAAGTAATGCGACTAATTTTGTTGCCGCACTTGTGATAAACCTGAGACCTTAAAATTCCCTCTCTATTTTTCCGGCAACCCTCTCCTCTCCATTGATATATGTATCATCGCTCTAGCTTGTTTAGATCACCTGCTGCGCCAAGTTGAGTAGACGTGTGTTTGTAGTGCTCGTCACGAAAATGGAAAAACGAAATCAAGAGCAACGCGTCGTGATAAAATTTTGCGCCAGATTGGACTGGATCCTTCATCACGACAACGCGCCATGCCACATCGCCCTCAGCGTGTTCCAGTATTTGGCCTCTAAAGGGATCGCCGTGTTGCAACAGCCGCCTTATTCGCCCGACATGTCACCCTGTGACTTTTTTTGTTTCCTAAAACAAAATCGGTGGTCAAAGGAACCCATTTTGAGTCGATTACGGACATCCAGGCGGCCGTGACGAGGGTACTCGCGGACATCCCAGTCGAAGCGTTCCAGAAATGTTACGAAGCATGGAAAACGCGCTGGAATTGCTGTATAGCTGCCCAAGGGGACTACTTTTAAGGGGCTGGCAGAGTTGTAGAATAATTTTCAAATATACGGTTTTTATGGAATCAGTCTCATTACTTAATTGTCATACCTCGTATTTATTCGCAAATATACTAATTAACTGAAAGCGCGAAGCTTCAAGTTCAAAAAATCATTTCTTGATTTTCTCTCTTTAGAGCTTTTAGTATATAGCTTTTGTATATAGCTTTTCGCGAGCTCCGGTATATCGGTTTAAAAATGATAGATAAATAGGTAAATTCAACACATCCAGCGACTCTTAAAGCATTTCATTTTGCCCATCTGATCAAATTTTATCTGGACTGACAAAAAACAAAGATATTCACGTATTTTATTACAAATTCTATTATTGCCTTCTCCTGAGCCAATACAAGCATGCCATTCCCATTCAACACAATTGTTATAAGCTTCTTCAGGAATGGCTTTCGGTGCTATAATCATAAACTCACCCGACGTTTTAAGGTGATTGCAATTAGATCTCAATAGGTCGATTTCATAAGGTTTTTCGAAGGCTAAAGCTTTTAACCATAAGCAGATATGTAACTGATTTGCGTTTCTAAAGTTGGTATCAAGTGATCAGTTATGAGCAGCAGAGTTGTCGAAAATTGGACTGCTAGAAAATACGAGAGTACCCTTGTTGACGTTAGAATGGCATACATTTCAATTTCATTTATCAAAGAAGCCAAATTTGTATTTACTTATGTCGAGGTGTGAACCACGAGCCGACGCTCCCCGAGTTAGCGTGATACCGGAACATATTATGGTAAACATGCGGCTAAGTGACACAAATTACGAGTCCATAGAACAATTCTGTACCGCCATGCATATACCATATGTAAGTATGTATGGGTCTGTATGAACGAATCAACTCGTATGCGGATTGCGAACGCGTGCATGTACGTGCTTGTTTTATCAATTAACGCAAAAATCATATGTACATAAAGCCTGTACTGGGCGATGGAGAAATGTAAAAGCCGCTTCAAAGACTTCAGAATACTGTCGGTTTGTGTATTAGAATACTCGTGCCAGAGACGCGGCACGTCGAAGCCAAAGACGAAATATTGTATTAGATTAACGTTTGAAACGTGCGTATAAATTGACCGTTATCAGTGAATTAATTTTAAGATCGATTCAGCCGTCGATATGCGTACGAGTAGAGTATTGAGCAGAGCCGACTCTTCGCATGCGCGCATTCACCACTCTCCACCACTGTCTGGCTGTATGCGAAAAAATAACTGGCGCTGTTACAACTGCTGTTGTTGGCGAAGAATGACGAAGTAGCCAGAGCTGCAAAGAAAGCGACACAAGCTTTGTAAAATACAATGTACTCGTGCCTTAAATTTACCTTACCTGGTCTCATTGGTGGCTCTTGGTGTGTTGTTGGCTTTTGGCGTCTGAGCAAGGTCTCTATTTAGTGCCGCTCTCTTGACTTACATACAGCACACACTAGTAAGGCTTGAAAGAAATTCTTGCACCGGACATTGTTGATGCGCTTTCGGGCACTTCGGTTGTGTGTGCATGCGTTTCACGTTGATGAGCGATCGTACAGCGCTAAGCGTGCCAGCGTGTTGAGTGTGGCTTGTGGTTGGGCTTGGTCAGTGGCGGCAGGCTTTGCGCTTCCCAATATCACAGTTTGATTGCATATTTTCGATTTAGTTGCGTTCAGCGGTCAATAGTGGCGTGTACAGCGTGTTCGTTGCGGCGAAAACAAAAATTCGGAAAGTGAAATTTACAAGGAAACTAATTCGGTTGAACTTTAATCCAATATTTGGCGAGTCGTTTTTTAACGATTTTCAAAAGTGTGCTTATATTATTTTGAAGTAAGTGCATAAGTGTAGGATATAATACAGCAGGCTTCGTTGTATTCAGCTAAAGCAGGCGATTTTCGGTTTGAATCACGTAATTTAGTTTTAGAAATTATAAATTGTTGTGTTATTATGAAAAAATTTTTGAAAGAAAAAAATTTTAATTAAAAAAATTAAAATTAATTAATTATTTTTTTTTTTTTTAAATTAATTATAATTAAATTTTTTAATTCAAAATAATTTGTAATAAAAATTTTAATTAAAAAAATAATTTATTTAATTTTTAAAATTAATTAATATTAATTAAAATAATTTTTTTTTAACTTGAACTTTATTTTTTAATTACTTAAAGTTTATTTAAAATGATTTTCAACCACACCTTGCCTAAGTTTTTTTAAATTCTTCGAAATCTCAAAAAAATTTCAAATATTATTTTGAAATTTATTTTTTTTTATTAATTTCCAACGCTTTTTCGAATATTTTCTCGCAAACTATTTGTATTTTCTTGCCTTCGCCTTTGTGCTGCCGCTGCTGGCAACTTGTTGCTGCAGTCATGGCTGATTAGTGCCTTATGCACAAGATTGTCTCGACTCACCTACTTTCCGAGCTAATTTGCATACGGTTTTAAGAGTTGTTCACACAGTTCTTTGACATCTTTTATTTTGTGCTTTTTGTTTTTAATTGTTATTTATGTATTGTGTGCTGTGAAAGTGGAATGTAGTTTAGATATCTCCATATTTCTAAGTTTTCCGATTTTATGCAAGCATGTGGAGTTACTACTGGACAAATTTTAAGAAAACTGAAGCATTAAATGTTTTCATGATATATTTATACATAATAATAAATAAATGAATATATACACGAAAAATCAAAAAATGTACCGAGTTACTCGCTTTTCTCAAATTACTAAAAAATTATTCTGCGATTGCGGTCTTCACCGTGGTTGAAACAAAAAAAAAAATAAAAAATATTATACATCTCTAAGGTGTTGTTTATACAATAACCTGCGTTGATTGAAAAAATTGTAATATGTCGAGGACAACCGCAAGCAGGTCTAGTTTAACTTATTTCCAGATTACTATGTAGCACTTTATGCTCAATGAATGGTCGTTTGAGTCCCAAGACATCATTTCTGGTGAAAGGATTATTGAATTAGTTGATTGCCTATGTCGAGTGTGTGTATATGAAAACATAAAGTGTCTGTATTTGAACGTTGAGCAAAAAATAGTAAAACATTTTTCATAATTCAAAAATTCTTACTTTATTCTTCAATATCTATGCCGTCTCTCTTAAGTAATACGCCTTGGCCCCAATAAACTTGAACCAACTTTTTTTTTAATCCTCGAAATTTTTGGCTCAACTTTGCCACGATTTGATCGTTTGCTTTAGACGATAAGCATAGATCCAAGTCTCATCGCTAGTAATAAGACGTTTGATGACAACCTGGCAGTCGGAAAGTATTGTTCATTGTTTCACAGACGTTATCTCGACGCTGTTTTTCGAAAATATTGAGTGTTTTCAGAACCAAAAAAGTTTTAATTTTTCTTAGGCCTAAAAGATCTTTCTAAAAGGTTTTCACTGATTCTTCCGATATTCCAACAATGCCAGTAAGAACTCCGACTGTCGATACTCAAGCACCAATTCCATTATTTTATTGACGTGTTGATCATCAGTTGTTGGCCGTCCTGGACGTGGTTCGTCGTCAACGCGTTCTCGACCCTCTGTGAGTAATTTGCACCAATCAGAAAGACAAGCTAATACTAAACACTAAGGATTATTTTAATGTGACATTTGGCAAAGATGTCACTGGCAGTCATAAAAAGCTAAAAAAAAATATTTTGAATTTTATGTTAAAAAGTATTACTAGTTTTTGCGCATAGTAATATATTGGATTCCAGGAGTATTGAAATGAAATACATACGTGGCCCTGTGAAAAAATCTAACATTCAGGTTGCTAGGTAATAATACACAACAAATCTCTTTCACGGAAACTATTCTACAAGGTAACTTCTGAGGGTTTTCGCTTTTAGATTAAGAACATGCCGCGATTGCAATTAAAGTATTCAAAATATTTATTTTTTATAGAGGCTCGCCAATAGTTAATTTCGCATATCTTGGGATTCTCATTTGGTCTCCGGCACCTTGTGGTGCTTAAGTAATCCTCTTTTGAGTCAGCAAAATATTATTTCCAACCATCAGAGATAAGCGAACTTGCTCAGGTTGTAAGAACTTAGGTCGATGGGTGCCTTCTAAGCGTTTGGCAGACATCCACTGAGCTATGACTGACAATTTTAAACTCTGTATTTGTACTTATTTCTTTTAAACAGTAGTACTCTATACACTTTTATTGCTCTGAATTATATTTAAGTAATGCTCGAGTAATTCATTATTTCATTAATTATGTAATTATAATTATATATGCAAATCCGTAAACTGAATTTTGATTTGGGTACTCCCACTATATTTATTTGCAACTTTCGCTATCATTTTTCTACATACTTGTATGCAAATACATGCAAATATAAACGAGGATACATACCCTGTAGGAATTACGAGTTGAGAGTGCAATGATATAGAATTCGCAAATATTTTCGTATATTAAGTACTACACATATTAATATGTGAAATATCGTAACATCATCATAAGTTTATAGGCGAAGGAAAAACGATATAATAGAAACCATTAATAATGAAACAAAATTTTAGTTTAGGTTATAAAATGGTTATAAATTGCTTATCATACACTCATATTGAAAAAAATTAAAGCTTTCTTTATAAAATGGTTATATATTGGTTATTATTATATATTTGACAAAGATTTTCAGTTTTTTTTCGAGATACGTTGTTTTGCATTTTAGATGACGATATATATAATAATTAACAAAATTTATTCTAGTCGAGCTCATTTTACAAGAGACTTGTTTAATATTGATTGGCACAAGTAGCAATTACTTGGTTCGAGGTCTGGACTATAAGGTGAATGTATAAGAATCTATCTATCAAGCTTCTGGTGCGTCCTTATGGATGTGTGACGCTGTCCTGATGGAACAAAATTTATCTTTTCGCCAAAGCTGGCCGCTTTTGGGCAATTGCTTTATTCAAAAGGTCCTATATTAAAAGTCCGAATTACGAGTTTGACCGCAGTGCTTGGCTATCGTTTGCGTCGGCTCACCGCCTTGCAACTACGACTATTTTCGCTTGACGTTGTCCGAAGTGCGAAGCAGCGACTCGCGGTTTGAAATTCAGTCTAAGTGCCTTTTTTGCGTTAACTCATGTGGAATCGCGCATACATTGAGCTTATTTTTGCAACAAGCCTTATTAAATGGTCCCAAACTGGTTTTTGTGTAATGTTTAGCTTGTGGTCAATCGAACCAGTGCTTATAAGACGGTTGGCCTCGATGATTCCGATTATTTTATCAATATTTTCCGAAATTGAACTTGCAGAGAGTGGTGCATCTTTGACATGAGAATTATCGAAACAGATCCACTAATCCAAAGTTGTCATTTCCAGCCGTCTGGATTGCATTTTAGATGTTGTCGAAGAAAAACTGTAAAATATGGTGCATTTGATCTTGGCTGGTGTCTCATCTTTGAGGCGAGATACTCAGTCAAACATGTACAAACATTCCTCGAAGCTTTTTTGTACGAAATCGTATCTTTAGAGCGTTAAACAGATTACCAAAGCCGTTTAATGGTAAAATATTGGTTTTTCTATTACTAAATTTTGTATCCAAATATATCTCCTACAATGTAATGTAAACAATTTGTATAGCTATTTGAGCTTTCTACCCGCTGCGCTGGTGGGATGTTAGCTCACGAGATGTGCTTGCCACACTTGAAAGAAATTTCACTTCCACACTTAAACGCTTATATAATCTACGCAAGCACTTCACTGCAAATATGTGTGTGACGCCGTAATCATTTTGAATTTTTAGTTGCTTTGTTGTTGTTGGCATACAATTTATGCATTATCATAACGGAACTGTAATATTATTCATACTTGCTAAGCGTTCACACACACGCACACGCGGGCGCATGCTCAACCACTCGCCTATACACGCAAAGTTGCCGCAAAAAAAAAAACAAAAAAAAATTTTGAAGAAGAAAGAAACTAGATGACGAAGAAACGTTGGTGTGCTGCCGAAACGCTAACAAATTACTTTTGCTCATTAAAAATTCACTTTCAAGGATGACAGCTTAGCTTGCACACACACACATCCACATGCACATACAAGGGCTTCTGCTCATATGTAAGTTTTGCGTGCACTTGTGAATTATTGAAGCGGCTAGATAGCGTTGCAATGGGCGTGCGCCTGTGTTAGTATTGTGTGGCTGACGCTGTTATGTAATAGCACAAAATTATATTTAAACCGTCAACAAGATTGGTTCGGTCATAAGCGGCGGCAGCAGCATCCTCATTAGCATCACCGGCAGCGGCAGGCTTCAGCTTCAGACCCGTGCAACGACCGGATATGCGGCTTTCATGTAAATGATGCACACACACACAGTTCGGTAGTTTGTGTACGTGACTTCAAGCCTATTTTTGTTCGGCCGTTAACCCACCTATGTATAAGGTGCCGAATTTTGCCAGGAATGTGTTTAAGCACTTCACAATTATAGTTAATGCGGTAATCGCACATATTTGCATTTCGTAATTCGAAATAGAACGTTTAGGCCGAGTGGGATGAGCGCACGTCGGTCTCTTTATTGAATATAGGTGTGTCACTTGGTTACTGGTGCGTATCTCGGCTACAGAAGTGAACGAAATAAACAACGGAAAAAAGTTCTGTAGAAATGTTAGACTTTCAGTGCTTTCTTCGGTTTAGCTTATTGAGGGTTCGTATGTATCATCCAAAACCGAATTTGAACCACATATGTATATACTACAAGTATATACATATGTATAATTTGTCAATCTTCGCAACTTTGGTTCAGTGGGTAGGCTCGATTGCAGGAGCTCATGCATGCGTTAGCAACTGCTAACTTGTGATTATGAATCTTTCAAACTCTGAAATTGGTATTTCTGAAAACTTTATATGAACTAGCGTTGGCGGTCTTTCTTAAAACCTGGTTAGTTGGTATTCGAAAAAGAGCGAAAATAACGCTGACAATACCAGGAATTTATCCGTTTCTAAGTTAAGGAGTTTTTGATATTTCTACTGCTATCTACTGACACAGTAATGAAGGCTTTCTCGTGGTTTAAAGTTTGAGAGGAAAAATAACAAGAAATTTATAAAAATAACGCGGCACCATCGCTATTTCGGGTAGTCCCTCAGTAGCCGATGAAGGACTTACAAGCATATATCGTCTATAATAAAACATTTAATATAATCTTTCAGACATTCGAGGGCGTCTTTGAACTTGTAGAATATTCTGTAAAATGAAAGCATCCACCTGAAAAGCGAGTAGAACTGGTACGCTAAATATTAAGGAGATCTATGGACCCGTATATACATATGTTCCATGTTATAAAAGAAGGGTGGGAGGCCTCTTACACTCGGTGGCAGGAAGTTGGAGGTGTTTAAAGAGGTAAAATTGCCTGGCCTCACATTAGACTTAACCTTCCGGTGGAGTAGGCATGTGGATTTAACACTGTCCAAAGTCGCCAAGGCACTCATGATATCCAGACGCCTAGCCGATCGTGGTACTGCAAGCCAGGTACCATAAGATTCCTGTTTATCATCTGTTTATCATGATCGTAAAACCTATTGTCACTTATAAAGCGGTTGCTTGGGCATCTAAGGCAACACAGTCTTCGGTAGGCCTTTAACTATCGAAGCTGCAATTCTCGCCTGTGCCTGCGCTTCAGGGGCAATGCGCACTTGGCCAACACCAGCCCTTGAAGTTATGCTAGAGCTCCTGCCGCTGCATATACTGATCAAAAAGGTTGCGAAAAATACCATGCTGCTAATGACAATAGAGGGTTTCGACAAAGGGGGATAATTTTGTCTCAACAAATGAAGGCCCTGAGGGAAGACACACCACTGGCGCTTTTTCCAAGGAGTGTCGTCGCGAAAAGGCTTAACTTTACAAACAAGTTCAGAGTAACTCTCGGCGGTAAGGCAGAGTGGAACGATTCCACGCTCGACATACTACTCAGGGGCAGCACTATTCAGTGGTACACTGAATGCTCGAAAACACCGAAAGGAATTGGAGCAAGCATTGCTGGACCGCATACCAAGCTATCTTTACCAATGGGACGTTTTCCGAGCATCTTTAAGCAGAAGTATTTGCTATAAATCAGTGTGCAGAAATCAATATGCACCGCAATTATCGCAACCAGGGTATCGTTATATTTAGCGATAGTTAGTTAAATTGCTTTTAGTGGAGGAGTGTGTAGGAAGGCTGGACCGCCTATCAATGTGCAACCGGCACATTTAATCTGTGTGTCGGGACACAAAGGGGCAAGCGGAAATGAGCTGCTGGACGAACTAGCCCGCTCTGCGGCAGCGTTCAGGATGATGGGGCCAAAACCATGTATTGCCGTGGTGTTTCACACTATAAAGGAGCTGCTCCGTACGTAAGAGAGAGTGAGGTGAGAACAGCATTGGCAGCAGGGTTTAAGGAAGTGATCAACCTCTCCCGAGACAAAAAGACTTTTGTTACTCTTCGTACTTGTAAAGACCGAATAGTTTTTTGTTTAAAAGGTTGGCATTGATTGGGGACTTAGTCATTTATTTTTGACATTTTTCTTGGCTAAAAAATATCGCTAGCAAATGTTTTGTGAAAGTAAAATTACACAATAAGTGTTTATGAGCAGAGAAGAGAAGAAATAAACAAAAATCCCCTACCTTTGATTAAAAAAATATTCGCGCATATTTTTAGTTAGTCATCTGAAGATGTGAAACACTTTCTATTTTATTAACCGATTTATACAATTTCTATATATGAATGATAATTTTTGACAATCAATAGATACTTTATATAAATATATCAAGCAATATTTATTGGTTTTAGGCATGGAGGCGGCACATAAATAGATTCCCATCAATTATTTCATTAATTTATTTGTATTATTTGATTATAAATTATACTACTTACTTCCACCATAACCTTTTTGTATGAGGCGTGCCTTTGGTTTATAGACATAGTAGACTTTCTTTTATTTATTTCCTCTATTTGCTAACAAGCGCAAATTAATGAATCAATATGTGACAATGGAGGCGAAAAATGTGTGAGGAAATAAATCAGCAACGGAAAAAAATCAAGTGTACGTTTGTATGTGTAAATACCAGCCATATTTGCCGGTTGTGTAAAGAAGAAATGCAAACAAACTTCTACTTTCATTGAAAAAATTCTCAGTGTGCGCGTATCAAAGAAATGCGACCTAATTTTTTGTGTGTCCAAATGAAAAAGTAGCCAAAGAAAGAAATTTGCGCCTAAAATATGTGAGGTAAATGGTAATAGGTAAAGCAAAAAATAATATACATACATACATATGTACTTTTTATTAGAAAAAAGCTAAAGCGAAATTTATAATTTTGTAATAATTTATAAGTAACAAGTAAGGAAAGACTAAGTTCGGCTGCAACAGAATATTTTATACGCATGAAACTTGAGAGAATAAATGCCAGGGAAATACCTTAAGTTGTAAAATGTCAACCGGTGGATGGGAATTCAAGCAATTATATATACAGTTGAGCTTCACGCGAATCACCATAATCTACAAAAAACCTTCAAGTTAGAGACTTCGAGCTATGGAAGGACATTTGTATGAAATTTGACTTCTTTTGCCAAATCAAGAGTTTGAGTTAAAGAAGTTTGAGTTATGGAATGTATATACGGCTTCGGCTCACCTTAGCCACGATATTCGACTGATTGATCGTCTGTAGCTGCGTCGTAAGCATTGATCCAAGACTCATCGCCAGTAACAATACGTTTCATGACATCCTTGTAGTCAGAAAGCATTGCTTCAGAGGCGTTAACGCGACACTGTTTTTCAAAAAAATTGAGTGATTTTGGAACCAAGAAAGTTTTAATTTTTCTTAGGTCCAAATGATCTTCCAAAATGACTTTCACTGATCCTCTGATGTTGTAATGATTCCAAAAAGATATCTGACTGCTAATCGCCGAGTCTCCGGCACCAAATCCTTTAATTTATTGACGTGTTGATAATCAGTTGATGCTGATTGAAGCTAGTATTACAGACAGCCATATTTCGGGCCCTTGCGAAAGCGGTCAGCTTTAATCCATTTGAAGAGGTTTCGCCATGGAAGCTGAATTTTCCAACTGTTGGACCAAAGATACCGTTCTTTGCCACCGTCCATCCATCGCATTTCTTGAACGTTGATATTGTCAGCTTTTACTTTTACGGGGACATCAACCATTCCATCTACCGGACCTTCCAGTGCATGCCCTTAGATCATAGTTCTATTACTTTTGCTGTGGTCTTCATTAAAAGTGTGGTTTTTCATCCAAGGCTGTTGTTTCTTTTTCATTGGGAGTTGTTTTCAGAGAGGAGCAGTCACACCTCTGGTTAACAGACGCTGCAATTAGACTTCAGCGAACCCTTAAACCGAATATGTCGGAGTGGCTTCGCTGAACTTTCAGCCATGACTCCAGGCTCCACACGGGTTGACCACCGTTTTCACAGTGCGCGGTAAGGACATGGTAGTAGGATTTGGGTATAGCTTTACAACTGTAACTGCTTGCCTAGTAGCATGACTATACCCTATTACACTTCAAATTGCAAGAGCATAAATAGTTTGTTAAAATTCGAACTGAGAAATCATGACAAACTTGTCGTGTCACTAATTCTGCTATATATTCAAAAAAAATATTCTTGAGAATATAAAAATAATATTTTTTATAATTTTTACAAATTTTTTTTTATACACCCAGCAGAGATTTCTTTATTTATTTTGACAAAGATTTTTTCTTGTAATTTCAAGAATGTAAGCAGCAGGCAGGCGGAGACTGATGTATGTAATAAAATTCGAAGTATTCTTTCACAACTTTACCCAGCACCACTTTCTACCTCATCTGTTTGAGTCCTTCATAGCAAACTAATTTCTCCACAAAAACACCTCATTTAGCTTACTTATCCATAACTTAACTGAACCGGTAAGAGAAAATTGGTATTCTGTCTGTTATAGGCATCAGTTATGTACATGCATGCATTATCAGAATCATTAGAAATCGATAACAATCAGGAAACAAAAAGCAGTATGTGTGTATATTATATGTGTGCCGTCGTTGTATAAACTTGGAGAGTCAAGAGTGGGTCAGCAAGCCGCAACTAGCATGCTCGGCAAGTGTGTTCGATTGTACAAATAAGTTTGTGAAAAAGTATGCATTTAATTGGGTCAATCGAAGCCCATTTGTGGCATCGACAGAAATTAAGTATGTGAATATAAGCAATCAAATAAGGAATTAAGAAGTGACAGCAAGAAAGGAGGATGAATTCTAGTGTAACTGCGAGCTAGTTGAACTAAATATACATACATAAGTATGTATTTGAGGATTTGCTGATATTTTTCGGAGTAAAACGTTTTATTGGCGCAAATGTATATTTTTCAACAATGTTTGACTGGCTACGCAAAGTATTGAGTCCAATTTTCAATGTGTCGTTCGAGCATTGTATTCCTCCAAGGTCTGAATCGAAACGGGATTGTCCGCATAGTCTTTACATATCCCCACAGAAAAAAGTTTAACGGTGTGACCGGTCCAAAACGTGAAATTATCTGGTCACCAAAGTGTTTTTTCAATAAATTCATTGATTGATGCGCCGTCTTGTTGAAACCAAATGTCAAAAATCACGAGCTTCAATTTCAGGTATTAAACAGTCGTTTTGATAATGGGATAAAGAAATGGGTCTCATCTCTGAAAAAAATTTAGCTCGAAAACGTCAGATCTTCTTGAAACTTTTCAAGAGTCCATAGAGCTAAGCCATATTGCTTGAGAAGGTCGAGCGGCTTCAGTTCTTGCAAAAGCTGTATTTTGTACGCTTTTAATTCAAGATCTCAACATTACTCGTAAATGCGCCAAGCCGAGTTGCTTCGAACGGCGCTGAATTGACACTCCACGGTCTTCGTGTGGCTATGGTCTATTCGGTCGAATATTGTCCAATAATGAAACTTGTGTTTCAAGATAGGTGATGGTATTGCGAATAGTAGGCTCAGTAGACTGATTATGTTGACCATCAGCTGAATGAAGCGCGCAAAACACATTCTTTACAGAACGTAAATTTTCGTAACAAAGTTGGACGATTTATAAACGTTGTTCAGGCGTAAGTCTTTCAATGATTAAATGTCAAACAATACTGAACAAAAATAATTGGATCCATCCGTTATCTGCACGAATTTGGCATATAATATTTCTTAACAAAATTTCACAATATAGAAACAAATTATTTAGATCGGATTACTATTGCATATAGCTGCCATACAAAATGAAAAAAGTAGCTAAAGATCCTCGATGAAATTCTTTTTCCCTGTAAAGTGACCTTAATTGGAGTTGAATGTCATATAGTATATAAAACAACATGCCTAGAAAGAGTTAGAAAGATGTAGTTGTTATAAAAAATTACCTGTGAAGCGTTGTTGTTGTTGTGTTCTATCGAGTTGTCAGTTCTTGGCCGGATAAATAATCCGGGTCCATTCCGTTTATGTAGACACGACTATTGTGAAAGCGGCTGTGAAGGGTATTATGCTTCCGTGCAGATGAAGTTAAAATTTTTTCTTGTTTTCATACTTACCTTATTTAAAACGCCTAAATATACTATATTTCACCAAAAGATTTATTTTTTTTTTTACCTTAGTAAGCAAATTCTATGTAACTGTCATAAAAATAGTTTTATGGGGGGCTATATAATGTTATTAGCCAAGCTAATAAATTAAATTGACGCACTTGTAACTTTTATTAGAGCTTACCACAGACACTCAACATGTTAATGTTGTTGTTATTATTGTTGCTGTCATTATAATTATTATTCTACTGTTACAGCAGCCACTTTCGGCTAGTGACCATAATAGTTTTGAACTGGTTCTGCCATAAAAAAGCGATGACTTACACACACATACGCATCCATGTCTCTACTTTATCTAGTTCTTTGGCCAGTGCGGCGAGAATGCCAGCATTGGTGCTGCTGGTTACGGAATTGTTGACTGCTGCACTTGTTTCGAGCGCATAGTTGTTGTTGTTGTTCGCTTTTTGCCTTGGCGCTTCGGCGTGTATTGTGTTCATTATGTGTATGGAATGGGAGCTGTCATTTGTTTTTTTGTTGCTCCGATTTAATTTGGTCATCGCCGCACACTTTCTATCCGTTATTAATTATAACAATAATAAACATTAACAACAAGCAGCACAAATAACATGGCAGCGCCGAAGTGCCAACAAGAGAATGATAATAACACATATGTACATATGTATGTATGTATGTATATATGTTTATGCATGTGCGTATATAAGCAGTTAACTGTAGTTATAAAATTTCACCGCTTCTTTGGACACTTCCGTCCCACACCAGCACATAACACAAATTAAGCCGGCTTATGCATGCGTGTGTATGTGTGCTGCTGAAAAAAACAACATTTGTAGGAATGTATAGCTATGTGATAGCTTTGGCCACCTTTACCACATATGTATGTATGTATACTTATTTATGTATGTATGTAGCTTAAGCTGCGTGGCCTTCTCGTTGCTTCTACTTCGTCTGCCCGGCACCAATGCTCACTAGTGCATTCTTCTTTCTTTTTATCTTCTTCAAATGTGCCTTTGTTGATTTACATTACTTTTTAATAATTCGTGCTTACTTAATTTGTTTTTTTTTGCTCGCAGCTTCGTTTTCGTTTCGTCTGTCAACGCATTGTTGAAAAAGTTAATTCGTTTGCGCATGCGCGCGCAACCTCACAGCATCACTTCAATATTTATGCGTGTATACTTTCATACACAAATATTACATATACACTTACACATACATATGTGTGTGTGTATATGTTGGTTTTATTTGTCTTTCACGCAAATATTTGTTTAATTTCACTCTCGTTTCTTTCTGGTATTTTACTTTTTGTATTTTCGCCAGCCGCTGTTGTGACTAATGATTAAATAAAGGTAGAGTTTTTTTCATCTTAAGATAGACAAAGGGACTGTGGCGTAAAAACGCGTGTTTTTATTTCTATAAATTTTGCTCATTTACTATTTTTGAGATTTTTTGGTATTTTTTAGGAGGTGACCTGGGTTTCCTCGGGTAAAAAACAGTCTTTTTTCAACATTTTTTCCCGATATAAAAATATGAAATATTTTATTAGAATTTTTTATTAGTACAAATATACACTATTAACAAAGAAACTCTGAAATTTTTTGAAAAAAATATTTAAAACTCGGCCAATGCGACTTTATTTACGGTGGCCCTTCGGAACAAGTTCTGAGGGCTGTATCTCTGAAACTATTACTCGCATCAACTTGAAAATTTAAGATATTACTCTAGAGGTGCAGAATTTGATGAGACAATGAAAAAATATTTTTTTTGAAACCCGCAAACCCAGGCAACCCCTTAACTTATATTAAAAATTTAAGTAACTATATGCAAATAATATTTATATGTATGTAATAATTTCTTTTTAATTAACATATGTTTTGTTTCACAGTTTTAACGGTATTTTTTTATTCTTTATATTCTATCATTTTTCATATTCACACTTTTATTTATTTATGCTCAGTTTCATTTTACTTGCTATGCAAACTCTCATGTAAAAACTTGCATATTTACCGACTTTTGTAAATATATAAAACGTAATTTTTCGTTGTAGTTGTTGTTAAGGTGAAATTTTAATGTTTTTATAAAGTTGATTAGTTGACCACGTTTGTTTGTAGTTTCATTTTCATTGTTATTGTTGTTGTTTTTATGTCATCTCGTCGTACGTGTAGCGTCACTTTGGCACCACAAATGACTTTTGCTTTTTCTGTTTTCTTTTTGGCAAGCATTTGTTATAAGTTGTTGTTATAGTTGTATATTTGAATGCGCAAAAAATTTAACTAATTAATAGCAATACAATGTAAAACAGTTTACCGTTTTTTTAGTACCTAAGTATCTGTTATGTAAATTTCGTGTTTTAACTAAAAGCATAGAGGTCATGCTGTGACTTTCGCTGAAGCTTTTAAATTGTAGCGAATATCAAAAAAATTTAAATTTATATAATGTTGTTGTTTACATAACAATTGTTTGTAGACTCGAGGGGAAACTATAATAATTCACAAATATTTTTGGAATTATTTGGCTTTATTAATTTAAGCAGAGCTTGGAATATGAGCGCCTTGACATTCGAAATAATATACTCGTGGCCACGCAAACCTTACCACTCAAAATTTTCAAGTACGTATATAGTGCATATTTGATTACACTTTCTAGCGGTACTTTTTGCGGTATAGAAGTTTTTTATTTAGAAATAAGTTAATGACATGTTATTTATCAAAAATATTAAAAATGAAAAACAAAACACATTCAGCTATAGATAAATCAATTGAAAGATAGTGAGGTTTAAACTGAAGAAAACCCCGAACGAACGAAAAAGTAAGAAAAAGATTATAAGAGAGTAAGTGGTAAGGTTTGCATGGCCACGAGTGTAGCTTTCTACTTAAGGGGATTTTCGCGACTTCTTCTTCTTACTCCTTATTTGAGGCGCCAAATCTAAATACTATCTCCACCTGATTTCTCCAACGGAGTGGAAGTCTTTCTCTTCCCCTGCTTCCCACTAACTATTTTTTTTAAGGCGCCTATCTATTCTAATGCCCAGAACTCCAGGATATGCATCAAAATGACTGTTGCAGATCGACAAAATGCCTAGAGCCCGCCACCAACACATTGAAGCTAATCAATTCCACTCAATTTGCCGAGCTTGTAGACAGTATAACAATTAATATGCTTCAGTCTGGCGAAGGCTGGACAGTGTTGAAGAAAGTGTCCTAAAAACCTTTGGTTTCACCACGTGACTGCCAATGAGACAGCGTCCAGTTAAAGCCTTGACAGACGATAGTTCTAATTTCCATTATTTCAAAGGGCCAAAAGGTGAGGGGACTTTAGAACTAAAGGCCTAGGTGCGTCGTGAGACAGCCAATCTACCTTCCTACCTAACTAGGACACCTTTCATAGTGGTTTCAAACTGGACCAGACGGTTTTCGTAACCCTATAAGTGCTGGTTGCTGAACTCGCGGGAGGTTCTTAGGACCAGTGCCAGAATGCACAAAGTCAAGGGAATCCTGCTCGTTGCTATCCTAATGGTATATGGGTAAGGGTGGTTTTTCTTACAATCAGCTTTACAATTTCCGACGATTCCGCTGTCATCAGAATTTTAGATAAATTTCAATATCAGCGAGCTCAACGCCTCTATATTAGCCTGCAAAAGGAGTGGATGCAAACCTATCTAAAAGAAGCCGCAAGGAAATCGAATGATATCGTGGAAAACGAAGAATAAACATCTGCTTTGTTGCTCTTAAACTTAGGGTTTGAGAAAAGTAGAGAGTGTGCCCCTTTTTTCAGTTTAGGAGGCAAAATTCTAGGAAATGAATGAAGGAATCTGCATTAAAAGTTGTGAAAAAAGCAAAAGCTATAATTAGAATAAAAATAAAAATAATGAAAATGTTTTAAATTTATCAAAATAAAAAATGAAAATAGGAATTATAATTGACTCCGAACAATACAAAGTATCTACACTTATTACTAACCGAAGTCTCTTTCTCTTTACAGTTTTCAATCTTTAATTCAGTATGCGTTATCAAGATATTGTAATCGGCATTGTCGTCGCATGCCTAATGTACTTCATTTGCGTAGATGCTAAAACAGTATTTCGACGCGCAGATAAAATTTCCTCTCCCTTCCAACGTCTGAATTTGCCACCTGAAGAAATCGATCCGAATGTAGCGCCACTCGAACCACAACACATCGAGTCACTCAATTCGGATGATATTTCAGGGCCAGGTACTGATGAATCCACTCAATTCGCCGATGAGGTAGTCGATCAGGCCGATGAAGCAGCAGCAGCAGCTGTTGCAGAAGCGAATGAGGTAGCTAACGAGGCGACAAATGAGATAGTCGATGTGGTAACCATTGCACCTGCAGTTGCTACACCGGCCGTAGCAGCAGCGGCTGCACCTGCCGCCGCATCTAGCAGTTCCGCTTCCACCGCAGCAGTAACCGAGGCAACCACTTTACAGAACACGGATGATCCCAGTCCGATCAGCAAATACTGTAAATGTACCGACGATCATTGTGATTGTTGCCGGCAATTCAATTTACCACTGATACCAGTGCGTGGACCAGGTTGTGCCAAAATCACATATTTAGGAAATGAACGCATGTCGGTGGCAATCAAATATGGTGATATTACATTGGCGACTCGCACAATTTCAGGTGACAGAAGAGAGCAAGAAAAACTTTAGTGTGCAAGTAAATATTTATCTTATGCATTTTTTTCTCATAGGTAAACGCGCTAAGCCCATCTGCGTAGGCTTGCCTGGTGGCTACTCCAAATTCTGTGGACGTGTTTATGGTCTATCCCGAGCTAAGAATGACTTCAAGGCTTGCTTGGGTTTCGAACTGCGCGCTGAAGATGAAGTAGAGGCAGCTTTGCGTGTTTCTTGCTTTAAATTTGGTCCCGAAGGCTTGAGAGTTGCAGAAGCTGAACCCTTGCCTGCCGAGGTGAACAAGGAAGAAGATGATGATGACATTTTCGGCTTTGGAGGTAAGTTATTTTATAAAAGTTGATTGGAAATATGTTTTTATAGTTTTGTTTCACATTCAGCTGGTGGAGACGATGATGATGATGACGATTACGATGATGAAGCTGATGAGGCTGATGAGGAAGACGACGAAACCGATGAAGATGGTAATATTAAAATGACATTACATACTTATTATAGCTAAATTACACGACTTTGATTGTAGATGATGCCGAAGAGAACGATGATGATGACACCGAGGCGCCTGCCGATGCAGATTATGGCGGTTTTAGTTTAGCCGGTTTACTTGATGAACTGGACGATGACGACGAAGAGAAGCCCGCCGCCGCTGCAACACCAGCTGTTGCCATTGCACCCGCCACACGAATTGCCGAGCGTAAAGATGATGCGCAAGGTAAAGAGGACAATGGTGCCGAAGCGGCGGAAGGTCATGTCGAATCCGTGGCTGGAGATGCCGATGTGACGCCCACACCCGCGGCCGCAGATGGTACCACTGTGAAATCGAAGAAAAAGTCGAAAAAGGAGCGCAAGCAAAAGAAGAAGAAGGCCGCATCGACGGGTGAAAATGATTTTGCCATTGAAATTTTGAATGGTATACTGGATTTTTTCAACTGAGCCTGCAAACCGGACTTGCAGGCATGTATGGAAATAGTGTAAATACGATTTATTGAAGCGAACTCATCATCACGATCGCGATAATTTAAAACAAAGTTAGTTTAGGTGAAAAATAATTATTTATTTAATTTATTGTACGCTAAAGACATAACTATATATTTAGTAAGTAATACCAGGTATTTATGTAAGTGAAAACTCTGAAAATTTACCGAACAAATAAAACGAGATCAAATTGTAATGAAAAGCTTTGAGATTGACTTTTTCAGATGTAGAAGTTCAACATTTCATAAGTTGGCTTAAAGTACATATCACGTTCTGTAAAGAATGTCTTTCGCACACTTCGCTCAACTTATGGTCAACATAATCGGCCTACTGAGCATACTAAATGCTATACCATAATCCATCTTGAGACCCAGCATTCATTATAGGATAATATTCGACGGAACGGACCACGTCCAGCATGCAGTGAAGAAAATATAGCAGCCATCGAAGAGAGTTGATTCGGCGCTGTTCGCAAAAGCTCGGACTGACATATGGAGCGACTTAGAAAATCCACCTTGTGCAAGAGCGCAAGACGCTCGACTTTCCCAAGCGACATGTCTTCGCTTTATAGGCTCTTGAAAAGTTCCTAGAAGATCCGACGTTTTCGAGTAAATTCTTGTTTAGCGAAGAGGCTCCTTGCTGGCTAATGGGTAAGTAAACAAGCAAAATAGCCGTATTTGGAAGGATGAGCAACCTGGCTTGTGGGACATTTCTTCAAAAATGATGCCGGTGATAACGTATTCGTCGATGGCGTCAGTTTTCGGACCATGATAATCGACTATTTTATGACTGGAATTGAAGCTCGTGATCTCGGCGACTTTTGGTTTCAACAGGACGGCGTCACTTCACACACTTCGCATCAATTAATGGATTTATTGAGAGAACACTTCGGTGATCAGAAAATTACAACCTTTAGGCCGGTCGATTGACCACCAAGATCATTTGATATCACATCGTTTGACTTTTTCATGTGAGGATATGTAAAGTCTTAAGTCCATGCGGACTATCCCGCTTCGATTCAGTCCTTGGAGAAAAACATTACGCATGTCATTCGCCGGTTATCGGTCGAAATGCTCGAAAAGTGAACTAAACGCACGAACCATCTGAGACGCAGCCGCGGCCAACATTTCGAAATTGATCACCCTTTATATAGGCCCGCTACATAGACTTACCTCATGCGACCATATTTCACATTTCGGAGGTTCATCGGCTCTCACTCTTTGCTTGGTTCGAGTTTATTGCTTTCTCTGGAAATTTCACTGCTGTTTAAGTTTAACTGATTAAGAGGCTGTTACATTTAAAAATTAAAAATTTATTCTGCGCTGGCCGTTAATTCCGATCATATAATTTAATCCAAACTTTTAACTTCTTTAAATTGTGCGTAATTTCAGTCATAAAATTCAGTCGAAGTCTCTGTTAACAAGGTCACTTCGCATAAAGAACGTATTTTATAAGGTAAATGGTAAAATGAAATATTTTCCATTAATTTTAATTACTTTGCCTTTCACATGTAAATTGTCATGCACAAAGTTAATTCGTCAGTCACTTCAAAAATCAGAAAGCTGTATTTCGTGTACGTGTGCGTGAGCTTTCGTAAATTAGCATACAATAATTGATAAAGTTCGCAGGCGGCAGGTAAACAGATTTATTTTGTGCTGTACATGTATGTATGAGTGGATGGAGCCAAAAAAACGGAAAATCGAGTATGTGGGAAATGCTCTGCGGGTCATTCGGAACAACTTTTCCTAAGTGATTTTGGAATATATCGGTTTTGAGACAGCGATTTTTAAGGCGAAGTTATTTAGGAATCATAAAAATATTTTTTTTAATAGTTTTTTAAGATATCCACATGAAATTTAATTTCTTGGTGCATTTTGATATTCTATTGATCATTTTTCGGAATCACTCAAATCGTATGACTATTGTATATAGCATAGCTCCCATGCAACCAATTATTTAGATTTTTTAAACTTCGCCTTACACATCATACATATATGCGCACAACCTGTAGAAGGTAAAAAAAATCCTTCAAATGTAAATACATGTGTAATTTAAACAATATCTAATGCTAATTATCGTTCTAAAGAATATTCTTTGGCATTTATTTTTTGAAGTTTACCTCTTTCAAATGTTGGCCGCGGCTCCGTCTCAGATGGTCGATCTTTTGAGTCCAATTTTCGATGACTCTTTCGAGCATTTCGACTGGTAACTGGCGAATGGCATACGTGATGTTTAGTTCCAAGGCCTGAAGCGAAGCGGAATTGTTTTCTTAGACTTAAGACTTTACGTATCCATACAGGAAATCGTTAATCGTGATATCACACGATCTTGGTGGCCAATCGCCCGCCCCAAAACGTGAAATTATTCGTACTCCGAAGTTTTATATCAATAAATCCATTGATTGATGTGATGTGTGGGAAGTGGCGCCATCTTGTTGAAACCAAAAGTCGTCGAGATCACGAGCTTCAATTTCAGGCATAAAATAATCGGTTATCATGTCGCGATAACGAACTCCATGAACGTTAACGTTCTCACCGGAAATATGAACCGATGATTCCATCAGCCCACAAACCACACTAAATGTTAACAGTTCTTGAATATCTTCAGGTTGATCTTCGTCTCAAATGTGGCAATTTTGCTTGTTTACATACCTATTGAGCGTCGGATCTTCTTGGCACTTTTAAATCCCATAGAACGAAGTGATGTCGCTTGGGTAGGTCGAGCGGCTTCGGTTCTTGCACAAGTTGTATTTTGTATGCTTTTTAATTTAAGATATCGAGTTGCTGCGAACGACGCCGAATCGACTCTCCGCGATCTTCGTGTACACTCTCAGCTCCCTGCTGCTATATTTTCTTCACTGAGTACTGGACGGGTTTTATTAGGTCGAATATTATTCAATAATGAATGCTGGGTCTGAAGGTGGGTGATGGTGTTGCAAATAGTATGCTCAGTAGGCCGATTTACAGAACGTAAATTTTCGTAATAATAATGTTGAACAATTTGTAAATGTTGTTCAGGTGTAAGTCTTATTGAAAAAAGTACCTCCACTTCGATGAGCCGTTATATCTAAATTCAATAAAACACGTTAGTCAAAGTACTCTATTGATGATTGGAAATAATACACAATAAAAACATTAACGCCCGTTGCACCAAAGATATAATACCGTTCATAAATTAGAAAGGACTTGATTTTGGTCGATAAGTTAGCATGGCAGCTACGAGGGCTGCTATATATATTTCTGACCTAATAATGAAAATAGGAATATTTATCAACGAAAATTATTGTTTTTCAAAATATTCTCCACCAAGATTTATACACTTTTGCATGCGCTCAAACCAATTTTCGAAGCACTTTTTCCACTCCGATTGAGACACCTCCAAAACATGGTTTTTGAATGCTTCAACAACATCTTCTGGCTACGAAAATCGTTGACCACGCATTATTTTCTTGCTGTGTGGGAGTAAAAAGAAGTAAGTGGGTGCCAAGTCAGGGCTGTATGGCGGATGACCCATCAATTCGACATTTTGGCCGGTCAAAAAGGCACTGGTTTGAGCCGATGTGTGAGAGCTCGAATTGTCATGGTGCACAATGATTCGTCTTCTCTTGTTCGTTTTTCGAATTTCTCCGAAGACTTAAGGCAAACAAATGGTGGTGTACCACTCAGAATTGACCGTCCTACGCTGCTCAAGCGGAAAAGTCGCCACATGACCAGTTTTGCCGAAGAAACAGGCGACCATTTGCTTCGAAGTGCTTCTTCCACGAACAACTTTCGTTGAATTTGGCTCGTCTTGGAAGACCCACTCGGTCGATTGCTGTTTTGTTTCGGACTCATACGCATAGATCCATGATTCGTCACCTGTGTCGATCTTATAAACGTCTTTTTAAGCACCGCGATCGTATTTTTTCAGCATTTCTTTACACCAATCCACACGAGCCTTTTTTTGAGCGATTTTCAAATTGTGTGGGATCCAACGAGAACAAACCTTTTTTTCGGCCAGGTGTTCATGCAATATCGAATGTATGCTGGTGGCAGAAATGCATAGGCATGCCTCTATCTGAAGGTATGTTACATGACGGTCTTGCATTATCAGTTCACGTACGGCATCGATGTTTTCTGGCACAACGGCTGTTTTTGGACGACCTTCGTCTTTGAGCGAGCGTCGGCCACAATTGAATTCGTTGTACCAGTTTTTCACAGTGCTATAGGATGGTGCTTCATAGCCATACAAAGATTTTGTTGTAGTAGTTGGAAATTGACGGACAGTGAAAAATTTCAGGTCTATAACTTAAAAACTGAGGGACTAGTTCGTTTATATACACTCAAATGGAAGGACATATAGATATGGCTAAAACGACTCGTCTCGCTGATCATGTATATATGTATATGTATATTTTTATAGGGTTTCTGTCTGAGAAGGAATAAATTTTGTGGTAGCTGATTTTAACCAAAAACAGTCAACGTACCGACGCTCGGACCTTCGGCTTACAGTTGACATTTCTTTTGACCAGCTTAAACCCAAAAAGAATCTCAGAATGTGAGCATACTTAGAACTGGATAGGAAATTGAGAAGAAAAATTTTCTCGAAGAACTAAACTCTCACCATTTAAGGGCCGCCACAAAGATAAGTACATTGCATGTTCGAAATTTGGATGTAAAAATTTTTGAATTTTATATTATAAACCCTGAGTGTAATAATTCCTCCATATTTTGGAAAGCGTATTTTCTAAAAATACATGATATAAAAACTTAAGCAAGTATAATAAGAAGCATATTTTTTTTATTTACCAATAAAATAAAGCATACAAATATGCTATACCATGTGCATGGAAATATACAAAAACAAACTATTTGGCAACTCGCTTTTTCTCCTCATCATATGCTCTTATGTCTGAGCATGTATTGAGGATTTATGCTGTTTTTGTTTTGCATACTTTATGCCGCGAATTTTAGCACGAGAAGTACATGTTGACGCTGTGGGACCTTAACAAATTTTGTGCATAAATTTTACACAGATAGTGAGTTTAACATACTTCCGGTGTTGACTAGTGGCTGTCAGCACTACAGCTTGTGAGCACTTCAATACTCATTTTGCTGCCCTTTGGGGCATGCACAATATTTGGTGTTACTGTTGAAGCATGCAACTTGCGAATACATGCATTCATTCAACATAAATTGATATTAATTCCCGGTAGGAATTCAAGTGGTAAATTGGATCTTATACGGAGTAGTACAAACAGGAAGTACGTGAAAGTCTCTAATTATTAGATAGTTATCGTTGTAATTGTACGGAATGCGTTGATTTTATAACACGCGGCTGTTGCCATAAATGAGAAGCGTAGTTCCTGAGACAAGGAAATCGACGTATATATGTAACTATTATGAAGGAATCCATATATAGATACGTTTTGTATTCCAACAGCAAAATATTTGAAGGTGAGTTAAAATGAGAAGGCGAACCATTCCTACCTGGTTCGGTGGGCTTGGGACACGTCACTTAAAAAATACCCCCACAGAAAAGGAAACAACAGACCTAAAAATACGCAACAGAAAAAAGTACGTCAGGCAGGATGAAATTAATTATGAAATTAGATTGAACCTATAACATTCCCTGTTTGCAAAACTACAGAGATCCATGAAGGCATAGAATTTGTAGCTCTGTATTAAATCAAGGTTATAGCAAAAGTATTTATCAGTGGCACGTAAGGATTGAAAGGACCGTGAACAAAAGTGTATTATATCTGAAGGGAAAGACTATAGTGTATTAGAATATACGAGGTGTGTTCAAAAAGTATCGCGAATCGTAACTGACAGTTTTCTTCGATTGCAGGGGCGTGGTGCATCATGAGTTCTTGCCACAGGGAAGAACGAGCAATAAGGAATATTATCTGCAAGTTATGCGCAATTTGCGCGAAGCAATCCGCCAGAAACGCCTGGATTTGTGGAAGAACTTTTGCATCACGATAACGCCCCTGCTCACACATCGTTGCTTGTGCGCGACTTTTTGGCCAAAAACAACACACTAATGATGCCGCAGCCACCGTATTCCCCAGATCTGGCCCCCTGTGACTTTTTCTTGTTCCCTAAACTGAAGAGGCCCATGAAAGGACGACGTTACGCTTCTCTTGACGAGATAAAGACGACATCGAAGGAAGAGCTGAAGAAGATAAAAAAATGATTTGTATAATATCTCATGGGGATTACTTTGAAGGGGACAAAATAGATATTCATGAATAAATAAATAATTTTTGAAAAAACACAAAATTCGTGTTACTTTTTGAACACATCTCCTAAATAAGTAAGTAGAACAATATTAATACTAATTATAATACAAATATGTGCACCTCATATAGTGTGAACACATAGAGTGTACGTTTTGAGAATTTCTTCAAATCTGCTTCAACTAATTTTCGGTAGCAAATAATATTTTTGTTTTAACATTCACCTGAATTTTCTAGATGGACATTAGAAGCGTAAGCCATTTTTGGCTGATTTTCTTATTTGAATTTCCTGTTTAGTTTTTAGCACATAAATTCACAGTATTCTACAAAGTTATATATTTCTATGTATTAAGTATAAAGTTGTATAAAAGTTGTTGCTGTGGTTCATTTAAAATTAACACGTAAAACTAAAAGCACACAAGGAAATGAAATATATGTGATTATATTTCCAATAACACAATACCGTTTAGCAGAATGTTTTGATTAAATAGTAAAATAAAACTTGTTTTCCCGCGAATGTGCTTTCAAAATATTTGGCGAATTCGGAGGTTTCGGTTGATAATGAGAATTTTCAATGAAACTATTTTGGTGCGGTTAATAGGAAACTAAAAGTAAGCGCGTAAATAAATACACATACATAGATGTGTTGTTATAATAATAATTTAGCCGATTTTAACACGAATTACAAAGTTTGCTTCAACTTTTGTGTTTACAGTAGAGTTGTGGCTATGGAATCTTTGCAACTGTTGAAGAAATGTTTTACGGAGTCTGCTTTCACGAATACTAGTACCTATTTGAATGGCACAAAGCATTCAGTGAAAGTTGCGATGTCATCTAAAACTTGCATCATTTAAGCCATCAATCCTCGGTGTATATACTATATATAGTACATATGTATATTATGGATTTAAAAAAACAGTCTTTGAAAATCATCAGCAGATCTCAACACTCTTATAAATGTACTTAACACATCCTGTTTAGTGTTTTGTGTATGAAGTGTATCTTTTGAAAAAATGATGTCAAGTAGAGCTCGCAAAAGAGATGTTTGACAACCTGTATGAAGTCCCACATTTACCAAAACTGGTGTCTAAAGGTATTTTGATGAATATGACGTATTTTGTATCAAAATATTTAAGAAAGATGGTGTTTTTTTTATCTGTTCGAATCATTTTTGATCAGATGATAGATAAGTTATGTAATATTTCTTCTAATGAATTATTACAGTGATCGTACGATATGGCGTTTATCTAGTAACGCGCTCTAAATATCACAGCCCAGCGCTTGTATTGTCGTTACAAATTAGAATACGCTATAAATATTATGAAATATAGTGGGGTTTATAATAACGGGTGATCCGAGTAATGGTACTTTTTTCAATAGTCTTTTTTGGCAGAAAACGCGTGAGTCAGATGAAGCTGTCATGCTATTTTTGTTCAGTACTGTTTGACATTTTATCATTGAAAGACTTACGCCTGAACAACGTTTATAAATCGTTCAACTTTGTTATGAAAACTCACGTTCTGTAAGGATATGATTTTTATGTTTCTATGTACTATTTGCAACACCGTAACCCATCTTGAGACCCAGCATTCATTATTGGATAATATTCGACACAATAGACCACGCCCAGTAGGCACAGAAGAAAATATGTATAGCAGTCGTACCTGGGAGTGTACACAAAGACCGTTGAGAGTCGATTCGACACCGATCGCAGCAACTCGAACTGACCTATGGAAGGACTTGGCGCATTTTACGTAGATATCTTAAATTAAAAAAGTAAAAAAACAGCTTGTGTAAGAACTGAAGTCGCTTGCACCATCGCTTCGTTCAATAGGCTCTTGAAAAGTTCCAAGAATATCTAACGTTTTGGAGCCAAATTTTGTTCAGCGATGAGGACCATTTCTGGCTCAATGGGTATGTAAACAAGCAAAATTTCCACATTTGGTACAAAGAGCAACCTGAAAAGAGTCAAGAACTGCCATGTCATCCAGAAAAACCAACAGTTTGGTGTGGTCATCGGTCCAAAAAAAAAATTTCAAAATTGGTACTAGTGAAAAAGTAACCAGCAATGGCGACAGTTGTCGCGCAATGTTAACCGATTATTTGATGCCTGAAATTGAAGCTCGTGACCTCGGCGACATTTGGTTTCAACAATACGGCGTCACTTCCCACACATCACACCAATCAATGGATTTATTGAGAGAACACTTCGGTGAGCAGATAATTTCACGTTTTGGGCCTGTCGATTGGACACCAAACTCGTGTGATATCACACCGTTAGACTTTTTTCTGTTGGGATATGAAAAAATCTAATTTCGCTTCAATTCAGGCCTTGGAGCAAGTCATCATTCGTGTCATTTGCCAGTTACCTGTAAAAATACTCGAACGAGTGTATGTCTCTTCAAATTTTAATACTCATTAGGCATCCAAGCTTGAAAAACTCTATAGTGATCTGATATCTTAAAACGAAACTGGTAGTGAGTTAGCGGTAGTAAACCACCAACCTTCACGGCTTCCTAATTCAGCCACGTTCAATCAAGACGGAGTTTAAGTACTCATCTAAATGTTATTGCAAACGAATTTTTCCCTCCTTAAAAAATTTGATAACAACACAACACATGAGATGAAAAGCAGTCCTGCTTTTAAAATATTTAAAGCACTTTTTACGCGCGTTTACTTCTTAAAATGTAATTCATCTAAAATGTACAACAGCATTATAACTCAAATCGTGGTTAAGTAGGAACATTTTATGCAATTTATTTAATATTTTATGCACGTTTGGCGCTGTCATTTCTTATACGAACACTTTCACACATACACGTATATTAAAAATTGTAGATGTGTGTTTTTTTATATACTCCAGAGAAAACGATTTAGCAAATCTCGCCAAGCCTAAAGTAGTCACGTATTTTAAGTCACAGGTGCACATTTAGTCCCAGTTTAGGTATATAATGCTCATATATAGTATATGTATGTGTGTATATTTACGAATATGTACAATATATTGTGTGCTTATATAACTGTAGTATACGAGTATGTGATTATCTTCGTAAGCGAATTTTTTTTGTCCAAATTGTATTTACACGTCTGTTGAAAAAAATAGCCACCTAAATAGTGGAGTTTTCCACTTCAATACTTACTTAACGTTAAATGCAAGTTTTGGGAACGAACTCGGTATAAGTGATAAATATACATAATATATAATTCTCAGGGTTTTCTTTTTCATACCAAGTTGACTTAATTTCCAGACATTCAATAATGATTAAGATGGTGATCAACACGCCCATAAAATAAAGGAATTGATACTTGAGAATCGACGATTAGCAGTCAGAGATCTCACTGCCATCGTTTGAAAGATCACTTGGGGCTAAGAAAAGTGCAAGTACGATTGCTTCCAAAATCACACAATTTTTTCCAAAAAAGCGTCGCCTTAACGTCACCTAAACAATGCTTTCCGACTACCACAGGCTGTCTTGAAACATATTATTACAAGGCGATGAGTCTTGGAGTTCTTCGATTATCGAGGTGGGAAGCACTCCCAATTCCTTTTCCGGAAATTGACTTTAACAACTGTTTCGAGAATTATAAAAAACATAGAAACAATAGAAACAAGTATATTGGGGCCAAAAGGGATTAATTTGCGGAGATGATATAGATATTGAAAAATGAACTAAGAATTTCAATATTATGAATAAAGTCTTACTATTTTTGTAATAATTTTGATCTATTTTGTAAGCAGTAGAATGAAAGAAGCTTTTGCATTTTATTTAGAAAAGTGTAGCTATTTTTGTGAGCTCTTGCGTCTAAGAAAATAGGCAACTAAGAAATATACATATGTACATACATACAGACAGAGGTTAGAAATGAAAAATCGTAGCAAAGATTGTCATTATGCGAGCACAATAAATCAGGTTAAGGACAGGCGAAAATGATGCCAAAAGGCGTGACATACGAGAGAGGCGTTGCCTTGAGATCTCAAATGTGCAAATAGCTACAATAACATGTACCGCTGTCCACGTATGAGTGCATATCAGCGCCTGGTGGAATTTAATACAATTACCTGTATGAGATACAGTTCTTTTATATTACAATTTGGCGTGAAAATATGTGTAATTCACCTGGAGCAGGTGGAAAATGTCAAAAGGGGCACATGAATTCTAACTCATGGCTATTATATGAGAAATATATATATTATACTATACGTATGTATGGAAAAGTTTATGTGCTTCATGTATTGAAAACTGTGCATATTTCACGGGTACACACATAAATTGTCGTGATGAGACCGCAGGGCGACAACTGGCAGACAACATCAATTGCCCTTCTAGACAGTCACAATTGCTTTTATGGCTAAATCACACACGTATAATACATGTATACATCTGTATGTATTTTTGGATTTTATATACATATGTATATAGTTAGACACTTTTGGTGAATCGGAGTATTTGTTATACATAAAATATGTTTACAGTTCACAAGTGTAATTGAATTTGGAAAACTAGGTAAAAGGTATATTTGGTTAGACATTTTCTGCTTTATTGAAGATTAAAGTGAACAAGAAAGCCCACATAAAAAGGAATTATTTCATAGTGTTGAATTTTAATCTGCTAATTTCGGGAATGCAAAAAGTGTATTATATCGATATGTCTTCTTTAAGAAAACCTCAGATCAAGTATCTAGGCTCAAGTTTATGTGTTGCAGTTGAATATCGATGCTGAATCACTTTATGACCACGTTGTCCCACAAACTCGAGTTTAAGTTTTTGTGTTTATAACCCTTAAGTGTTTAAGATTTATAAAGTTATTAAGGCTAAACTAGTTCAGTTGTAACCAAACATTTCATACCTTGCAAATTGCCAGAATCAAAGTCCGGGAAATTCTTCAAGAAATATGGAAGTTCGAGTAGTATTGACCCCGATTTTATCTATTTTTGCAGTAACACATACTATTAATATCTTCTTCTTACTTACTGGTGTAGATACCGTTTATGGAGTTATAGCTGAGTTAACAACTGCCTGCCAGTCATTTCTTTTTTCTGCTATTTGGCGCTAATTCGATATCGAAGTGCAGCCAGGTCCTTCTCCATGTGATCTCTCCAAAGGAGTGGAGGTTTTCCTCTTCCTCTGCTTTCACCGGCGGGTACTGAATCGAAATTCTTCAATGCTGGAGTATTCTCCTTCATCGGAACAACATGACCTGGCCAGCGCAGCCGATTGATTCTCTTGATTCGCTAATCTGTGTCAATGTCTCGTACAGCTCATCGTTCCATTGACTGATATCAATATTATCGGTGTACGCCTCAACAGCAATAGATAGCTGTAGGGAGTCTTCTTTTCTAAAATCTTGCTTGGTATCGAACGGCTTGGAGAGGTCATTCCCGATTCTGACAGAACTTTTGTTGTTGTTCAACGTCAGCTTACACGGCGGTATTAGCTTTGGGGGATACCAAGTTCAGACATAGCGGCATAGAGGCAGTTTTTTTCGTACTGCCGAAAGCGGCTTTATAATCGACGAAGAGGTGGAAGAGAGTGTGTCGATCTTCCTTTCACGGCCTTTTCCAAGACATGGCACATGGTGAAAATCTGGCTTATGGTAGATTTTTCAGGTCTAAAGTCACACTGATATGGTCCAATGGCTTATCACACTGCAACTACTTTCAGTGCCGTTGGCAGGCTGTAGAAGTGTCCTTCCTTTGCGTCCAACCGGGATGGCTCTGCCTTGAAACCTTCTGTTAGTCGCCGTATCTATTCGTGGAATTTTCAAGCATTACCCTAGTCGTTCACGCGGTTTGTTGTGATTGTAGCTTCTCGACGTCGAACGTTCCTTGGGTTTGTTTACCTGCGTTTTTTGCTGCACAGAGGCGGGTGCGTATCTCCGCTGCAACAAGATGATGGTCCGAGTCGATGTTAGGACCTCGGATCATACGCATGTCTAAAACACTTTAGATGTGTCATCCGTCTATCAAAACATGATCGATCTTGTTGGTGGGTTTTCTATCCGGAGACGGCCAGGTAGCATAATGATTTCTTCTATGTAGGAGTCTAGTATTACAGATAACCATATTTCGGTGTTTTGGGATGTCAACTCTACTCAAGCATTTGAGTGGCACAAGGAATTCAGTGAAGGTCAAGAAGTCATCGAAAACTAGCCTCACGCCAGTCGACCAACCAGCTCAGTTAATGACGATAACATCGAATCAGTACATGAAAATCGGCATGTTGGTAATAGGGTGATAGCAGAGGATCTCAACATATTTTATATATTGATTCAATGCATTTTGGTTAATGTTTTGTATTATGCTAGATGCGAGAATGAGCACTGCGTTCTTGTGAGAAAAGTTTTTTAATTCACTCCTCGAGGGTTAATATTTATAAAATATATTTTTGGCCCTCAAACTTTCACTTACTCATTAAACTTTTTTTTATCAAATCACTTTTTACCAGTAAACTCAATATATTTATTGGCTTGAGCTTTAGACTATCAGCTGAATTCCTAAATACTTATATACCTATTTTTTTACTTTTAATAAGTACTTTTTGCCAATTTTCCTCACTATCCTTCGTACGAGTACAATTAATAAAATTAAATATACTTAAGCACTAGCTGAAACTTGCAGGAGTATAAAATTACCAGTAATGCACTCGGTCATCCACACCTAATTTCAACCAATAAATTCGTAATGTAACTACATTTATTATTTTCAGTCTTTACGGTCTTAAGTGCCTAAAGTACTCTTAATGCTTGCATTGTACATAAACTCCCTTCTCGCGAGTGGAGCAGATTCACAAGAGAAATAATACTTAAGTAAGAAGAGCATTGTAATTGCAAGATTTAGTCATTTGTCTGCGAATATTAGAAGAAAGAAAGGAAAGAAGTAGCCAAATAATAAATTCAATGACTCAGCCTAAAAGAATTGTGATAATAACTGAACAAAAAACTATTTCTCATTGTTTGAATTTGGGCGGAAAAATGGTTTGTCTGCATCCACTTACAGAGCTAAGTGTAGTGAATGGCGTAATTGAATATGTTATATACATATATATTATTAAAAATGTTGGGAGTTGGGTAATTAAGTCTGAAAATTAAAATCAAAATCGAAAATCAATAGACATAATGGCTGAAAAAAATAGTTTGAAAGAGAAAACAGTTTAATAAATATTTAAGGATTTTTTTACTAGACTTGATTTTTAACTATTCTTCTAAAAAAATATGTATATAAACATGTCAATAAAAGATAAATACAATTTTATTAACTTTTTTTGTATACCTAATAATGTGTTACTATGTTTTGAATTGGTGCAAATATTCATGATAATAGGGCGTAGGTGTAGTATTAGTAACATTTGGGAAATACACATAAATATGTATAGGGTGATTTTTAAGAGCTTGATAACTTTTTAAAAAAAAAAAAAACGCATAAAATTTGCAAAATCTCATCGGTTCTTTATTTGAAACGTTAGATTGGTTCATGACATTTACTTTTTGAAGATAATTTCATTTAAATGTTGACCGCGGCTGCGTCTTAGGTGGTCCATTCGGAAAGTCCAATTTTGGGCAACTTTTTCGAGCATTGAAAAACATTGGAAATGTTGTCTTCCAAAGCTGGAATAGTTGCTGGCTTATTTCTGTAGACTTTAGACTTGACGTAGCCCCACAAAAAATAGTCTAAAGGCGTTAAATCGCATGATCTTGGTGGCCAACTTACGGGTCCATTTCTTGAGATGAATTGTTGTCCGAAGTTTTTCCCTCAAAATGGCCATAGAATCGCGAGCTGTGTGGCATGTAGCGCCATCTTGTTGAAACCACATGTCAACCAAGTTCAGTTCTTCCATTTTTGGCAACAAAAAGTTTGTTAGCATCGAACGATAGCGATCGCCATTCACCGTAACGTTGCGTCCAACAGCATCTTTGAAAAAATACGGTCCAATGATTCCACCAGCGTACAAACCACACCAAACAGTGCATTTTTCGGGATGCATGGGCAGTTCTTGAACGGCTTCTGGTTGCTCTTCACCCCAAATGCGGCAATTTTGCTTATTTACGTAGCCATTCAACCGGAAATGAGCCTCATCGCTGAACAAAATTTGTCGATAAAAAATTTTCGAACCGAACACTGATTTTGGTAATAAAATTCAATGATTTGCAAGCGTTGCTCGTTAGTAAGTCTATTCATGATGAAATGTCAAAGCATACTGAGCATCTTTCTCTTTGACACCATGTCTGAAATCCCACGTGATCTGTCAAATACTAATGCATGAAAATCCTAACCTCAAAAAAAATCACCCTTTAGGAATGAAAATAAATACTTGTCTAGCTGTCTACTATAATTATGCTGATTTTGTCATTATTTTATAAACCGACTATTATTAGATACACTTTTCATAAACAAGAGGATCACGGTTTAGATCTCTTTTATCATTTGGTATAAATGTTGTACACTGTTTTTTTATAATTTTTTTTTTTCTTTAATGGCATAGACAGCGTTTACGCGGTTATAGCCGAGTTAATTACAGCGCGCCAAACGTTTTCTCTTTATGCCACTTGTTGCCAATTCGAGATACCAAGTTCAGCCAGGTTCTTCTCCACCTGATCTCTCCAACGGAGTTCCTCTTCCTCTGCTTCTCCTATAGAGTTCCTTTTCCTCTGCTTCCATCGGTGGGTACTGAATCAAAAACCTACAAAACTGGAGTGGTCCCTTCAATTTGGACAACATGACCTAGCCAGCGCAGCCGCTGTTTCTTGATTCGCTCTCTTATGTCAATGTCGCCGTATATCTCGGACAGCTCATCGGTCCATCGACTGCGGTATTCGCCATTGCCAAGGCGCAAAGGAACATAAATCTTTCGCAAAGTCTTTCTCTCGAACACTATTAAGGCCGACACATCAGATGATCTCATGGTCCACGCCTCCACACCATACAGCAGGACGGGGATAAAGCGAGACTAGCAGAGCTTGGTCTTTGTATGGAGAGAGGACTTTGACTTTTCAATTGCCTACTCAGGCCGAAGTAGCACATGTTGGCAGGAGTGATTTTGCGTTGGACTTCAAGCTAATATTGTTTTTGGTGCTGATACTGGTTTCTAGATAGACGAAATTATCTAGGATTTCAAAGTTAAACGAAACGTCACTAAAGACTAAGGATTCTGTGTAAGCGCTTATGAAGGATGTTCAGTTTAAATTACGATTATTCGCTTATAAAAAAATATTCTGAATATTATATCTCCGAATTCGATAAATTATGTGTAGATTTTTTAACTATAACTTGTATACATATTTCTGAAAGTAAATAATAAATATAAGTTTTAAACGTTATACGTTCGACCAATTTTTTTCGTGCACATACTTTATGACTGTGAACAGTTACGTGTGAGCCAAGTTGAGAATGCAATGACTGTTTGCTTGATAACAGGATATATTTCGCCTTGCCCATCGTTCAATACCAGATCCATTTGCTTCTCTTCCTTAACACGTCTGGAGAAAGTAGAACTACCGAGCCGGTTGTTGAGGCCAATGCTATCAACATCAACGGTGTACGCCAGCAGCGTACACTCTCATTAGAATATTGTACCTTCTCTATTTAGCACTGCAACTCGTATTGTTTTCTTCAGTAATATACATATGTAAACACACGACAGGAAGCTTTCTTGTCTGAAACCTCACTTGGTATCGAACAGCTCGGAGAGGTCACTTCCGATCCTGACAGAGATTTTGGTTTTGCTCAAAGTCGGTTTACGCAGCCTTATTAGCTTTGCTGTCATACCAGGTTTCAGACATAGCCGCATAGAGGCAGTTTTCTTTTCATGCAGTAGAAGGCGGCTTTAAATCGACGAAGAGGTGACGTATTTCGATCTTCCTTGCAAGGGTCTTTTCAAAGACACTTGGCGCATCGGTGAAAATCTGGTTGTTAGTATATTTTCCAGGTTTGTTGATGGTGGGCTTCAGTCTTTCCCACACTCCTATCGATAAGACCTTATATCGGATATTAAGGAGGCTTATCCTACGGTAATTGACGCATATTCTGGGGTTTTCCTTAAATAAAAATAAAAAAGAGTTGAAGCAGTTGGAGCAGAATTTTGGTTAATGTAGTCTGCGCTTAAACGATTGTTCATTTACGATTGTCTCACTTAACAGTTAGATGTGCATTTACATATATGTACCATATACATATGTATGTATTTAAATACACACTTATGTGTGTGTTTTTGCATAGTCATACAGCATTTAATTTCTTTAGTTAGGAAATACTTGGCAAACAAAATATGTGAATCATTGTGTAATTTCCCGAGAGTGTCTGGAATGTTAATGCATAATAAAGACTTTCTTTGTTTTTGTTAAGAATGAATTGTAAAAATATTAAATTAGTAAATAAGGGTAAAGTCAATACGATATATAGTATATGTTTATAATATAATGAAGTTTAAAAAATGTCTACAATTATACGATAAGATATTATTAAGGTAAAAATATTTGAACTTGCAATCACAGCTTCGTCAAACAATGTCAAAGGAATTTCAAATATCAGAATTTGTTCCACAAGTTTAAGTCCTATGAATGAAGATTCTATGTATCAAAGAGTAAGCAAAGACCGGTAAGACTTCATTCGGCGAAGTTGCTTCGAAAAAAACGAAAGTGTTGCTTACACCCGAAATACTTTAATACCTGGAGAAGAGCAAACCGGTTAAAAGATTCTATTACGCCAATTAATTGGTCGTTGGACTGCAGAAAAATGGGCCAAATTTGGTGAAGAAAATATGCTCATCTACTATGTGAACATATTCTCAAAGATAATTTGAATTGAACTAGGAATTGCTGCCATCATCTACCGCATTTGCATGATTCAGTTCGCTGCCACATTTTGTGTTTTTTAAATTCTAATATAAAGTTTGGTGGTTTAGGCAGAAATTCGAGTTGAATGTGTAGGCTGTCTTTACCAGGTAGGTCTACTCTGACTGTCTCTAGAAAAGTTATTTTTCAGACAGTTTAAGCAAGTTCAAGCATCGCTGAGTAAAGTGTATCATTTGAAAAGGAGGCTATGTTGCCACTTTTCCAAATTCTTAAATATTTTCGTTTTTCCATTGTACTTATCGGATATTTGAGTCCAAAGTCTTCAGAAAATACTTCCATACCTTCAAGTGCTCTATTTTCTATATACAATTCATACTTACCTAACCGTAGGGTCATATGAACATACATTATACTCACATATCTCATATTATTTGGAATATGAATCTAAAGCTTAAATACTCTGGTAAAACATTGTCCGTCGCTTCTCTGTTGAGCATCTCTTATTTTTGATCTCATTCGAAAAATTTAGAGGTCTACAAGTTTAAACTTATCGACGAATAGTTTTTATGAAAAATATTATGTTAGAAACACGTTCAGAGTTGTAGTGTTACTAATCACAATCTTCACTCTCAAGCATTTTTCGGTTACTTCTTTGCTTTGAAAAAAATAATAAAGTTTACAATTTAAGAGAAATAGAAAAAAAAGCTTAGTCATTTACATTGTGACAAAAAATTCCCCGGAAAATTTCAAAGAATTTTGCTAAGTTGGTAGAATATTTTTTATTTACAATTTCCAGGAACTTTTTTGTATCAAGTAATTCATTAATATTTTGTCTTACGAATTTTGATTCAGCCCAACCTGAGCTAAATGTTTCATAGACATACATACGAGTATTAAATAGTTATAAACATGGAGCCGTGCAGTTGGTGTTTGAGTAAAAAATCTGAAACCTGAAATTTGTTTATTACAGCATTTCTTTATTTACAAGTTTTGTAGTATACATTATAAATTGATACTTGTTAATAATTAGTTAATGTCTAAATAACTCTTTAATTGCAATATATATACATAGGTAAAATATATTTTTGTTATTATAATTAGTTTTTTGTACAATAATTGTAAAATATTTCCAACATTATGCAACTTTACAACAAATACTAAATATTTGAAAAGAACAACACTTATAACATCAATATAAATTATTATTATGCAATGCAGCATTTGAGATAACCGACCTATATCACATTTAGAATTGAATAAATTCAAATTTTGTTTTATTTTTGCTTTTAGTTTACAGTTTAAATAACTGAATTTTTACTGATTTTAAGAAATCATTTCTTTAACTGTATACATATAATAGTTTTCATTAAATCAAAGCATATATGTATATAATATTTTAAATTTTGATTGAACTTTTCTTTGTATAATTAATATTTTCATATACTTAACTACTGAAGCAAATGGAAAATCTATTTCAATGTTGTCCGTTGCCGGTATTTATTTATCATTATTTATACTTATGGTAACTCAATATCTATAATTATTTATTTTTTAATATATTTATCGCTTATGCTTATATTTATGGAAATCAAAAGGAAATAGTCTTCGACTTTTAAGAAACCTTGAAACTTGAGTTCTGAGAATATCATTCAACATATTTAGCACAAGAAATAAATTATGAGGGTTCAATTTATAGAAATACACCAATTTTTTTTTATCCTACACAGCTGATATAGATTTCCTTTCACTAGCAAAATCATGATATATACTGCTTCCAGTAGTTTTTGGGGACATTCGCAACGAAGAGCATATAAATCAGAAAAGTGTCATTGAAGTCATAGCGATTCTTGTTTATCAGGCTACCATCACTTCTTTATACCCTAACTGAATCTCTTGCGTCAGTCAGAAATAACGAAATTGGGTTAATTGAGAAGAACTTGAAGAAGCTCGGAAACCATCAACTCGGAGTTCGATGGAGACAATTCGGATTCAATGGAATGAGGTTATAGGGCGCTCAGAACTTGGGGCCGAAGTGACAGCTAGAATAAGCAGTGATATTCAGCCGTATTAATCTTTTCTATTATCTACTTCCATCCACTCATCCATAATTACTATATTTGTAGTCTCGTTCCTCTGCTTCCGGTCCTCTCTTACGTTAATCATTTTCAATCCATAACGTCAAAGAACTTTTATTGCTATATTACTATTGCTACTCAGTGATTTTATTAAGGGTAATTAAATACATTCCATTATCATAAGTAGTGTCCTCCATTTATATCTTGACTCACCTTAAGTCAGAAAATTTAAAAAATTTCAAATTCAAACTTTTTCATGAAGTAAAAGGAAGGACAAGTAAGAACAAAAGCGAACCCTGGTAAGAAGCATCTTATAAAATAATATATAGCACTTTCAACTTGGCATTTGAAGATATGTATATCAAATGGGATATGCTTCTAAGCTGCTGGTTCTCGAGCATATAACCATAAGTATGCGAAAAGTTATCCATTGCCACATTTGTCCACGTTTCAACACTCGTACAGAAAAGTAGACTTAAATTAAGCTTTTAGACTCGTGGAAGTAGCCAGAGTATTAAAAAAAATCCTGAGATACAATATGCCGATCCACATTTAATAGTGGTTACTATAGTAAGAGTTCTGGGGTCGCCAATCGCACACTTATGGAAAGCTCTTGAAGTAACTCATTCCAGGTAATGATTTTTTTATATCTACCTTATTGTTTCACAATTCCTATTGCAGAAAAATCGTGGTTTTTAAATGCTGTAAATAGAGACAATGCTCCTCATTTGTTCTAACTAGTTATAATAACATTATGCCCATTGGGACTATAGTAGATTTAATTTCAGATATTTCAAAGTCGGATTTGTCAATTGCATCTAAAGTCAATTGATGCTGTATACGTCAATAAAATAAAGAAATTGGTGCTTGAGAATCGACAATTAACAGCTACATATCTTACTGGCATCGTTTGTGTATCGGAAGGATCAGTGAAACCATTTTGAAACATCATTTGGACCTAAGGAAAGAGAAAGCACGATTGGTTCCAAAATCAGTCATTTATTTCGATAAACAACGTCGCCTTAACGTCTGTGAAACAATGCTTTCCGACTTTCCGCGGAATGTCATGAAACTTTTATTACTGGCGCTGAGTCTTGGATCTATGCTTACGACCCGGAATCAGACAATCAGTCGACCCGAATATCGCGGCAGAGGAGACCCGAAGGCGTCAAAGCGTGGTGCGGTGCACTTCGAATTCCTTCCGACCGACCAAACTGCCAACTAGGAATACTATTTGAGTGTTTGCGCGAAGCTATTCGTACAAAGAGGCCGGGTTTATGGGCCGACAACTCTTGGTTTTTGCACCGCGATAATGCACCGTCTCATATTGTATTGATTCTTTGTGGGTTTTTCGTCAAATTTTCAGCCAATATCGTGCCTTAACCACCGTATTCGCCTGATTTAGCTCCGTGTGACTTCTGGCTATTCACAAATTTTCAAGAATAGGTTAAGAAATTTAAAATTATGAACAAAGTCTTATTATTTTTTGCTCATGGTAGTATGTACATTTCGAAAATAGTTCAAAATCTTTTCTGTAAACTGTATACAAGTACATGTGCATATGAATATTTGTTTTACATTAAAATATAATTTGATTCATTATTTGATTTAATTTTGCATTTTTATTATTGAAATAATTTGAAAATACTTTTAGCCTAATGCCTTTTATAAACGCAGCTTATTATGTATTATTATTCATAATTTTTGATGCAATTTCAGTCTCCTGTGATTTATTTGTTTTTAATTTGTAGTTATTACATATAACGTATGCTTAATTCTATATTATATATATATATATCTATTTTTTTGAGGAAAAAGTATAAAGTTTTAGGAAAGTATGAAATGTACAAATTCTATTTACAAATAATATGAAATTATTGGGTTTCATTTGCAATTTTTTATTTCCGCTTATTGATTAGCTAATTACCGTTATTAGTTTGCTATATGTAAAAAGCAGTTATTTTCGATTTTTTTATTACCTCCGATTCTAACTACCCTCTGCGTGTTCTATTCGATTTCCGATTTTCATTTCGTCAAAATTTGCATTTGAAACAGTTGTCATGCTCCTATACTGCTAAATATTTTATACATATTTCTTATTAAATCGAATGCCAAATAGCTATTTTATATGTGTGTGTGTTCTTAGAGTATCAATTTGCTTTCATAAGTATAGTTAGTTTGTTCTGTTGAGTTGGCAAAATCGCTTTTTCACAGTGTGTTCGTCGTAAACTTGTTTTATCTGCAGTTACTTATTGCATTGTTGGTATTTGTTATATAACTTTTTTAATATTAAATGGTGGTAGTCAAGGTATCTAATCGGCGTCTCTATTACAGTTGTGATATTAGTTCAATTGCGATTTTTAAAAGTATTTTAAAATAAAATCTATGTACCAATTATTACTTTCCCATTTCAGTCGCTGCCTTCAATCCTTCAGTCATAGTGATTCTAAAATTGTATATGTATGCAATGGTAGTTGCTGATAAAATATGTGTGTTTGATATGCAATCCCTGTTTCAAAACTTCTAAAATATTTTTTTTCATTACCATTACTAGTATACTATACATTACAATTCGTTGCTTTACATTTTACTTTCAGGTTAGTTTGTTCTCAGATAAAAAACTTCCGGACAAGAGGCAATTTTTACGTCCTTGTTTTGCTTTGTCAGATCCACTTTCGTAACACTACTGACTGGCTTCTAAATAATGTAGCTATAGATTTAGATATCCAGGTTATTTAGTTCTCATTCTGCTCCAATGTTCTATCATAATGGTTTTAGCTATCTTTCTCTATACTTTGTGTAAGTCTCAGTCTGATATAATAAAAAATTTATTTTTGATTTTAGGAGGCTTTCCATTCTCTGCTATATCTCTAGATATATGTATGTTTATGATATATCTATATATGTATATCCCTTAAGAGACACACCTAGTGCGAAGTTCTGAAAAAATTCACTTATGTTTTCGCACATTTTCATAATGAAAATTGAAATAAATTTTTCATACTGGACGGGCATAGCTCAATAAACAGGGGACTGGACGATAAAATACATAGTCAAAGTTCTATAGGTGAATCCTCACCATTTATTTGCGGGAGAGGGTTTAAAGACATATCAGAATAGAGTGGATTGAGCATGCGACTCACCAGCAGATTTTTCAAAATTTTTATGGCCGTATAAAATATGGTTAATGGAGTGGGTGCCGGAATATATTGCGCGGAGCTGTATCTTAGGCGAACTTTCAAGTTTCCGGAATATATTATCTTCCAGGTCGAAGGGCTTACAGTGAGGAAAGCCGTGATATAAATGACAACTCAGGGCACAATATGAAGAAGATCAATATATACGTTGATAGCCTAGAAGCAATTAAAGCAACAATCTTACATCGCATTACCTCAGAGAAGAAGAGAAGGCGTAGATGTAGTTACTGACGGAAAAAGGCTGTCTATATACTGGTTTCAAGGCCAGAATGGAATTCCGGAAAATGATATAGATGATGAGATTGCCAACAGAACTATACGTCTGGCTACCAAATCAGTACAGGAAATACGTAAGTCGCTAAAAACGATACTCAATAAAACTTTCGAAAAATTCTGATATTTCAGTGTAAGGTGGAATGCCTTAAGAAAATGCGAGGTCGCTAAAATCATGTGCAAGAGTCTCGAAGAAAAGTACGCACGTGTTTCACACACACGATCTCGAAAGGACTGCAGGGCGGTTTTTCGTCAAACGACAGAGCACAACTCTTCTCCTCTTCTTTACTGGCTTTTTTCGCGCCTAATTGGAAATTCTAAGCGAAGTCAGAACCTTGTCCACCTGGTCTTTCCAACGGAGTGGAGGCCTTCCTCATCCTCTACTTCCCCCGGCGGGTATTGCGGCGAATACTTTCAGAGCTGGAATGTTTTCGTCCAACCGGTCGACCTAGCCAGCGCGCGTTCCATCGAATGCGATATACACCGTTGCCAATGCGCAAAGGACATAAATCTTTCTCAGACTTTCTCGTCAGTTGTTGTCATCGTCCATACTTGTGTCCCTTAAAGAGCTTAACAGTATTGGTTGCGTCCAATGCCTATATATGGTAATTCTTCAATTCCAAACCCAAATTCCAAACTTGAATTCTATACAATTTTGAGCATCTATTATATCTAAGTATATACCCTAACAGTTATTTGAAAAGAAGAAGATTTGAAGACGTGATGTATTTATGTTTATAACTTGGTTAAATAAAAAATCATATAATACCCTTAAATATCTCAATGACTTGCAGCAATAAGAAAACCATTTTTGTGTGAATTTAATACATACAAAATCATATAACCGGTCACTGAATATTTTAATATAAATTAAACAAATATCATCGAAGCACTATTTGTTCAACAGTCATTCTTTGTCCTACCTTATTTCCTTTACTCTTATATAACGAATAGATCACTACAACTCGAAGAGTTTCTGCGCCGCATATTCACCGCCTTCTTGAACTTCAGCACCGATGAGAGAAACACTTTCGTGCGATTCGTTAACTTGGACACTGTCTTCCGATTACCTTCGTCCAATAGCTGATCATTGCTCTCCGTGTAATTGTCACTCGTTGAGCCATCGCTAACACAGCGTCTGCCGCCCGTAAATGCGCCGATGGCACCACTCACCGCGCCACTGCCGTAAAATCGACGATTCTTTGGTGATGCGTTTAAGCTATTCTTACCTCCAGCTAGGAGCATATCGAATTTGCTTAATGGACGCGTTTGTTGTTGTTGCTTTGTAAGTGCCGGTTGACGTTGTATCGCTTCTTCTTCATCTTCTAACTCGCTTTCACCCATCTTGAGTATGCTTTCCAGATTGAGCGTACGCTTATTCGTGCGTTGTACATAGTTTTTCGTGGTTGCCAGTTTGATGCCCATTCCGGTTGAAGAGAGGCTGGTGCTGACGGTGCGTTCGCTGCCGGTACCGATGCCTTCATCTGCGGCCGTTTGGTTTTCATCTATGTTGTCAGCGTTATTGGTGCTAACGCCAGCTCGGCTTCCGCCGTTGTTTTCATTATCGGCTGCATCATCGGCATCATCGTCAGCGTGATACATGGATACCTGTCGCACCATACGTCGTGGCGCTATATGCATGTGCCGATGCTTTTGTATTGCACTCTGCAGGCTGAGACGTTGACGATCGCGCTCGTTGAGGTTACGTATACGCTGTGGATTCAGTTTGGACTGCGCGACAATGCCGACCAGTAGCTCGTTAACGTTGTGATCGAGTCCAGAGGAGGTTTCAATAAATTTACAGCAAATCTCCTTAGCCAATTTACGCCCAGCTAGAAAACAATTTTCAATATATGAAATCTATTGTGAATTATTGAAATATTTTCTATTTTGTTTATACGTATATATGACTAGATGTGAACTAAGTTTTCTTCGGTTTTTACAGTCGACGTATATCAGCTGGTGTATTCACCCAAATATTAAGTTAGAAAGATAAGATTTGATATTAAAAAAACTTCGAAGACAGTACGTCATAAATTACAGTTTTTCTTCGATAAAGGCGAAAGGTATGTTGGGTGGCAGAAAATGTGAACAGCATTTATGGTTTTTGATACTGTAACTCTTATGACACACAATTTTTATTTTGTGAATTCCTGCTTCAATATTAATTAATGTCAAACCATACTCAGGAAGTCCAACTGTCGAAAATATCTATAAAATAATAGAAATCGGCGCGTTCGACTGTTCTTTGATTGCTTAAGAGCACAAGAGCTCTCATGTAACCATTTAAATAAGGCGGTATAAAAAGAGAAGCTCGAAAAATGGGTGCCAAATGAGTTAACGCAAAGAGAAATCATGGATCAAATTTTCATCTGCTACTGAATCGCAACAAACTACATACATTTCGGAAACATCTTATTGCGGGTGATGAAAAGTGTGTCACTTACGGCAATGTTAAGTAAAAACGGTCCTGTACGAATCTCGGTGAGCCGGCATAAACAGTGGCCAAGGATTGAAGGTTGGGAAAATTTTGTTATCATTTAGTGGGATTTATCACATCGATAGCTACCCATCAGAAGCTGAGAGTGTTTGACTGGAAGATTGTTAGGTATTAACTTGGAAGTGGCCAGAAAGGATTCTTTTACATATGGCTCAAGCAGCTCACGACTTCCGGCCTTGGTCCAAGTATTCCCTCGATAGCCAAATAGCATCCGTTTGTGCGCTGGGTTTGGAACCCGCCATGTAGAAAATGCTCCCAATGAAAAAGAAACAATAGCCTCGGATAAGGCACCCACTTTTTGATGACGATTACTGCAAACGTAATAAGGACTATGATTTAAGAGCATGCACCTGGAATGTCCGGTCATTTTATTGGGATAGTGCCGCTGCCCAGCTAGTTGATGTCCTCGTTAGAGTAAAAGCTGAAATCACCGCCGTCCAAGAAATGACAAGGACTGAGACGAACAGGTTTTTGTGGCATACATATAAAGGAGCACAACAGTGGCCATATAAAGGAGCACAAATTCAGTGTGGGATCCGGGGTGGGAGAGAGACACCGTCGCCGAGTACTGGCATTCACCCCGGTGGATGAACGTTTAGCCACAATCCACATCAAAGCGAAGCTCTTCAACATATCGTTGATTTGCGCCCACGTCCTGATGGAATAGAAGAACGATGTGACCAAAGAAGTCTTCTATGAGCACGATACGATACACGATAGCTGCCCCCACCACGATGTCCAGATTGTATTTGGCGACTTTACTGCCAGGATGGGAAAAAAGGTATATTTAGCACTACGTTCTGTTAATTCAGCCTCCATGATAAAACATTCCCAATTGATTTGAGGCTGATCGACTTCGCCAGGGCCTGAAATATGGTTATCTGTAGTATCAGCATAGAAAAATTCATCAAATTCGATCATGTTGTGATAGATGGAAGACACGTTTCCAGTGTTTTAGACGTGCTTTAACTCCGAGATCTTAACATTGACTCGGATTACTATCTTGTTGCAGCCAAGATTCGCACCCGCCTCTAGGCAGAAAAAACTACGTCAACAAACAAGGAAGATTCGACGTCGAAAAGCTGCAATCACAACAAGCAGCCGAACGATTTTCTACTCGACTTGTACTCTTGCTCTCTGAAAGTACTCATAAGCAATACGCGCCGAGGGAAGCAGAAGATGAAGAAGACCTCCACTCTGCTGGAGAGATCAGGTGGAGAAAGACCGGGCAGACTTGGTATATCGAATTGGCGTCAAGTCTCGAAAAGAAGAAATGACTGGCGCGCTGTTGGTAACTCGGCTATAACCGCGTAAGCGCTGTCTACACCAGTAAAGAAGAAGAAGAGCTGCGACAGATTGACCGAATATGAACGAATATTCTATAAGTATTTAATAGGGCTCTATCTGGTGAGTGGTATCCACTGGTATTCAGTATTGGATTAAATTTTTTCATACAGCCAATATAGAAAAACACATAGAAAAATAACTCTATCCCACGACAGAAAATAGCTAAATGATTGTTGGGTAAGAGTAGAATTTAGTTAAATAGCACTTATATTCTGTAGGAGAATACATTCAAGATCATGCAGTTTTCTTAACATAGATTTGTTCCTATCAAACGTGAGGTTCTGATTAACTTCTGTGAGGTTTTATTCAGGAAAAAACATAACATTTACCCAAATAATGAATCTCTTAAATTCAGATAAGTTCTTTTCTACTTTTTTATTATACTTTCTTATTTATATACTTCTCTAATCTTTTGTAGTTTTTTTCTGAATAACTAGAGAACACAGTAAGTGCATAAAATTCACAGAAAAAATGTCACTCCTCAGGATCATTAAAAGCAATTTTAGGAAATGTCTTATAAAACTTTGAACAGTTCGTGCTCTAGAGATCTACATATCGTTACCTAAATTTCAAAATAACTTAACATCACTTTTTTTAAGTTTACAGGCGAAGGAGAAACGATATCATAGAAACCACTCAAATTCTAACAAAATTTGAGTTTTGGTTATAAAACGGTTATATATTGGTTACATCTGATAGCGGAAGCTGATATAATTATATTCTACATATACATACATATGTAATATGGTGTAGTGTATCGCAAGCAATAATAAAATCAATTTCGATTTTTTTGATGATACCTTGTTTTAATTTTTATATGACGATGTATAACATAAAAAGTGGTGCTTTATCACCCTATGCTCACCTTGCCGATTAACCTCACGATGTCGCTCCAAATCCGTTTTATTGCCGACTAAAATAGCGCCACGTGTCAGCAACATTTCGTGTTCCTTCAAATACTGTAAAACCTTCTCGGCCGCCTTGAAGGAATTGCGATCTACGACCGAGTATACAACCACAAATAAATCGATGTTGTAGGTCGAACAAAAGGCTTCCGTCTAAAAAAGACAATAAAAACAGAAAAATATAGGTAGTAATGGGAATAAATTGAAAAAGCCGGCTACTTAGATGATATAAAAGCCAGCGATAATTGTTATTAATGTCAATAAAAATGTACGTTTTACTGCCAACGACGCTTGGGAGATACAGTGAATTAAAACCAGCTTGAGGGTGAATGTGTATGTTATGTGTGCGCATTGTCAACATGTTGCGATGACAGGCGCTGTGCTGATAACCGGTGCGAGTAGTCTTAGCACACTTACACACACATGAAACATCATATTGGGTACATCGCAAATACTTTGCACTCATACAAACATATACATCTGTCAGTAGTATATTTCTATTGCCGCCTTTATAGCATCCATGTTCTACGCTGTGTGAGTAAGCAATATTTTTTTGTTGTTTCTGCTTTATTGTCGCCTAACATACAAAGTGTTAATGACATTCGACAACACACGCACACACATGCACATACATTTGAGCTTTATCTCGTCTACACACAAGCGACTACAATTAGCTTCGTAGATTTATATATAGTATATGTCTTCGCTCGCATGTAGGTATGTATGTATTATGTATGTACGTCAAAGCATGCTCATGTAAAGGTTATTGTTTTTATATATCGTAAGAATGTTGGCTCTTTTTCTATGTCAACAACATGCTCTACATTTGTAAGCATCCATATAAATACATATACACATACATATATGTACATGTATGTACTTTCCTGTGGCACTTCAACTTTGCAGGTCGGCGGCTAGCTTGCCGTCAACGTCGTCAGCATCTAAATATTCACTCAAGTGAGAACTTGACCTACTCAGCTCAACATCACTAAGCGACAACTCAACAATGCAATGCTGGCAATTACCCACACTCTACTCGTATGTGGCGCACGACGAACGGCTAACGGTGTCAATGGCTAGTAGGAATGTGTCGTTCCGTCCAGTGAGTGTTTTGTTGGACAACTACTTACCGACATTTCACAGGCAGGATGATCGATAATTTCCAAGTCCGTTTCGATGCCATCAACAAGCACAGATACTGTTTTCTGACCGTAATCGTCGTCTGTAATGGAACGAGAGGCAGACAGTGGTAATAATTTTTAATCTATCCATATATATATATATCCATATAAATATATTACAAGATAAATATATGTATTATATCGTTACATGTGTATAGCGTACGAGTATGTTTATGAGGAATATTTACGATTTGATGCAATGTTTTCTAAAGAACGCAAAAATTTCGATGTAATAACTATATGAAAAGAAGTATTTATTGTGGAATTTTGGCTACCGAGATATACATGTAATTTAGAATTTTCACATAAGACAAGAAAAAATTGTTGAAAAGTGCATTCGGCCATTTTTACGATGAGTGAAATTATGCAACAAAGGAGTTCCCTTAAATAAAAAAAAAAATTAAAAAAAAAATAAAATAAATAAAAAAAATTAATAAAGGAGTGAAGGAATTGGTGCTTCAGAATCGACGATTAAAAGCCAGAGATCTTACTGGCGTCGTTGGAATATCGGAATCACCAATGAAAACCATTTTGAAGGATTCTTTGGGCATTTGAAACCACGATTGGTTCCAAAATCACTCAATTTTTTCGAAAAACAGCGTCTCGTAAACACCACTGACTACTATTTGGCGATAACTCTTGGACGATCAATCGGCCGAATATCGTAGCAAAGGTGAAGCAAAGATGAAAAATCGTCAAAGCGAGCCAAAAATCATGGCTATGTTGGCAATTTTCTTCGATTGTCGAGGTGTAGGTGGACTTTAAATTCATTTCGACCGACCAAACTATCAATAAGGAATACTATTTGAGTGTTATGCGCGAAGCTATTCGTAAAAAGAAGCAGGAATTATGAGAAGACAACTCTTGGTTTTCGCACCACGATAATACACCATCGCATACTGCATTGATCCTTCGTGATTTTTTCGGCAAATTTTCAACCAACATCGTGCCGCAACCACCGTATTCGAATGATTTTGATCCGCGAATAAACGCGAATTGCTAGGCGCATTGAAGACTACCCTTTTCAGGGTATAAAAAAGTTAACAATAATATATTAAGGTTGCTCTCAAGAACTTCAATTTGAACATATTTTGAAATAGAGTTGCCACCAGTCGATAATAATAGAATATTATAGACTATGTGCGAATGAAAAGAAGTTTAGGAAAATATTTTGGAAATTGTTCAGAAAATCTTTAACTTAGACCTAAATATTTTAGAACAAAGTGTATGATTATTTATTTAAACATAATTTTTAACTACCAGTGACAAGAAAATTTCTCTTCAGTTCTTAGCAGGGTTGCAAACAATGCATAGAAAATTGAATTAACATTTGAATTAATTTTCGTTTTTATTTCTAATCCAAATTAAGGGGTAAAAATAACACGAACATTTTTTTGTGTTTTTTCTTTAAATGGTTTTTCTCAAAATGGACCACCCGTTAGTTTTTAATATAACCTCATTAACATTTTCAGAGATTATGACGAAGTCCTTGGTAAAGATATCTCCTTAAATGAAGAAGTTTTTCATACAAGCGTATGCTATAGTGATCCGATCTGAGCAATTTCCTTAAAGATTGCACCATTGCCTTAACAATAATTAATGCTTCATTTCCTAAAGATAGTAATCAGCTGAGTACACCCATGCATACAGTGAGTATGAAAAAAGAGAAGATATGCGCATTAAACTTATTAGGGATGGAGTCACGCCATGTGTAAATTGTCCGCTACCGTCCAAATAAAATATTAGCCTCGCTTTCGTACCAATGAATATTTGTACCAAATGACATCACGATATATGATTTTATATTAAAGTTATGGCTTGTCCGACAGACGAACAGGTGGGCGACAAGCAGTCACTAAGAATTCAACTCGTCTCGTCATGCTGATCACTTTTCTGTCTCGATATCTATCTTAATTAGTTTGAGCTATTATAAGCAACCGTTAGGTGAGCAAAACTATTATACTCTATGTAGCAAAACACTAAATATTATGATTGCCATAATAATTTGTTCAATAATATGCTAGAAGTGTATGCTGTATATATTTATAGATTGCAAACACACTTATTTAACAAATAATTTTTTACGCTCGCATTAAAGGATATACTGTTATTCTATGAAAACTTTACGCTTTTTTTTCCTATATTATTTGCAGTATAGAGATGATTATGGCAAGCATGAGCTAAATGAAGATGTGAACGAACAAACTGCTATTCAAGCACTCACGCGAAGTACGCATAAAATCAAAAAATATTTCTTTAATAAACAGAATAAAATGTGAATTCAGTGGTCGCTTGGTTATTTGTTGCACAATTTGTTAAAGCTCTTTAATATAACCAAAAGTGTGTAAAAGAAAATATGTGTAGTTTGAAATTAATCAATATTACTCATACGCAGTGGTGTGCAGTGCTCTACTGCAAACGGTTAACAAACACGCATATGCATTTTTTTTTTAGATATGTGTATATGTCGTTATGCTTATATGTAAAATATTTAGAAATTTTAAAATGTATTATTTTATATTAAAAAAAATGGAAGTTATTTCTCCGGCCACATTTCAATGGAATTAAAGAAAAAAAGACCGTTTTCTCGGAAATAAAATTTAGTATGCAATTTTATAATTGTAATTAATTGCAACTTGGGAGGAATGATACCACGCCAAATGAGGGCATGCAAAAGGCGAGACGAACATGGCTAAATCTAAATTTTATGGGGAGTCCGACGTTACCTTCTGGGTGTTACAAACTTCATGGCAAACTAAATATAGCCTGTTCAAGGCATAAAAATATATTTTTTATTGTGTGATATGTGACGCAAGGCCTTTAAAGGACTCTAATGTACATCAAGTCTGTGTAAGACTAAATTTCCAAACTGAAATTCAAATTAGAGAATCTAAGCAACTAATTTAAATCCAAAACCGAAAAATTCTCTCTTTTCACTTATATATTTACGAGTGTGTTTATATATGTACAGAGTGAAAGTTAACATTTGCGGGAGTTTCAGCGATATCATAGTTAGAATCACAAAGTACCATCAAAAGTATTTAAGCCATATTTCCAACAAAAAAGTAGCAAGTACTCAGCATTTCTTGGCTTAATAAAAGAAAACTTCCCAAATTTTATCAATATTACACATTAATGTACTTTTAGATAGGTGTATAAAAACAAAACCAAAAAGTGTGTTGCATGTTCAAATCCCGTTAACACAATCGAAATTTAGCACAACAACTTAAACAAGTGCCGAGGTATTCAGCAAAAAAGTTGCCAGATTACTGCAGCATATTTCAAGCTGATGACTTTGCTTTTGCGAAAGCCGCGGAACTGGCCTCTAATGCACCAACATCTACGTAGACAGCCAAGCAGCAATCAATGCAGTAACCTTGTAACGCATATCGGCCAGAAGAGTCTTGGGAAACAGGGCAGCAGTGGAAAGTGTTGCCTGAAGCAAGTAATTTCATTTCTGCTGAGTGCCAAGCCACAAAGGCATCAAGGGCAATGAAATATACGACGAACTGGACAGAATCACGGTAAAGAAAATCAAAACCCGATGGAACGAGTTACCTGCGTGCTAAACTGCAAAAGTTATGAGCAATGCGTTAGATTAGTTTAGTACACAAAATTCCTATTGGCACTCGATAGAAGAGGCTTTAGGAAGATGATCGGATAGGTAATAGCGTCTTAGGCCCGGGTCTGGAGATTAGGTTATCCGAGCTGAATGGGTCTTTGATTAACGCCTATTATGGCATTTGCCCCCTAAAAGTGCCCGGAGACAGACGTAACTGTCCCTGGTGGTCCAGGAAACTAGCAAACCTCCGGAAAAAGGTACGCAGCCTGTTCAATAAGGCAAAACGTACTGGGGTCTGGGCTGAGTATAGGAGCTATCTCACTTTATACAATAAGGAGATCAGGAGATTCTGCGAGAATGTCACCACTACGCCAGAAGCAGCTAGGCTGCACAAGGCTCTGGCGAGGGGCACAAACGATGCAGTAATAGCAATTAAAAGGAACGATGGGACGTTCACGACCAGCGCAGAGGACAGAGCCACGGAGCTTCTGCGGGCGCACTTCCCGGAGACAGTTCGGAAAGACCAGTGTCCTCCCATGAAGGTGATCTTCATACCCAAGGTAGGTAGGAAAGACTGCTCATTGGCAAAACCTTTCAGGCCAATCAGCCTAACATCTTTCCTAATAAAAACTATGGAAAAGATCTTGGACCAGGAAATAAGGATTAAGGCACTGAAGAGAGCACCGCTGCATGCGGCTCAACATGCCTACAGAGCGGGCAGATCAACGAGCACTGCCCTGTACCAGCTGACCTCTGAGATAGAGAGTTCACTGGAACATGGGGAAGTGATGCTTTGCGCGTTCTTGGATATCGAAGATGCCTTTGACAACAAGTATCACACGAGCGTAGCCAAAGCATTGGAGAAAAGGAATGTGGCAGCACCGGTGCGCAGATGGATAGAAGCCGTACTGTGCACCAGGGTTGCTGAGACCACAGTAGGCGATAAAAGAATCCGTCTCGGCTCGACTAGAGGCTGCCCACAGGGAGGTGTGCTATCCCCCCTATTATGGAGTCTAGTCGTGGACGACCTGTTAGCACTGCTAACGGACAATGGGATCCGCTGCCAGGGGTATGCGGACGACATTCTAATAATGGCGAAAGGCAAATATGAAGACACTCTCTGTGATTTGGTCCAGAGCCAAGACGACCGTAGTCCCGTTTACGAGACGCAGCTCCCTACCCGGTCTCAGGAATCTCTCACTTGGGGGAAAGGAGATAGAGATGACCAACAGTGTCAAATACCTGGGTTTGATGCTGGACTCCACTCTGCGATGGAAACAGCTTGTAAACCTGACCCTGGTCAAAGCCACAAAAGCTTTAATGGTGTGCAACCGGCTGACGGGAAAGGCCTGGGGCTGTAAGCCAAGGATCATTAGGAGGATGTACACCATGATAGTGCGACCAATAATCACATATGGAGCGGTGGCATGGGCTTCAGTAGCGTCTCAAGCTTCGGTTAAGACAAAACTATTGAAGCTAGCCTGTGTCTGCATGACGGGTGCAATGCGAACCTGTCCAACGGCGGCACTGGAGGCTTTGCTTGAACTGACACCGCTTCATTTGGTTATCGGTCAGGTAGCCAAGTACACACTTCTGCAAATAACGGCGGAGGGGTGTGGAATTGGCAAGGTAGTCTCGTCCCGGAGGATGGAGAAGATAAGTGGCCGCTTACCATTGGCCCTCCTCCCGAGAGACAACACTACAAAAATGGTTAACTTAAGGAAAAGATTTAAGGTCATCCTTGGCAGTAAAGACGAATGGGATGATTCCAATTGAACTGATGCTGGGGAATAGCACGCTAAGGTGGTACACTGATGGCTCGAAAATTTCGGAGGGAATCGGCGCAGGGATTGTGGGCCCACGCACTAAGTTCTCCATACCTATGGGAGAGTTCCCGATCATTTTTCAGGCAGAAGTTTTTGCAATTAGCCAGTGTATTGATATTAACCTCCATCGCAACTATCGTAATGAGCGAATAGCCATCCTCAGCGATAGTCAAGCGGTGCTAAAGGCGATCTCTTCCTATGAGATCGAATCGCTATTAGTGCAGGAGTGCAGGGAAAGGCTGAACAGCCTTGCAGAACAGAACCAGGTATACCTAATCTGGGTGCCTGGTCACAGAGGTATAGCCGGCACTGAACTGGCCGACGAGCTCGCCTGCTCCGCAGCCTCCACCAAGATGTTAGGACCCGAACCCTTCATGGGGTTGGGTCCCCATACCATGAGAGAGCTGCTCGGTAAGGAAGAAGCAGGGGGCAGGGAGCAGCATTGGCATCAAACTCACGGTATGAGACATGCCAAGCTGCTAATGGGGGGTTACAACCTGAAAAGGTTCAAAACGGTAATAAACCTCCCAAGGAACAAACTCAGATTACTGGTCGCATGGTACACTGGCCACTGCAAACTGAATAGGCACATGCATAGCAAGGGCCTATCCTCTGGTGCAAGTTGCCGGTTCTGCGATAGGGAGCCTGAAAACCCGGAGCACCTGCTGATCGACTGCACAGCAGTCTGGAGACACAGGGCGAAGGCCCTTGGATCGATAGTTCCGGATAGGGATCACATTGCCTCACTAGCACCCGGCAAGCTGTTGGATTTCATTCACGCGCTGGGGCTGAGTGAGTCAATGTGTGTCAGGAGAGGGCACAATAGACCAAAGGTCGCAGTGCATTCCTCAACTTTCATTCATTCATACTGACTAAACTCCATCTGGTATCGCAAAAGACCAAACCTGGTGTATCTGGCCTACCAGATTAACCTAACCTACCTTCATCAGGTTCCAGCAACATTAATATATTATATTTTCAATTCTTAAATAACGGGTGATTTTTTTTGAGGTTAGGATTTTCATGCATTAGTATTTGACAGATCACGTGGGATTTCAGACATGGTGTCAAAGAGAAAGATGCTCAGTATGCTTTGACATTTCATCATGAATAGACTTACTAACGAGCAACGCTTGCAAATCATTGAATTTTATTACCAAAATCAGTGTTCGGTTCGAAATGCGTTTTATCGACAAATTTTGTTCAGCGATGAGGCTCATTTCTGGTTGAATGGCTACGTAAATAAGCAAAATTGCCGCATTTGGGGTGAAGAGCAACCAGAAGCCGTTCAAGAACTGCCCATGCATCCCGAAAAAATGCACTGTTTGGTGTGGTTTGTACGCTGGTGGAATCTTTGGACCGTATTTTTTCAAAGATGCTGTTGGACGCAACGTTACGGTGAATGGCGATCGCTATCGTTCGATGCTAACAAACTTTTTGTTGCCAAAAATGGAAGAACTGAACTTGGTTGACATGTGGTTTCAACAAGATGGCGCTACATGCCACACAGCTCGCGATTCTATGGCCATTTTGAGGGAAAACTTCGGACAACAATTCATCTCAAGAAATGGACCCGTAAGTTGGCCACCAAGATCATGCGATTTAACGCCTTTAGACTATTTTTTGTGGGGCTACGTCAAGTCTAAAGTCTACAGAAATAAGCCAGCAACTATTCCAGCTTTGGAAGACAACATTTCCGAAGAAATTCGGGCTATTCCGGCCGAAATGCTCGAAAAAGTTGCCCAAAATTGGACTTTCCGAATGGACCACCTAAGACGCAGCCGCGGTCAACATTTAAATGAAATTATCTTCAAAAAGTAAATGTCATGAACCAATCTAACGTTTCAAATAAAGAACCGATGAAAATTTATGCGTTTTTTTTTTTAAAAAAAGTTATCAAGCTCTTAAAAAATCACCCTTTATAAATCAGAAGATTTATAAATTACATTTTATAGGCAAGTAGTATGCGAATTAGGCACAATTGCACATGAAAAGTAGTTCAGATCCCCAATATAATAATGAAATAATTTTCATCGTATACGCAAATTTTTAAGGCACTTCTTTCAAAATTATACTTTTGCTGGTTCTCTAGCCATACTAATTTGATACATTAATGGTCAAACTTCGTAACAATAATACATAACTTAAAAAATTTCATATTGAGTCGAAATAAAAAAAAAATACATGTCCAATATTTTGCCCAAAAAAAAAAACAAAAAAGAAATGTTTTTTACGAAAAAATTGTAGATAAAAATTTTAGATGGACATATATAAAAATATTTTTTTTTGGTCAATTAAACCTGGAAGAGAGAATTTTCGTTCTAACTTATTATCTTTAATAAAATATGTTAATACATACTCGTAATGTTCAACGATGAGACTTAAGTTCATTTATAAACAATAATTATCAGCACTTGCCTGCATAAATCATAAATATTTGATCAAACATATGAATCAACAAATGCATAACAAGTTTGGGAATACAAAATGCAAATTCATCAATAACGTTCACACATACAAGTATATATCTGTAATATTTTCATAGACACATTCCTGCCATCCAAATGCCACACTTACCCAAACTCAAGTCGTAGGCACAAATATAATCGGATGTTGTGAATTGATAGGTTAATGTCGTTTTGCCAACACCAGAAGCGCCAAGCATTGCAATTTTATAGGCGGGTATCGGCGCTTTGCCTGCATCCTGTTTCTCGGTAGACTCGAAAATATTCTCACCGGATATATGTGAAGCATTGCTGTGCAAAATGAAAGAGAAAACGGCACGGCAAAGTGTTAGTGTAAATACATAGATAAAATTGAATTTGGCGGCATTTATGCTATTAAACGCTTATTGATTTTTTAACAAGTTAAATAACCACAAACACCAACAAATCAAATGCTTGTAATTGCATTGAAATAGGTGTGTTTGTACCCGGTTAGTGCATGTCGTCACGGCGCTTGAATATATTACAACGTAGTAGCATAATTGAGTTAACAACAATATGATAGCATTAAACGCACCTGTTGTTCCGGTGGTCCTTGCCGCTGTTGGAAGTGCCCGTCGACGTAACCGAGTTTATTGAACGTGATCGGCGGCTTCTGAGCGAATAGCAGATGTAATCAGATGAGATGGCGGCGGTTGACACGCCGTCAAATGATGATTTTGTGAGTGCGCAAAAAGGAAAAAAATGGAAAGAATCGAGAAAAGCAAGTAAGTTAGCATAAAACGTGCGATGGCATAAAATTTTGTAGACGCGAGTGCCGAGCTAAAATCAGAATTTAATTTTTAAATGTTTTCTACAGCATGTAAGTATGTATTTACGAGGGCTGTTTGATAAAGCCGTGTGTGCTTACAAGGCTCCACAAGCTGTCAGCTGTCATGAAAAATGAGTAAGTTAAGTCATTAAGTTAAGTTATGGAGGCTGGCAACTAGCGACTACTGCTTGGATCTACAGAAATTGTTTGGAAATATGCTTGGGCTGTAAGCTATTATAGGGCTTGTCCGGAAACTTATAGGACTGAGTCGATTTAAAAAAATTGTTTGAACCAATCGTTACAATTCTTTAAAAACTTTCAAAATAGGCTCCTTCTGCATTGATGCAGCGCTGCCAGCGTGGAAAGCATTCTCCGGAATCGCCTTGACAGCCGAGGTACATACTGCTTGTATCCCCTCTGTCGTCTCAAAATGCTTTCCTTTCATCGCTCTTTTCACCTGGGATTTGCTCATTTATCAGCAACCTCTTTGCGGCCCTCCAAAAAAGCCTTTCCGAATAAACCCTCTATATTTCGATCGCGTCAACACAAGGAATCGCTTAAATAAAATAAGAAGTGAATCCAAAAATTAGACAAATACTTTTATAGATCTATTACAAAGCCATCATCATCATGACAAGGCAAAAATTCCAAATTTAGTACTCTTGATTGGTTTCTTGGTTGAACTTTGAAATTTGGCCATTTGGTAAGTTATTTCCAGAGTCATTCTTGAATCAAACAGTATTTGAGAATTTAAACGTAGCTGTTCATAAAATAAACTCTTCTTTAAATGAACATGGATTTATCATACCGTTCCTTTATCAATATAAGAGTCTTACGCTGGTGGCTCTGTGTAAATGCTGCTGCGTTTTAAATATTTAATTTCAACTGACATGAATATCCTCAACGTCATCTGCATGTCTTATGTCTAGTCAAGTCGCGTCTGCTTCATGAGCACTCCTGCCTTTACCCTAAATGTACATATATATAATATATATATTTACTTATAATCTTTTTATGTTGGTACTAACGTCTGCTTTATGACATTTTCAACTACTTCTCGCGTCACTCGCTACATTCTGTTTTATTTAGTCAGCCGCCTAACGTGTCTATTGATGTGGCTGCCTGTTTACTTACCGCAGGGAATCACCCAAATTGCATACACCATGCGACGTGATGCTGAAGCTCCGCAGGCGATAATATTCCAAATCGAGGTCGGCACAATGTATTGCTGCACGTCGCGTATCGGCGAGACGTGGCTACAAGTAAATAAGCATACAGAGACTGGTGTACTGGATAAAAGCACTAGTAAAATCACATTAAAATGAAGCCGCAAGTGTTCAGCTGAGTCGAGTTGCATACTTAGTTAAGATGAACTAGAAGTGTATGAATAATGAAATGAGTTGTTGTGAAAAGGCACATCAAAAGCGGTTGGGAAGTTACGAAAAAAATTGACTGCGACATTGGTCTATTCATGTGGCAAGGTTGCTATTCTTTATGTTTATTATGATTGTGATGGTAAAAAGCGCCAGCCAACAATATGAATATGATGAATGTGGCTGCAAACTTTTTTATTTTATTCAAGCTTCGTTAAAGAAATATTTATTCAATGAAATCTGCTGGAAATGAGCAAGATGGTGTTATAAGAATTTAGGCTTTTAATAATATTATTATTATTAGAAGTACTATATTGAGTTTGAATAGCAATCTCCCATCTGAAGAGCAACAGAGCGGCGGGGACCGATGGATTTCCGACCAATCTATTAAAATACGGCGGTGAAGAACTGCTCGGACGAAAGCATGCCCGACGATTGGAATTTAAGTGTGGTTTGCTCAATCCACAAGAAGGGAGACTCTACAAAAACTACGTTGGGATAAGCCTCCTCAACATCGCTTATAAGGTTCTACCGAGTGTAATATTGAAGCCCACCGCCAACAAACTGATTGGACCTGGAAAATCAACATCTGATCAGACATTCGTCATGCGCCAAGTCTTGAAAAAGACAAGTGAACAGAGGATCGACACACTCCACTTCTTCATCGGTTTCAAAGCTGCTTTTGACAGAATGACAAGGAGCTGCCTTTATGCAGCTATGTTTGATGTTAGTATCCTCGAAAAGGTAATACGGCTGTGCAAACTGACGTTGAGCAATATCAAATGTTCTGTCAAGATCGGGAAGGACCTGTCCGCGCCCATCGGCACTAAACGAGGTTTCAGACAAAGCTCCCTCTGCTCCCCATCCTGATATTTGGTGCAGAGGCATGAACGATTACTGCATCATATGAGTCGGCTTTGGAAGTGTTCGAGAGAAAGAAGATGTATGGTGATTTGGGTATTGGAAATGGCGATTACTGCAGTCGATGGAAAGATTTACGGTGACATTGACAAGGTTCAGTGAATCAAGAGACCGCTGCTGCGGTCTAGGCTAGGTCTTGTTGTCTGGATGACAACACTTCAGCTCTGAGTCAATAAAAGTGCAGAATATGATCTGAACTTTTCTTACCTTCGAGTGAAAGTACGAGAGGTAACTTGATAACCGTTTTATTATAGGGAGGTTGCGACTTAGTAAGCTGTTCCTATGACAGTCGGGACCCCGTAATTGGAACGGACCTGAAATTTTACTGTTAACTTCGAAGCATTCCTTCAAATTATTTCAGGAATATTTTATGCTGTCATAACAACAATAGGGAGTTTGCGAATAAGAGACACTGTAAAGCTGAGGTAGGCTTATGTTCTTTCAGATCATGTGACTGAGTGTAAAGTTCATTGAAATTAAACTAAGGTATTGCAGTTAATTGACAAACAAACGCAGATTATTTCGAGCTGAAGAAAACTTAAAGTCTGGCGTTGGGAATAGATTAAATAATTCAAATATTATTCTGGAAGTGAAAGAATCGGCTTGAATTTAAAGTTGTGCTATAAGTCTAAGATAACGCTATGATCTCAGAACAAAGTGTTTAGATCGGATCACTTTAGCATGTAGCTATTTTCCAACTGGTCGGTCCAAGTGAAGATAAATATCTTTTTTTACCCTATAAGGCTATAAGAAACGCATTTGTGAAGGGTGTTGCAGTTTCGGTTTACCAAAGTTAAAGTTTTTACAGGGTTTGTTTCCTAAAGTTACACATGAGAACCCACCAAAAAAGCACAATACATAGTTATCAAACGGATTAAAGAAGTTGAAAATCTGTCGATTGAATGTAGATAACGGAGACTACTTATACTGAGAAATATATCACCAATTTCCGCTCCATTTTCGTTTTCCTTTTATAGTCGGCATAACTATTGGAACACCCTCGTGTAGGCATTTAAAAAAAATATGCTCTAGTAAGACACAAGCAACACACACATTCAAATTATTTTGTCAGTGAACAGCTGATGCAATAAATTCACAATTTTCTCACTACCATGATTTGGAATATGATATTTCGGGTTTTTCGTGCGCACCCAAGCGTTTACATAGCTGATAGTTGGCTCTGAGGCGAGTCAAATATTGATTTAAAAACTTTTATTTATCTTTGCAGGTTCGCTGACCTAAAAACGAGGATTCTCCAAGAGTCCTCCTGTTTGTGTGTGCATGAGCGTATGAGTATGCATAAGCGAAATTTGATAAAGAAACGGAAAAAAGGTAAACACAAAAGTGTGCAAAAGCGCATGCACACATTCGCATATTTACTTGATGAAAAACAGATGCAGTTAAACTTGTGTGTGTGTGTGTTTTTTGTTCCTGTTAAAAATAAAACCGTACACATATATAGCTATAAATATTTATATATTTACATCTATGTATGTATATGTGAGTGTGCTTGCATAAATTGTGCTGAGAGTTGAGCTATTCAGTCGAGCGGCAGAGATTGCTGTCAGTTGGTTTCATATTACAAGAAGCTTAACTGTGGCACTACTACCAAAAAGCGCCAAATAAATTGGAGAAAAATGTAAAATATAAATTGCTGCATATATTTGTGTGTGTGTGTGTTTAAATAACTGAATATTAAATTTGTGGCGGACATCGAGCCAACACTATGCCAATTTGTTCTTTCTCGAAATTCATGTGAAACCGTCAGTCCAGAATTGAAAGCAAACAAGCCAAACTGTAAAAACAGGGCAGCAATAAAGTTGTAATATTTTTGTCTACGAAAATTCGTATAAATTTGTACCAACACAGAGACAGTTATTTGAAGATAACAATATTACGAATTCAAATTCTATATAAATTCTATATTACTAGGGGAAGCCTTAGCAAAGTACTTGTTGAAGTTTCTGTAAAATAATTTATTAAATAAAGTTTGGTGCAATTGTACAAGCGCTATCTTTGAGAGACATTAGAGTCAAGTTTGGCTAAAAACCATGAGAATATAAAAAAAGTGGTTTCTCGGTCAAAAAAAAGCTAACCCATTCCAAAACTGATCCAAAAGGATTGTCTGAGTTTTACCATGAAAAAAAATTGAACAACGAGTTCGCTGTAAAACTTGTGTTTCCAATAGAATCACGGTAACGAAATCGTTGAAAATGTTGCAAAATCGTTTTGGGGAACCTACTTTTAAACGAAAATAAGTTTTTGAGTGGCACACAGTGTTCAGTGAAGGGTGCGAAGTCTTCGAATGCCTTATGTGAGTCGTTCATCCACACCTCTGCTAATATCGATAACATCAAAAACTTGAAGAAAAATTAATTTAAAATTCTCGCATTAAATTTATACAGATAACAGATGGTCTCAACATCTCTTATGAAAAGATTCAACATTAGAACATCCATCGTTAGAATCCTTTCAAAGGAACTGTTCGCGCTATCAAATTCCAGCATGATTGTCACCAAGCCAAACAAGAGACGAGAGCCATTGCTCAGCTGTCGTATTGGAGAGATTTGGTTGTCTGTGATTTCTTTCTGTTTCTGAAACTGAAAAATCGGTTTCGGAGAACGTGTCATGAGTCCATTGAGTATGTGTATTCTAAATCGAAAAAATCTCCGAAAAACTCTTATAGAAATTTTACAACTGTATAATGATAGCTTTAGAAGATACATATATAATCTTTAGTAACAGAGGTTTCGATATTTTGAAAAAATTAATTAAAAGTAATTTCGTGTGTTGTGAGGTTGGTTCAGTTTAGGATTTTTAAAAGGTCAAAAACCATTCGTAAGTGGTTTGCTAAATTCCTTATAGCCACATTATTTTTGATGGTGTAAAAATATGCAGTCAATAAGTTTAAAATATTGTTTTGTTAAACGTTGATAACGCGCTCAAAAAGCTAAAAATTATTATTTGGTACTCAAAGATTAAATTTAAAAGCGAAAAACCATGAATAGCGGTTGGAATACCTAAAGAACGAAATCGCTGAAATACGACTCTATTTGAAGAAAAACACGAACCAATAAAAATGATGAATTGCCTTCCCTTCTGATCTTCACTTCTGAATCGAGGCTCGGGTATTTTTTGTTGTTCTGATATAACAAATCAATGTTCCAGCGAAAGAAAAGACTTTAGGTATAAAGCTATTTTTTGAACTATGAATCGAATTTTCAAAACTATTGTATTCTTCTGAAAATTATAAGAACTTTTCATTGTGAGCCAGGCTCATGCCGCAAAAAAAACACAAATATATCCTTTTTTTGCCTTTAATGCGGCTGTGTAAACTGTTACCAAAAGTTCTGTCAAGACCGGGAAGGACCACTCCGAACCCTTCGATACCAAAAGAGGAGAAAATAGGTCAAGCTGCAGAGTTAAATAGAGAAGATACAATCTTCTATAAGAGTGTACAACTGCTGGCTTACGCCGATAACATCGATATCATTGGCTACTTTCTCCAGACTGGATAATGAAGCAAAACAAATGGGTCTGGTAGTGAACGAGAGCAAGGCAGTCATAACTTCGAAGTCGTAGACGGTTCGTCTATCTCGATCCCGTTTTAACACAAACAATAATGTCAGCCTGGAAATCCAACGTAGAATAACTCTTGCCATCAGATGCTTCTTCGGCCTGTGTAGGCCATTGAGTAGAAAAGTCCTCTCTCGACGAAAAAAGACAAAATTCTACAGGTCACACATCTTCCCCGTCCTGCTATACGGTACAGAGGCATGAACGATGTCAACATCTGATGAGGCGGCGTTACGAGTTTTTGAAAGAAATGCTCTGCGGAAGATTTATGTCTTTTGCGCATTGGCAACGGGAATATCGCATTCGATGGAACGATGAGCTGTATGAGACATACGACGACATTGACATAGTTCAGCGAATTACAAGACAGCGGCTGCGCTGTTGTTCAAATGAACGAAAATACTCCAGCTCTGAAAGTATTCGACGCAGTACCGTCGGGGAAAGCAGAGGAAGGAACTTAACTGATTGATGGATACTAACCAGGCATTGAGAAAACGGCCTATACACTAAATGTTTCATTAGTATTTATTAGAAAGTGATCTGAAAGAAAATTTGCTGTTAAAGCAAAATATCCTAATCCTGGGATAGAAATTAACTTCTTGAAAAGGAAAAGCTTGTTTAAGAAGGACAATATTACATAATTAGCTTTAGATCAAGACAAATTTACTACTCAGTACTGTTTAATATGCTGAGGCAACTAAAACAACAAATAAGTCCGCTGAAGTACTGCAAATAAGTCATCAAAAGGCAAACGGAAGCACAGCTCGGAATCAACCAGGCAAGCGTTTGCTTTTTGTTTGCATTGCTTGCTTTGCTCTTCATTGCACTGTTTTGTGAAAATATTTACTATTAAATTTGTTGAGTTGTTGCAAGGGAGGCTTGGTCACGTGACACGTGCGCATATACCCGTTTGGAAATTATTGCAGCTACGATTTGTGGGACTTCTATAGAATCCATATTTAATTTTTTTTTAATATTTTGTGGTTGGTTTTTTCAAAAGGAATTTTGAAAGTTATTGTCTTCCCAATATGAATATAAAGAAGTCATAGATCATTGACAAAAAATTGGCATAAAACACATGAATCCTTTTTACCAAAAAGATAATAATTTCTCTTCTCTTGCAACAATTTTTCCAACAGGGAATTTTTCGCAACAATAACAAAACAAGCATCCGTTTAACTATGCATGCACACACATAAGTACATACTCATTTTGACCTAGGCTCATAAAAACAATTTTACGTTGAGTTTATATTTACCTTTCTACTTTCAGCTGGCATACTCGAGGTGCGCATCCGTTGACGCTGCCGACTGCCCTGCAGCTGTGCAATGGTCGCTGAACTGCTGTGCAATATATTGGAGGCGGCACGTTGCACACCGCTTGTGCCCACATTGACGACCGCGCCCACGCTTCCAATGCCGCTTTCGATTACATCTAGTTCATAGTGGCTATCATTCAAGCCGTTATTCTTGTTATTGTTGCCATTGCCATTGCCGTTACCGGCGTTGTTATGCTGATGGTTCAGCATGGTTGGCGAGTCACCAGTCTGCAGTATGTCACTGACCATTTCACCAGCACTTGTTGCCGTATCCTCCAACACCGAAGCGAGTGCCGACGATGAGCCACATAGCAAATCCATATTTGTGGCTATACTGCCACCAATGCCTGCGCCACCGCCGCCGCCACCAAACAGTAGCGGTGTGGCCGAAGAGTACTGTGGTGAGACCGCGCCAGACATGGCTTGTTGAAAGGTGAGCACACCGGCACTGCTGCCACTGCCACTGCCACTGCCGCTGCCGCTACCACTTCCGCCACTGTCGATGCCCATGGAGTGCAGTGAGGGCAGGCGTGTCGGTTTGCCGCTCACTGGTGATTTTGCCAACGTGATGCGGTCACTGTGAATGTGTAAATTTAATTGTTAGTGCAATTGCTGACAATAAAATGGTATGGAATTTAATTAAATAACTTTATGGCTATGGGAATTAGCAGCATTATATTGCTTGTTCGGGTTTTTTGTGTTTGGCTAGTTGGCGGAAATGTAAAATTTATTAAGCTATGTGAGGATTGCTGTAGATGTTTGTTTATTTAAGTCATCAGAGTGTGGATTCAATCAAATTGCGAGAGAAATAAATTTAATTTAACATTTGAACCAAGGCTTGCATCTCAGCTGGGCGTTATGAACAAGGAGAGCAAAATATACAATATGTGCACACCTAAACTTCAGTGGGTCAAGTAAGAATAGAAACTAATTATAGGAGAAAATTACATGTTTAATTCGTAGAATAGATTTTAGTAACTGAATATAAGACATTCCTTCACTAACTTTGACGAAACCCTAATAAACTTTAGTGCTCTCAAAGCCGCCTGGCTGTCTGTGTATATAAATATACTCTTTGTTGTCAACATACTTCTTTTCAGAAAAAGCGGGTTTTATTTAATTGTTGTGATCTCAACTTGGAAGACACAGAAGTAGTCCTGATGGCGCAAGCCGATTTCCAGCTTTGCACAGAACACACCAAATCCCATTTGATTATCTAGCTTGGAGCCGTCCGTATAGATGCTTATCCCCTCGCCCTTGTCCACCTCGCCGATTTACCACTATTCTCTGGAAGGGAAAATTTTCTATAAGGTTTCAAAAATATGTGCTAATTGGAAGACTTGAAAACTTTGCAATTATCATATAATGCCTCTTGTTACTGCCAACTAATATGGAGGATTCCCTCAGTCTATGAGCGGACTTTGCTGCTTGAATTAGAACTACATCTGCAGATTTACCAAATTTAGTACTCGTAGTATCGATATCAAGGCGGCGGTTTATGTCCCAACTTTGACTTCCCTTCCGTAATTTTAATGCCAAAGACTAGAAGACCAATTGTCGAAAACATCGACGAAATAATGGTAATCGCAGAGTCCAATCATTAGATAGGCATTATATCTATTACCCAAGGGCTAAACATTGCAGAAACCCCGTTCGAACCATTTAAATAAGGCTTAAGAGAAATTATGTTTCATCAAGACAATGCCAGCCGAGTTGGTTAGGAGTTTCTATTCATCCATATTCTAGTCCGGACCTGGCAGTAACTTGGTGTCTGCTTTTACTATTAGCGAATAATTTTGTTGGTGAAAATGGTAAAAAAAAACAGCAAATTAATTCAAAATAGAGGATTTTTTTAGCACACCTATCACGAATTCAATTTTCATCGCTGTTAAAAAAGTCGGAAATAAATTTTTAGAATTAGAAAAACCATTAAGCTGTTTCAATTAAAAAATCTATTAATAATCCATAGTTTTTTGTAAAATCAAAATTATTACTGCGACTGAAATTAAAAAAATATGACTGCGAACAGATAGACTATGGATTTTACGAAAATCTGAGCAAAGTTTGGACTTGAAATTAAGGTTACCATTTGTCTAAGAATTTGTACTGATAGCATGATTTAATATAAAAATATATCGCCACCTAAAATGCAAAACAATGCAGCATCAAAAATAGGAATTAAGTTTTTTATTACTTACGATTCACTACATCAAGACATAAGTAATATGAACTTTAAATTTTCAGCTTCCACTGTCAGATATAACCAATATATAACCATTTTATAACCGAAATTCGAAAAGTTTCAATGTGAGTGGTTTCTACTATATCGTTTTTCTTTAGTCTGTCAAATTATGCAAAGGGATGTTACGTTATTTTGGATTCTAGGTGACGATATGGAACACTTCACCTCCTGAAAAATATGATTCAAATTAATTATTGAAACGTCAAGCCCAATTTCAGATTATAAAGGGTGATTTTTAAGAGCTTGATAACTTTTTTAAAAAAAACGCATAAAATTTGCAAAATCTCATCGGTTCTTTATTTGAAACGTTAGATTGGTTCATGACATTTACTTTTTGAAGATAATTTCATTTAAATGTTGACCGCGGCTGCGTCTTAGGTGGTCCATTCGGAAAGTCCAATTTTGGGCAACTTTTTCGAGCATTTCGGCCGGAATAGCCCGAATTTCTTCGGAAATGTTGTCTTCCAAAGCTGGAATAGTTGCTGGCTTATTTCTGTAGACTTTAGACTTGACGTAGCCCCACAAAAAATAGTCTAAAGGCGTTAAATCGCATGATCTTGGTGGCCAACTTACGGGTCCATTTCTTGAGATGAATTGTTGTCCGAAGTTTTCCCTCAAAATGGCCATAGAATCGCGAGCTGTGTGGCATGTAGCGCCATCTTGTTGAAACCACATGTCAACCAAGTTCAGTTCTTCCATTTTTGGCAACAAAAAGTTTGTTAGCATCGAACGATAGCGATCGCCATTCACCGTAACGTTGCGTCCAACAGCATCTTTGAAAAAATACGGTCCAATGATTCCACCAGCGTACAAACCACACCAAACAGTGCATTTTTCGGGATGCATGGGCAGTTCTTGAACGGCTTCTGGTTGCTCTTCACCCCAAATGCGGCAATTTTGCTTATTTACGTAGCCATTCAACCAGAAATGAGCCTCATCGCTGAACAAAATTTGTCGATAAAAAAGCGGATTTTCTGCCAACTTTTCTAGGTAATATTTTGGTAATAAAATTCAATGATTTGCAAGCGTTGCTCGTTAGTAAGTCTATTCATGATGAAATGTCAAAGCATACTGAGCATCTTTCTCTTTGACACCATGTCTGAAATCCCACGTGATCTGTCAAATACTAATGCATGAAAATCCTAACCTCAAAAAAATCACCCGTTATTTTCGGTATAAGAAGAACATCTGTATGTAGGTTAAGAGAAAGATCTGACAATTTGCCGTATTGAATCTTTATTAAGCTTTTATCCTAAAAAAAGAAAAAAAAGATCGATTATACTGAAGCTATATAAAAGGTTTACTTATAGGAACTTGATTTTGATCGGTGGATTTTGTTGGCTTAGCCGATCTGAACAATTTATTCGAATATTGTAGCATTACTTTGGATAATAAACCATCCTTGAAGATCTTCTGTCAAATAAAACAATTTTTATTTCAAGAACTTGATTTCGATAGTTCAGTTTACATATAAGCTCTATCTTATAGGGTCCGATATCGGGGATAACGATAAATGAGCTGCTATATGGGAAAAAAAAATTACGTGTGCAAAATTTTAGATCGATGTTTCTAAAACTGAGGGAGTAGTTCGCGTATATACTGACAGACGGGCAGATACACATGGCTAAATCAAGTCGACCCTCCACGCCGAAATATATATATTTTTATACATGTTACTTACGAAATTTATAATTAAACTTGAGGTACTCTCGATGTACACTCTTTAATGTTTGCTAGATAATTATTATTATTATTTTCTATATAATTATTGAAGATAAGCAAGAAGTTAGATTTTTTCAGAATTGTTTATTGTTTTGAAATTAATTTTATTCTGCGCTAAGTGATGTGTATATACATATGTGTATCTATGTATATTTTATGGTTAAAAGTTTTTTAAAGCTATGAACATTTTACTTCTTATCAAACTGAAACTGCGAATGCTTTTTAATATTGCTTTTAATATATTTGAAATGTCCTTAAAGAAAAGCCTGCTACTTCTGCTTTATCCATCACACAATCACATTTGACATACTGCAAGCTTTGAGTGCATTAAGGCCATTCTTTTTCAGTATCCTAATATCCACAATTTTTGTTTGCCGCTCTCGTCAGTCTTTACTTTGGCAGTCACGGCACGGTTGCCCTTTTGATTGCTCTTTCATATCCGTTCTCTTACAGGCATTCGCCGTCAATGGCTTTACTTTATTTCCACCTCAAGCCGAAATCCTTTTTTAAACGGCCGTTTCATGAATCGCCGCATGGACACTTGCTTTACTGCGGTGTGTACACACCACATAAACCCGTTTTATCCATATTTGTGCTTGAGTACTCGCCTCTGCGTGCAACTATGTGCGCGCGTGTGTGTGGGATAGTGGATGTGGGCGTGTGTGTGCTTTGCCCAGTGGTTATTATGCCAGAAAAGGTTGTGCATGCCATCTAATAAATATGGCAACAATATTGCTGGCCGTTGCACGCAATATCAATAAGCTCGGCTCGGTACTTATGTGTGCGCCCACCTGGGCGTATGAGTAATGCATAGCGTAGAATGTGTGATACATTCCCAAGCCTGAGCATACATGCATACTAACAGTGGTAAGTGCATAAGGGCATATGTACATATATATAAAACTGTATGCAGTCTTAACGGTAAAGCATACTTCAAAAAGCATTCCGCAAAAATTGCATTACTAAATTGTTGGCGAGAGCGGCTTCTGCAGGTGCGCTTAGTGTGGAGCGGAAGCAGTTTTGCGCCCACGAAGTGGACATTGTTGCGGCATTTTGCTTGAGCGTGTCTTTAATGGTTTATTGCATGCGTGCAGAGTTTGCAATACACGAGTGCGCTCAGCAAAGTTTTAGCACATTCGCTTTACGGTGCGGATGAGTAATCAGCTCCTAGGCTTTTGTGGTCGCATGAAATGTAACTACCAATTATGGTTTGTGGTGCAAAGTGCCTTTAACGATTTGAAGTTCTCACTAAACAATTTTGACGCATTTAATGTGGTGTAACTTTGAAGTTTTTTGTAGAAAAAATTGCCTTTACTGCCATTTTGAGTTGAAAATTTCATACAATATCCACTTATTTAAGGAGTTTTCATTTGAGATCTAGAATGTTATAATTAATGGTATCCTGCGCAGGGTATATACGAGGTATATAATCTTGCCATCAAGTTTGTAACATTCAGAAGGAAGGAAACGTTGGAAACCCTATAAAGCTTATAGATAGCCTGAAGTACTGACTTAGCAGTCTGCAGCCGCAAAGGCCCTGGGATCCATGTTTCCAAATATAGATCACATCGACTCACTAGTACCTAACAGCGTATGGGACTTTGTCAATATGCTGGGACTAGGCGAGTGCTTATAAATAACCTTTTGTAACTGTAGAGTATATTAACACCATAACTCTTTCATTTCGTAGTAGTTCCGTCAAAAGAAACCGGTAACCTTGATGTTGCGAAAATATGTAATTCAAAATATATTTCTCAAATTCTAAAAAAAATTATCTCTGACGCTTCATTTCAATTGCTGGCAACTATTATTAAAAAAAAAATTTATTCCTCAGTATTTTTTGCAAATTTGTCTACTCTTTAATTTTAATCCTTGTGCTGTAAGAGCTTCTTTCTTGCAGCAGGCAAGTTTTCTTTGTAGCAAGTTATCAGGATGTGAATGCTAAGCCTGTGGGCGTTTTTCTTATGTTCCTGTTAGCTTCATTATTTAGCTACCATTTTGCTACTGCATCTGCTTTTAACTTGTTCTCTTTACCTGTTCCGGACTAATGGAATTAAAACTCTAATTCATTGCTTTTTTAAGTCTAAAGGGTAAAGTGAGATTATGTATGACTGAGATTATGATTGAAGAAGAAGAAAGTACAGAAAACGAATGAAAGTGATTGAATTTCTGCTTTTTGTGACAAAATATACTCAACTACTCCCAACCTATCACTTTCTCAAAGATTCTAGTATGTTGTAAATATATAACATTGATTTTCTGAACACCTAGTGTTTGCACTAAATATCATTTTTATTACCTGGATCTTTGTCATTTATTTAATCATAAATTTTCCTCCATAGGTCTCGCAGTTTTGACGGAAATCGAGATAAAATGTTTGAAGCCCTTAAGAATTCAACCAGCCCAATTATCTACCAGACCACAGATAGCCCATAAATTATTTTTCTAATCATTTTCATCTTCCATTTCCAATGGGTTTTTACTATTTTCAAAGGATTCTGGGTTGGACTAAACCAGAACAAAAACACAATTATCGAGCAAGATAATCCTTCTAATACAATATTACGAAATTAGGATAACTTATTTCAAAACGAAATTAAAGTAACGGAATTGAAAAAAATCACGCATAATAATTAAACCATTTTTTGACTGAACTATTTCGAAAGAGGGAGAACAGCTTAGTCAATGATTACAATTGCCTTATTTGAATAATTTTCTATTTATTTCAAAAGAATCCAGTTGAGTTTCAGAAAAATAACACTATGCTCAGGGAATGCAACCATCTCTAGAGTACAGAACTAATAAATTAGCACAGGCTTATCAAACTGAGATTTTGCTTCAATTGATACTCAGGTTATTCCCTTTGGTATTAGCTCTTTTCACCTTCATTATACTTATATTCCTACTCATAATTATTTATATATGTACATATATGTAGTATATTGTTCTTATTACTTACCGTGTTCCGCTGTGCGTTAGATTTATTGTGTTGCCATCCGTTGTTGTTGCATGATGATTTCTCAAATTTGTAATATCTGCTAGAGTTGTACCTTCACCGCGATTATAACTAACATCGGAAGCCAATAGATTTGTGACGATTGATGAGGAACGGCGTCTGGTGAGTAATGGTGATTTTTGCACCCGCTTGGTCTGGAAAAGTGGAAAGAGTTTATCATTTTATATGTGAATAATATATATATACATATCTAGCTATACCAAATTTATTTAAAAGAAAACATTTGAATATTATTTACTGCTTAAGGGTTATATCCATTGTGAATTAAAGAAATGATTTTGGAGCGTAGGTGTTAAGATCACGCAAGTGATGAAAGTTCCCTGAGCGCTATTCACTGCAGCAACTCTGACATCAGGTCTTAGACCAAGTATGTTATGAAAAGGACATAGTAGTATCTGAGGAGAGAAAACATACTGCCTAACTCGCAAATTTACAAGAGCTTGCCAATCGGGCCGACAGGGGTGATGCTCGAAACTTCTACGAAAAGATGATCGAACAGCAATTACCCGTGTGAATAGCTCCCCAAAGCGACGGGCGCCTTGTGCGACTTCTTCAATCTACTGCAGGAGAAAACAATTCGAGTTAGAAAAGGAAGGAAGGAAAGAAGGTGAATAGAGAAGGTGCCATCTTCTATAAGAGTGTGCCGAGGACATCGATATCATTGCCTATAACGACCGCGCCGTTAGTTCCGCTTTCACCAGAATGAATAAGGAAGCGAAGCGTATAGGTCTGGTAATGAACGAGGGCAAGACGAAAGATATCCTGTCATCATACAAATAGTCGTCGCACTCGCAACTTAACTCACACGTCTCTGTTGACTGCCATAACTTTGAACACGTAAATAATTTCGTATATCTTGGAACCAGCATAAACATCAACAACAATATCAGACTTGAAATCCAACACAAAAACACTCTTGCCAACTGGTATTACTTTGGATTCAGTAGGCAATTGAACAGAGACCAAACTCTACAAGCCGGACTATAGTGTGCGGAGGCATGGACAATGATCTTATGAGTTGGGCTTAGAAGTATTCGAGATAAAAGTTTTGCGGAAGATTTGTGGTCCTTTGCGTATTGACAACGGCTAGCATGGAAGTCGATGAAACGTAATTTAAGAGATATAGGGTGACATTGACATAGTTCAGCAAATCAAGAGACAGCAGACGAAAGAGAACACTCCAGCTCTGCAGATTTTCGATTCAGTACCCGCCTTTGGAAGCAGAGAAAGAGGAAGTCCTATACTCCGTTGGAAAGATTAGTTGGAGAAGACCCTGGTTACACTTGGAAAAGAAGAAAAGACTGTTGTTAACTTGGCTATGAATGTGTGTTCTTGATAATATTTGATAGTTCTAAGTTTTGTCATTCGTACTTAAAATACAAAATATGTTCCAAGCTTCGAAATGTTAAATAAATAATTAATTACAAGCATTTTGCATATGTGTTTGCTGTCAGATATAATACTTTAAGCCTCGCTCTCCGCATTTCGAAAGCATTAATATTTCCATACCATAGAAATCCAACATAATTCAACTCATTTGGTGTAAACTTGTAATTTGACCCAATTAATTGGTGAAACGAAATTTCAAATATAAATACGCTTTTCAACTGCTATTTTATGTAATGTGCTCTCGCATTGACTTATTCACGCTCGCCGCACAATGCAGCTCAAGCGAGCGGAGCTCAGCGCAAATTCAATTCAACGCTGACCTCGTTCGCATGCAATTAATTGAAAGAGTCCATGTAAATGATATCCTGTTTTAAATACTCGTTTGCCTGAATGCAATGAATGCGGGAGCACAGTGCCGAGCAGCGTTTACATTTGTGATGCTCTAGAAATCCAATAAATCCCACAGTCAACCGGCGTTATTAACACGCATTTTAAACGCACTCCCGACCGCTTAAATACCCCACATTTATTATATACATGTAAGTGTGTGTGTGTGTGTTTGTACTTACGCTGGCACTGCTGCGTCCAGTGTTGCCCAATGCGACCGCTGCAGCTATGGCACCGTTATGATTGCTGTTGCTGTTGTTGGCGTTTGCGCTAATAGCCGGCGCTGCGACGGCGTTGACAAAACTTGCGCTGGCAGCATTTAATAGATCGCTGAATTTATTCACTGACGTCGAACTTTTCGGGTGTGCCGGATGTGCCGTATGCAGGTCCATGTACAACAAGTTATTGGTTACATTAGCGGCAGTGTTGCCTGTGTTGGTGTTGGCGATGGTGGTGGGCGGCGCCGCCGTATTGGCCGCGGCACAACAAGCTGACGTACCACCCACCAAAGCCATTTGAAGCTCGGCGCCCACGTCAGCCGGGCCTGCTGGTTTTACTGTAATCGCATCAAAGTTGTAATTACTGTTGCTGTAGCGCAACTCACCGCCCATATTGTTGCCAACACAATCGCCCACAACACCTCCGCACGACATCTCGATGGGCGCACCAGCCGCCGTCGCCGCATTATTGCCAATGCCCGAGTTAGCGTTCGCACAGAGGCCGCCTCCGATGCCGGCGAGATTTATCGCTGATCCTAACATGCCACTTAGCGTGTTGAGATTTGTGCGACTGCCGGAAAGTAGGCCGCTCTGTTGTTGCACACGCTGCAGTACGGCCTCTTTGGTGTGGTATGCGCCGTAGCCGCGTCCTTTCGGTGGCTGAGGGAGCGCGCGATGTGGCAGCATTTGCTCTTTGCAACAGACGTTTGTTTGGGCGGTGGCGTTGTTCGCCGGTGCTGGCCCTGTAGACTTTAATGTATTTAGTTGCATTTGCTGTTGATGCTGGCTTGGATGATGCTGCAAATGTTGTTGCTGTTGTGTGTGCATTTGTTGGTACTGTGGCGCAGCTGTTGAGGGTTTCTTTAGGATTGGCTTCAGCACAGTGGTAGTGGTGCTTGGCGGTGGCTGCGGCGGCAACGTGGGCAATTCAGCCGGTGTGGGTGTCGAGGAGGTACTGCTTATGGTATCACTTTCCTCACAGCTAGCATCTGCAAGATGTTGTACAAAACGGTATATTGATTAAGTTGTCAATTGTAATTGTGGCAGATTTGTAAAGCATTTGTGTTCAGTTGCTTTTTGTTGTTTTGCTTTTAAGTGGTAATTTGCTTGGTAAAGTGATTTATTCGAGCAAGACATTCTAGCAAGTAAAAATAAATGTTTGTATAAGGGGCAAAATATCCTATTTGTGTTTTTAGTTCGTGTTTGATAAGGGGAGATATATCCCGAATGTAATTTAAGTCTCTATTTTAGTCTGTGATCTAACGCATATTGGCATCTTAACTCAAGAACTATGAGCTATTTGAGAACCGTTTTTACTTCATCATTTGTTTTTTTTACTATCTAAAGGAGTTATAGTTCACGATAACTCGATATACAGGGTTTCCCAGTAACAATGATATGATTTCTTAAAAAAACAAAAAAATCGATACAATTAAGTTCTGCATATAACATCACTCAAATGGCCTCCACGACTTCTTCTGCAGGAACGAATTCGATGAACCCAATTTTTGCGTACTGATTCCACTGAAACAAGTCGTATATCATGAATAGCACTTTCAATATTGATTTCCAAAGCTGGAAGAGAGTCTGGTTTATTTTTAAAGACCAATGACTTCAAATAACTCCACAAGAAGTAGTCTAATGGTCTTAAATCTTCTTAGAGGCAATTCAATATCACAATTTCTTGAAGTAATCGAATCCCCAAATTTTTTCGGCAATAATTCGGTTGTTGCACGTGCTGTGTGGCAGGTAGCCCTGTCTTGTTGGAACCAGATGTTGTCAAGGACAACTGCTTCCAATTGTGGCCGTAAAATGTTATCTTCAATCTATAACGCTTTCCATTGCCAGTAACAGTCTCACCACTTTTATTTCGAAAGAAGTTCGGACCAATGATTCCAACAGACCAAAAATCATACCAAGCTGTTCAATTTAGGTTATGTAATGGTTGTTCATGAATAATTTGTGGATTTTTTTGCATCAGAATCGACCGTTTTATTTCTTTACTGCATTACTCAGAAGAAAGTGAGCCTCATAGATGATTAAAAAAAAATCGTAATCATTTTCAAGTTGCTCAAATGTAAAATTAGCAAATTCACGGCGGGCCAATGGCTTCAGTTCTTGAGTGAGAACAATTTTATATAGATGAAAGCCCAAATATTTCCTCAAAATCTATTAGGTTGTGGTTTAAGGCAGTCCCAAATCTTGAGAAGATTTGAAATCGAAATTGCGGTCTACAGCAACACTTGCCTGAACGACAGTTCTAATGACTAAAAATATTTACGTATTTCCTAACCCGTAATGACTTTTACATGGTTTGTTTCGAATGTAATAGGACTGATTTGCTTCTGCCGCGACTGTACTTCAAAGCGTGCGCACACCGACCGTAGACGCCGTTCCTAGCTGGCGAATGAGCGGCTGGTCCTTTGATGAAGAAGTGGTATGAGGCTTAAAACGATGCTTTTTGTCTTTTTTGACATCAAAGGCATCGTCCACCATGAATGTGGTTCTCCTGGACAAACCGTCAACGCCAAGTTTTACGTGGAAGTCTTCAAGAGACTCAAATGAAGGGTCAATCGAGTTCGACAAGACACCGCAGCCGATTGGAATTGCACCACGACAACGGCCCGGATCACACGGCCTTTCTTCTGAATAGCTACCTAACCAAGGCCGGCATCACAACGCTTCCGCAACCGCCCTACAACCCAGATGTGTGATACACCTGACTGATTTTTTTGTTTCCTTTCCTCTAAGAATGCCTTCCGTGATGCCTTCAATGCTTGGAAATCGCAAGCAATGATATTCATTGATTTATAAAATCTTTGTGTTTAGTAGAGATTCCGGAACAACCTCTGATTTTAGACGACCTAAGCGAAAATTGTCTTGAAGAATCTATGAATTCGACTGAATTCACCATACCAACGACAAAGACTGGTCCTTGATGGAGATTCATCGTCAAAAAATGTACTCGGTTCATTTAAGCACTCTGAATGAGTTAATCCATGTTGAAATTTATAAAAAATAAACGCTCACCTTTTGAGCGAGAAGAATGCTTTATGCTACTGTAAATAACACAAATAGCAGTTGTATGTCAAAACGTTCTCAGTATGCATGCCATCAAAAATGTCAAACTTTCCTATAAAATTCTGAGTTTCCAGATTGCAACATAGGTAAATATATTCCAACTTGACTGTAGCCAAATAAGAAAAGGAGTTATTTGCTTCGACCGCTTAGTCGCCAGTTTAGCTTTTTGGAACTCTCTGCTGCTACTGGGAATGAGCCTCAATTCAACTTCCATCTGCAAAAATTCTTCATTTGACATTACAAACTGGGTTTTTACATATTCTACCAAGGATCTGAAAACCTACGGAAAGCGCTCACTTCATAGAAGACTGTGAACTTTTTATAGGACACGTAATTTTAAATTATTGTCTCTGCAATTAAACTATAGACTTCTAATTTCTTTAAAAATTATAATTTAATATTTAAGAAAAGAATTGTTGACCACTTGCAATCGAAATTGTATACTCTATTTATAAATACGCTTTCATAAAAAAAACATATTTTCTCATCACTCCTTTATGTATGTGTCTTTTGTCTTCTCTCCTTTTCATTGTTATCACTGAGTGTTTCTATTGAAAAGATTGCAGTGATTATTTTATTAAATTACTGATAACTTTGCACGATAACGATTTGTTCTTCCACAGTGATAGCGCTTCCCTCCTTGCTAGTCGAATGGCATCGCCTTCGGTGAAGCAATTTCAATTACACTAACTTAGCAGTAGCTCAACATGGTCAGAAACACACATTCTTCTTGTGCGATTATTTTCACTGCTTGCAGCATTTCAAATTGTTCAACTAACATATAGACACGTATATGTACATATGTATCAGCACTCATCCATTTCTTGTGCAACAACCTTTTGTTGTTCGGAATTTTCTAATTTTCTCTTGGATTTTTTTGCAAATTTTTTCAGTTTTGTTGGCAAATGCTGATACTCGTCTCTTTAAGCATAAAGCCAACTTACATCGACATATTGCATTTTCACTTTATTTCACTTGCAGATGGTAGCTAATTTAAACTTCGAAAGCTTGGCTGACATCTACAAGCACCAGATGGGGAGCAGCAAATTGCTCCATACACTAAAATTGGAAGATGTATTATATGTAGTTGTATGTGTGTGGGTTGAAGGATATTCGTGTGAAAGTGGTGTTTACATGCACGCTTGGCTCAGCTGCGCTTGGTTATTAGCAAATTTCACAATTTTGCTGTGATTTTATAGCGAAGAATGAAAGGACAACCAATTTTAGAGCTAATTTCTCTCAGCGGGGGTCTGGCTTGACTAAAGTAGGAAAATTCTGCAATTTTATATAAGCAATTTTCAAAATTTGTAATTACATATGCACCTGTATAAGTAATATTTCATTAAATAGGCTTTAGATGATGCCTAGAAACTTTATCTCCAGAGAAATAGCTATTCGGTGAATTAAGCTTTGACAATATTGAGAAAGAATGCATAGGAATATCAAGTCAATGAATGGGTCTTAGCACAATATGCATGTGTGGAGATCATAGGCATAGTTTTCTTCGGAATCAGTCGAAACCAAGAGCTTACTATTTTTATTAATCAAGTTGCTAAAGAGAGTATTATAGTTTTGTTCACATAACGGTTGTTTGTAAGTCCTAAAACTAAAAGAGTTAGATATAGGGTTATATATACCAAAGTGATCAGGGTGACGAGTAGAGTTGAAATCCGGATGTCTGTCTGTCCGTCCGTCCGTCTGTCCGTCCGTCCGTGCAAGCTGTAACTTGAGTAAAAATTGAGATATCATGATGAAACTTGGTACACGTATTTCTTGGCTCCATAAGAAGGTTAAGTTCGAAGATGGGCAAAATCGGTTCACTGCCACGCCCACAAAATGGCGGAAACCGAAAACCTATAAAGTGTCATAACTAAGCCATAAATAAAGATATTAAAATGAAATTTGGCACAAAGGATCACATTAGGGAGGGGCATATTTGGACGTAATTTTTTTGGAAAAGTGGGCGTGGCCCCGCCCCCTACTAAGTTTTTTGTACATATCTCGGAAACTACCATAGCCATGTCAACCAAACTCTATGGAGTCGTTTCCTTCAGGTATTTCCACATATTGTTCAAAAATGGAAGAAATCGGATAATAACCACGCCCACCTCCCATACAAAGGTTATGTTGAAAATCACTAAAAGTGCGTTAACCGACTAACAAAAAACGTCAGAAACACAAAATTTTACAGAAGAAATAGCAGAAGGAAGCTGCACCCAGGCTTTTTTTAAAAATTGAAAATGGGCGTGGCGTCGCCCACTTATGGACCAAAAACCATATCTCAGGAACTACTCGACAGATTTCAATGAAATTCGGTATATAATACTCTCTTAACATATATATGACATATACGAAATATGGGGGAAATCGGTTCACAACCACGCTTTTTTCCAATATAACGCTATTTTGAATTCCATCTGATGCCTTCTCTGTATAATACAATATATGTATACAATAGGAACCAAAATAAAAAAATATGTAAATGACGGATAATGAAATCTCAATTATCACTTTATCATGCGAGAGTATAAAATGTTCGGTGACACCCGAACTTAGCCCTTCCTTACTTGTTATTAATCAATTTATATGAAAGGCAATATTGCTTTTCCTCGAACGAGTCGGTTCGTACGTCTGCCTGTGTAAACGATAACTTTAATAAAGCTTGAGAAAGCTTGGTGAAATTTAGTAGCTGTATTCTTTGGTACCCTGTGGAGATTGGTATCACGAATTAAAAATATTGGACCACAAAATGTCATTAATCAGAAAATTAAAATGTTCTATAAGTAACTATATGTTAATCAGTGTAGAACAAATAATAGAGTGTGGTGCCTCCCATCTTAATAAAGTCAAAATCGAACTATATTTGTTTAGATCCTCAGACATCGAATATGTAAACCTTAGCGCCTTTTGCTGACTTTATACCGAAAATATCGTCCAATCCGAGAGATTTTTTTATTGAAATTTCTCGCTAGCATAATTTTGTTTAATGCCAAAGTTAAAGTCCTCTCTCGACGAACAAAGACCATCAAGTCCATATAAGTCATTCATCATACCCGTGCTGCTATATGCTGCAGAGGCATGGACAATGACAACATCTGATGATTCGGCGTTACGAGTTTCCGAGAGAAAGGTTTTGGGAAAAATTTGTGGTCTTTTGCGCATTTCCAACGGCGAATACTGCAGTCGATAGAAGAGCTGTACGAGATATACGACGCCATTGACAGCAATTTAAAAGATAGCGGCTAAGCTGGCTAGGTCATGTCATCTGAATGGACTAAAACACTCCAGCTTTGAAAGTATTCGATGAAGTACCTGCCGGACGGAGCAGGGAAAGGGAAAGATTTTCACTCCGTTGGAAAGAAAATGTGGAGACGGACCTGGCTACCCGCACACGCACTTTTGACAACGGTTTTCCCATCGGAATAGCCTTAAAGACCTTCTTCTATTCGATTTTAATCATATCGGAGTCGCCACATTAGTCTTTAGAGCAAGAATGCGTACGAACTCAAATCAGGCGAATACGGTAGTCTCGGTTAAGAGTCGAGTTTTTGCCAAAAATGTTTAATGCTGTATGACATGGTGTATTATCATGTTGAAGAAATCAATAATTGTTCACTTATAATTACGGCTGTTTCAGACAAGTAGAGGGTTGAGAACGCGTTGACATCGAACCACGTCAAGAATGTCCATCAACATGAACTGATGATCAACACAATAAAATAAAGGAATTGGTGCTTGGAATTCGGCGGTTAGAGTCGGTCAGAGACTTTATTGGCTTCGTTGGAATATCAGAAGGATCAGTGAAAAAAATTTGAAATTTAGGCCAAGAAAAGTGAAAGCATGTTATGATCCGAAAACAGACGATCAATCGGCCGAATATCGCGGCAAAGACGAAACGAAGCGGAGAAAATCATGTCAAAGTAGGTCAAAAGAGGAAGATGTTCAATATGAATCGCTACGCGTATTAAAGGCTATTACGGAATTGACTTTATCAATTGTTTCGAGGATTGGACAAAACATTCATGGTTCACGGACGGAGCACCTGAACATGCGCAAAAGGTGTGCGAAGATGGTCCCAAATTGCTCAGTCATGGATCTTTGAGTCCCAAGACAAAGAGACATTTTGAGTCGACATAGGAGATTCAAGCTGCATGCACCTTGATTCATAAGGCTATTCCGGAGAATGCCTTCCGTGTAGACTTCAATGCTTGGAAATCGCGCTGCCAGCGCTGCATCGACGCAGACGCAGAAGGAGCCTAACTTGAAAGTTTTTTTTTTTATTGCATTAAGGGGAACGACATACATTTTGAAGAATAAACAAGCTTACTATTTTTTTCTGTTATGAATATATGCACAAAGCTTAAGCTGTTGCTATCAGATAAAACTAAGTTATAAACAAAACTCAAACTTTGTTTCAATATGAGTAGTCTATATTTGATATCGCATTTGCCTTCTTCTGTCAACTTTGAGGTACGATATATGCTTTGTTCAGCTATTAACTTCCTCATCTATTTAATTTTTTTTTTATACGGGTATTTCCGCACATTTTCATATAGCTCACTGGCCACCTCGTTTGTTCGTTTGAGCTCATTCAGGCTACATGACCCACAACGGAAACCTTTCTAAACATGCTTTGGGATTGAAGCCTATGTCAAATTTTATGGTTTTTGTGTAATTAATTTTTAGATTTGGCTCACAGCAGCGTAATGGCGTGAGTGTGTGAGCAGTACTCGGTTCATGGGTTCTTAAATAAATCTATCGCACCTAAACACACCATAAACACATTGCTCTACATCATTACATACCATATATATTATCTACACGTACGTATCTTCGCAAATTAATTGCACGCCAAAAACCCGGCATAACCGCACATTTAAATTAATGCAACTAATGACCTTGCTTTTATCTCATAAAAAATTGCATTAACTCATCTCATTTTAACGAAAAGCGGCACGGCCAACTTTTTCAGTGAACAAAGCCCGCGTGTGCACTTAAGCTGAGTGGATTTACGATTCCTTGTCCTTTTCGCTTGTGCTCATAAAATTTTTATTATCTGATAGAAGAAAACCCGAACAAGGCAAAGGCACAGTAGCACATTTCGTGAGCAAAGGCAAATAATATTTAAAATAAACAAGACTGGAGAGGAGGGGTAAGTGCTAGAAATACGAACGATAAAGTAGCGGAGATAAAGAAGAAGATAGGCGTGCAAAAGTGACCGACAAAAGGAAGCGACCAGCAAAATCAATTGTGGTTTGAGTGGTGTGACCAACGCAATATTTTACCATTACAAAGATAGGCAGCTTAAGTGGACAAAATGGCGTTTGACGTGTAGGCTCAGTGATTTTGTAGCTTCATTAATGGCTGAAAGGGTGTTTCTTCTATTCATAACAGCCGATGCCTTTTTGTCAGTAGGAAGTGTTGTTGATTGATATTTGTTTGGTTATTATGAATTTGTAGATAACTGCGAAGATGAACATAAAAAGGGAGAAAATATAATGGAAACGGAAGTGAATTAGGCAGCAAATGAGGAGGTGGGCCACATAATTGATGAAAGCAATGGAATGTATGATGCGATAGTGAAAACATTCAATAGAGGACTAGGATAGCTTTCAATGGCAAGTCAGTTATAAAGGGTGTCTCAAAACTAACGCAATATTGGAAATAAAAAATAAAATTAAAGCAAGATTTAAATTTGGCGCCATTTATGTAGTAAAGTGTTGACAAACCAAAAAATAAAATAATTAATTAACAGCTGACAGTTTAGGCTTAGTAAAAATAGGTCGCTACACGATAGAACAGTGTGCCTTCATTATTGAACAATATTTCAAGAATAATGAAAGCAGTTCGTATATTTCATACAAAATATGGTCGGAATGATGTTTTAACTTGGTCAACTGTGAAGTGATTACATGATATGCCCGAAAATTTACATCTTGCGTTAATTTTGGAACACCCTGTGAATGTATGTATAATAACAATGATGAGTTTATTGTTCATATGTTATGTTATCCATTATTAGTGAATACACTTACGATATAATATCGAAAAATAAAAACACTGGCACATTTACTAAAGAGAATTGTACATGAAATGATACAATATATGAGGCATGGCTTTATAAAAGTGTACAGAACCAAAAAGCTTCTAAATTAATGCTTCGTGGCGGCCATTTTGGTTTAACGATATCAGTTTACTATTCTCTTGTCCACGATACTTGTTTATTATTATCAAAACCAGTCTAGTCCAGTCGAACTTTACAGTTGAACAGAACAGTTTGAAAACAGATTTTGTTTTGTTTTCGTTGCTGGCTCTTTCTTCTTCTTTTTCATCTTTACTGGCGTGTACGCAGCTTCCGCGGGTACAGTCGAGTTAATAACAACGTGCCTGTCGTTTCTTTTTTCGTTATTTGGGGCCGATTCGAGATACCAAGTGCAGCCAGGTCATCTGATCTTTCAAAAGGAGTGCAGGTTTTCGTTTCCTTCTGTTTCCATCGGCAGGTAGTGCGCCGAATACGTTCAGAGAAGGAGCGTTTTCAACCATTCGGACGACATGACTTAGCCATTGCAACTCCTGTCTCTTGATTCGCTGAACTACATATGTAAATTTCGTTCAGCTTCGTTCCATCGACTGCAGTACTCGCTGTTGCCAATGCGCAAAGGACCATGAATCTTCTGCAAAACTTTTCTCCCGCACACTCCTAAGGTGGACTCATCAGATAATGCCATTCTCCATGGCTTCGTATAGCCGCTCGGGAATGACGACGGACTTGTAGAGTTTGTTCTTTGTTTATCGGGAGAGGACTTTACTTTTCAATTTAATGCAGCCCCAACTAGCACTTGTTGACAAGAATGATTCTGCGTTGGATTTCACGGCTGAAATGGGGTATAGTTATGCTTCTGTGTAAGCAGTTATAGTTGTAGGACCATACCCAGTTTCTACCCTTGCCTCCTTACCGCACACCCTTGAAACGTGAGTAACCCTTGTGTAGGTTGCGGAATCCAATCCGTGTGGAGCCAGGGGTCACGGCTAAAAGAGCGGAAGCTTCAGCGAAGTGACTCATATATATTAGGTTTAAGGGTTCGTTGAAGTCTATGGGCAGCGTCTGTTCACAAGTGATGCGGTTGTGAACGGGGTTCGGTCCTCAAACAAGCAGCTATATAAATGTGTATAAAGTTTTATACTACCCGCTTAGCGAGATTGTGCGCTGGGTTTGAGACCCACCACGTGGACGCCACTCCCAATGAAAAGAAAATAATAGCCTCGGGTGAAAGAATTTTATATATAAAAAATGTTCGAAGTAAAGTTGTGGAACTTAGTTAGTTCCTTGATAGAGTAATTTAAAATTATCAATAATTTTTCACAGACTTTCAAGTGTTAGTCACAGCATTGCATAAAATAGATAGCATCAGGTGGTCTTTTTCAATATATCAGAGTAGAAAACCCTTAGGAAGGTCCCGAAATACTGCTTTTGAAGCTTCGTTCCTTGTAAAAAATACAAGAAATCATTGTTAGAGCTGATCGCTCTTCGAACCATCACTTAAAGCAAAAGCTTTACTGTTGATTTAGTAGGTTTATTTTAACACATAGCTGTCGACAACTTAGCTTCTCTCTAAGAAGTGTTCTACTCATAAGAAAATCTGAAAGAAACTCTTCTTAATCTATAGATTCCAACACGACCTGTCTATAGTGAAAATATATGTGCCAACAGAGTCGTGAAAAATAAGGAAAATATAAAAACATTCTTCCATGGCATTTTAAAACCTGTGTGTATAGAACTGACACGAATAAGCTTCTCATAAAATACAAAGCTTTAAAAAGGCCTTTAAGACTATAGAAATCTTACTTCATCTATAACATCAATATTTTAAGGAAAAACTCGGCTAAGCATACATATAAAAAGTGTAAGAGATAATACTATTTGGTTCTCTTTAGGTCACAAACAGCCTGAGGAACTCTATTAGCTTGATCTTGGTTTATGTTTTTTTGTGATGCGGACAAGTTTCGCTCTTTGCTATTATGCTTTGTCTCTTTTCATTACTGTACTTAAAATTATTTGGTTAAGAGGCTTAGGCTAGTCCATTGTATGTATTAAGCCCTTAGCTGTACTAGAGGCCACTACCGAAATAGCATCGGTTTTATGTATTTACCTTACAGCATGTAAAATTTAAATGTGACTATCTGAGAAAGACTTGAAATGAAGCCAGAACTAAATATGTTGCTTCTAGGGATTATTACATATAATACCGTGGAAAAGGCAGTGTAAATCTCTGTATGGTAAATGAGTACATACAAGCTCTATCTCCCGAAATAAGTACCAACTGTGAGTTGAAATTAAAAAGTAATGAGCGTGTGTGTAGTCTGAGTCCTTTTGAAATATGGTAATATGGTTTTGCACTCACCAAAATCGAATGCTCTTTCCAATATCACCGAATGCCGTTTTTGCAAAGCCGCCGCACGCTGTTGTTGTTGCTGATGGTGATGCTGCTGCTGTTGCTGTTGCTGATGCATGTGTTGCCCAGCATACAAATGCTGTTGTCGATCCTTGCTGCCGTCACCACCGCTGTTGTCCTCGCCGTCGGGTCCCATGCGCACACTACCGCTAATCTCATTGCTGTAATCCGACGCATACGCCGCGCCTGTAGGCTGATATTGATGCACGTGTTGTTGTAGGTAGTGACCAGCTGTTGCAGCCGTCGGCACAGTTACTGCGGATTTTGTTTGCATTTGTGCTGATTGCTGGGCCAAACGGTGTTTATGCGGTGATTTCGGTTGTGTTGGCTGTTGTTGTTGTGGCTGTACCTGCTGCTGCTGCTGCTGGAGGGGGTGATGGTGGTGGTGCGGCGGCGTGGCGCCAGCTATGTTGGGCAGTTGTGGATGTTGCTGATGCAGGCAGCAGTATTTGATGTGCTTGCAAAATAAATTGCCATTGCCATTGGCACTGCTGCTGCCGCCAACACTGCTGCCACTGCCAGTGCTGTGTCCACTGCCGATGCTATGACCGCCACTCTGTCCGATGCTATTCAATGTGATAATGCTGCTACTGCTACTTATGCCGCCGCTAACGCCACCGCCACTACCATATGTGGCCGCTGGGTTGCGCGGTCGATGCACGCGAAACGAGCTCGAGCGGCCGACTGAGTGGTGTGCGCCCTCGCCGCTGGCACTTTGCGGGTGTGTGGGACAACGGAGGCTACCGCCGTGTCGACGCTGCATGAATCGGTTGCTGTTGGGCGCCGTGCTGTGGCTGGCATTGTTGTGATGCGGTATCACCTGCACGCCAATGCGAAATATAGAACGAGAGTGATAGATAGACACAGAGTATGAGATGATTTGTATGCAAAATGATAACACTTATTTGTATAGTGAATTTATGGCAGTTGGGAAAGTAGTTTTACAGTTTGTCGAGAAATAATTCAGTTTAGTTGCAATTTGTAGTAGAAATGCCATTATCTCTAGGCTAAATACTAGGTAGGACTGAGGGGGTAGGTATTGAAAGCAGTATGTGTGTATTTATGTGTGACTGAATGTATCAATGTGTTGAATGGGAAAGTAAAATTTAAATATGGTTAAAAATAATACATTTATACATTTAGGGGTGTTCTTTCGTTGGATTTTAATTAAAGAAGTGACAGACAAAAGAAAGGGTTACACAAATGTTTACATAAAATATGTTAAAGGATACAGGGTGGATAAAATTACAATTGTAATTGATTTGGTGAATACGCCGAGCAGCTGACACAGAAATATTTCGACATGCAATGTACCGTTTTAAATAAATATATAAAGGGATACAGGGTGGGCCAAAAGTACGCTTATTTCTGTTTCGGTGATTACAACGAGTAACTCACGCACAATAAATACAAATGACTAGACAAAAAAAGGATCTCTGCCGTAGCTCAAATCAACAAAGTCCCACATATCGGACCACCTTCGAACAATAGCCCTTCGATTATGACGGCACACATTTTTTTTGCTTTTACAAAAGGGGTATAGACATCCGAAAAGTCAATCAATAAGTGAGCACCTATCTCCCTTTCTTCCTTTTTCACAGCAATTAACCTAACACTTTTTCTACCAAATTCGCGGCGATAATATTGTAGAGCTGGACGAAGGAGTTCAGACTGGATTTCAATATTTCAGTCGAAGCCATTTAAACTCCGATTATAACAACAAAACACCCGATAGCCTGTCCTTTCACTCGGTAAATGAATCGCGTACGGCGTGCCAAAAAACAGAGTCGCATAAAATCCGCAAGCCGGTAGCAGCCATTCACGCAAAACAGCGGCGTTGTTGGCGGAATGTAATCAGCCGCGCATAAAGGAGCTTCAGACTTGCGAAAGCGAAGCCGAAATACTTCGAACTAATGAACACAACAATCTCCTATCTACGCAGTTTCTGGGGGAAAGTTTTCGCCGAAGTCTTCTTTGCAAACAACTTCTGTGAAGGGAGTCGTCTCTCAGAAACATTAAGAGTATATTCCAACTAAATGTTGACTACAGTTCTTATCGACGAAACTGCGTACGTAATTAACTTCGGTCAAGCACGTCACACACAGTAAGTATATCAATTGACTCCTTCCCAGTGAATGGCGTCCTTGGAGTTCAACCACCAGCCTTAAAACAGAATACCTTGTGCACCTTCGTTCTGAAGGCCGTGTTAGGTTAAACTGCTATTTATCCAGAATCTACGTTGATATGCCGAATAAACTTAAAAACTGCTTGAAAGGGTGTCATTACTGTAACAACCGCTTTACATGGCTCATGAAACCAATCCAAGCCTTCCCCTATCGTTCGACCCCCTTTCATAAATTCGCACTAGGTGGTTTCGATCACAACTATCATGCGCCTTATACCCAATTATGGTCGATATATCCATTCCAAAAACAACCACAATTATTATGCAACGCTCTTACGGAGTAAATTCCCTAATATATTTTGAAAACACGGGCACACAGAGTGGCCAACTACTTACATTATCTTTTTAAAAGTGTCCTTGTGTCTTTTATAAAAATTATAGATATAAATTTGCCTCGGACTAGTCCATTTAAACAGCGCGCGTAAACCGATTCTTTCTTCATACAGTGGTCCAATTTTTATATTTTCGTGAGATCTCCATATATCAATTGATGTTCGGTTGGTTTTTACGGTGCGAAAAGTATGTCTGCGGTTTTTTACCATGACAGAAACCCTAACAACGTTTTTGATTGGAGTTTTGATTTTTCAAAGGAATTACGGCTACAGAAAATGCAACAGAAGTATTATGGGCAGTCGACTTTATCGTGAACACAAGTATTTGTGTGTCACAAACCATACAGTGAAGGTCGTGAAGTCATCGAAAACTTGCCTCATGTTTGTCGTCCATCAATCCCTGTGAGTGCTTGAGAATCGATCTCTCTGGATCCACTCAATACATTTTGGTTCATGTTTTGGGTACAAAGGGTGGCCATGCTAGACTCGTACCAAGACAATTGATGCTTAACAATGTACATATGTAGCTAAACGGAAGCCGCAAAATCCAAACTTCGCTGTTGGCATTTCACCAGCGACTTATAACAAGCGTGTGAAGAATTGGATTAAGCGTTGGCATACATTTATTGAAGTTTTAAAGACGATAATAAATATTTGCGTTAAATTAAGTGTAAAAATAGTATATTTGCTCCAGATCTCAGCTGGACAAAATAATAAACTTTCGTAGATACGAAGTGAATATTTTCGAAAAGAATAATGGAAAAACAATAGATACTTTTCACAGGAGAGGGATGGCCAACATTGGTTACAAATAAAAGTAAAAATTTTAATATTTTCACTATGGCTGAGTGTATTGCTTAAGCGTCTATCAGTCTCGGACCTGAGAGCTAAAATTACGGGCGAATTCAAAAAAACAAATTTAGCTTACTGAGCGTACTATTATCAACACCATCACAATCTTGAGACCTAGCACCGTGCAGAGTCGATTCGCAGCAACTCGGACTGACGTATGGAAAGAATTGGCGCATTTCGCGTCGAAATCTTAAATTGATAGCGTACGTACTAAGCTTGTGCAAAAACTGAAGCCGCTCGACCTTCCCAACCGACATCGCTTCATTCTATGGGTTCTTGAAAAGTTCCAAGAAGATCCAACGTTTTCGAGCCAAATTTTGTTCAGCGATGAGACCCATTTCCTGAAGAGACTTACAGCTGCCATTACATCCAGAAAAAGCAATGGTTTGGTGTAAATTAGGCACCGGTGGAATCAAAGGTCCATATTTTTTCAAAATTGATGCCGGTGAGAACGTTACCGTTAATGGCGACTATTTGATGCTTGAAATTGAATTTCACGTTTTGAGCCGGTCGATTGGCAACCAAGATCGTATGATATCACATCGTTTGACTTTTTCCTGTGGATATACATATATGTAAAGTTTAAAGTATATGCGGACAACCCCGATCTATTCAGGCCTCGAAGCAAAATATCTCGCGCGTCATTTGCCAGTTACCAGTCGAAATGCTCGAAGGAGTCAAATAATGTTCCTTCCAGTGAAAATAAACATGCCTCATTATTATCGAAGTTTTCGTGTTTTTTCTTTCAAAAAGTAAGGAACTTCGAAAAGGATCATCCTATAGTTAAGAAGCAATTCCTGAGATGTTTGTATTTATGTTTTTACACGACAAAACAACAACAAGTCCTCTCAATATTGGGCTAGGGGATATTTGAAAATAGGTAACTACAACTTAACGGGATCATTCTTCTTTAATTATTATTGCTTTTTAATTTACTCATACATTTATTTACTTATTTTATGCCTCATCGTTTTTGCTTTGCTTTTATATTAAATTTAATTTTTTTTATTTGCTTAAGAAATAGTTAGAATTACCTTATCTTCCAACAAATTCGAGAACAAATCGAGATGATCTTCGTCTTCGCTCATAACGGCAAAGAAATCCTTGAATGTGTCCGGAAAGGAAGCCGGAAATTGTCCTTGACGCGAATCCAATTTAGCGTCCATTGCTGGCGTGTTTAGCTGGAAGAGAGTGAAAGCACAAATATACGAATGAATTGATTTAATTACAACAACAACTTGCTTTTTGAAATGTTTTAAATATTTTGCGCGTGCAGACAATTTGTTTCGCTTTCTGTTCGATAAGCGTTCGTTAAAATTTACGTCGTGGCCGTGTCGAAAAAAAAGGCGAGCTCTTCTGTTGGCGATTTTCTTAAAGTTTTGCTTTTCATAGCAGCCATTCAGCTGTGAAGATTTTCCCGGCTGAAAACTTTTCTCTGTCTTTGATCAACACGTGCGAATAAACGACGCGCTGGCTCACTACAGTGAGTGTGGTTGGGGTTGTATGCGTGTGTATGCGTGTGTGTGCGTGTGTATGCGTGTAGATAACTTATTTAAAGGACAAATGAAGCGTTGTTCGTGAAATGAAAGACGCATTCCGAAGGCAGTTAGGCGGGCGTGCGGGCGCCTTGTTTGATGCTAGTTTTCGCCCATTTGCGGAGGGAATACAGATTTTTGCTTGTCTGTTTGGTTTGGCGAATCCTAATTGAGCAAATGATTGAATTTTATTAAAGTTACTTGAGCGCAGGGACCCAAGCCGAGCACCTGCACTAAAGTTGGCGGGATAATATATATTTATCTATACATTATAGACTAAAACGTATATATATATTTATATCTGTACACCTCCAATATGAGCGCTTTGCTTACCATGCGAAAGTTAGACTCACTATTTCAACGGCAAGTGATACGCTTGCCGCCATCATTAGCAAGTTGTTTTGTGGTCAGAATTGGGTGTGGTTTAGAAAACTTATATTAAATTTTCTACAGAAATATGTGAAAGATTTTTGCGTTTCCAATAATGAAAAAATTTAAGATTTGCCTTTTCTTATAGGCGTGTAAAGTAAAGGGTGATCCAAGTAGAGGTACTTTTTTCAATAGCCTCCTTTTAAGCGCGAGCGTACTATTCACAACACCATCATCCATCTTGAATAGACCATGTCCAGTACTCATTAATATAGCAGTCGTAGCTGAGAGTGAGTACACGAAAACCTTGGAGAGTCGATTCGGCGTTCGTAGCAATTCAGACTGACGAATGGAACGACTTGGTACATTTTACGTCGAGATCTTAAAATGAAAGCGTACAAAATAAAGCTTGTACAAAAATCGAAACCGCTCGACCTTCCCAAGCGACATAGCTTCGTTCTTGAAAAGTTCCAAGAAGATCTCGACGTTTTCGAGCCAAATTTTGTTCATCGATTAGACCTATTTCCGGCTCAATGAGTATGTAAACAAGCAAAATTGTCGCATTTAGGACGAAAAGCAACCCGAAGAGATTCAGGAGCTGCTATTTCTTCTATAAAAATCAAGGGTTTCTTGTGGTTTGTGGGCCGGTATTTATTCAAAAATAATGCCGGTGAGAGCGTAACCATCAATAATGACCTTATCGCGCCATGATAACCCACTAGTTGGTTCCTAAAATTGAAGCCCGCGATCTCGTTCTCATTTCTTTCATTAAGGCGGCACTCCTTACGGAATCGGAATCTCGAATTGGATCACCTTTTTAAATTAAATTCCAGGTCCACGAAGAACTTTTCTTCTTACAGCAGCTTACAGAAGCTAGCAGTTGGTTTTAACATAATAAAATGATGCTGACTTGAGTAGAAAATTATAATCTTTAATTTAACTTGATATAGATAATTTAATTGTAGTGTGCGCCGATTAGTTTATGATCTCAATTAGATTTAGTTGAATCCACCGAATCTGACGTCAGAAAAATTGTGTCTTAGAACGTATCCATAGCAAAAAAAAAGAATCGATTTTTGGGAACTATACAAAAAACTTGGTTAGAATCATGTACCAGGTTGTTCAATAAGTTTTGTTGTTTGATTAGAAAAACACAATATTATGATTCAAAATACATTTTATTATCCAGTATAATCTCCCTGAGCATTAGTCGCTGACGGCCAAATCTGGTGAATGCGGTGGATGCTTCAATAATTTGAACGTTAATTCGTGGATTATATTGTCCTGATGAAAAGAGATTTTTTTCTTCTGCAAACCGGGTCCTTTTTCAAGAATTTTTTCATTCAACTCAAAATTAATGGTTTTACCAGTTTGCAAGTAATCCACAAAAAACTTCCTTTTGCATCCCAAAAAACTGATGCCATAACCATCGAGGCCGATTTCCGGACACAGACTCGTTTCAAAGCCGAACAACCAGGCTCACACCACTCTTTAGCCTTTTATTTTGATTTAGGATCATGGTGATAAACCCAAGTCTCATCCATACTGATGAAGCGACGTACAAAATCCACCCTCTCTTATCAAACTTATTGAACAACCTGGTATATTAATCTAAGAGTTTTGGATTAAAAGTATTTGTTTTTTATTTTTATTTCAATACCGATTTTGGGATTTTAATGACAATGTGTGTCCAACTACTTCCTTTAATAAGTTATACATTTATCAAAATTTATTAAATATAATTTTTTTAATTGCTGATATTAGCTTTACAATGCTTGGTTTCACAATTCGTCATCGCAAATAGAATATGTAAATTATCCAAAATTCAGTACACACAGAAATTTAAACATATTTTTGTGCTTTGTAAAAGCTCATATATCCACCACAAATTCTTCAACCACAAAATTGCGATTATGATTTCCAAAACACTTGTTTGAATTCTCATTCGAGATAAAATTTCTGCTAACCCTTAGCCAAGCATTGTACAATACCGCGCGTACAATTGCGAGACAAAAAATTAATTCCTCAAAGAATTTGCCTAAATTCAGGCTAATTAAATTTCATTTAATTACAATTGTGTTTATGAACCACCATAAAATGTTAGACATGAAGAAAAATTTAATGAGTTTTACAATTCAACCGCAAAGTGAAAAGCGTGCTACGCGGCGTATACGTTACATGCAAGCCATAGAGTGACTTTTACAAAGTTTTTTCAACAGACAGCCAGACAGCGTGGCGACACATTTACATACATATTTTGATGTGGATATATACATGTGCTGGCATATATATTTTGGTTTACATATATATATATATACAATATATGTACTCATACTTTTGTTCTTTTGTTTTTAACTGTAAGTATGTATAGTATGTATGTGTATGTATTACTGTCAGAGACAGCGTATATTTGACTTTAATTCTCCTCTTCCCTTTCATTCTGCTGCCTGTGTGGCCAATTAAATTTTCGCCGCTTTGTCTTTGTAGTCAGACATTATTTGTGGGGCCCACTTTCGTATAGGCGCTCTTGTGGGCATCGTTTGTTTGAGCCTCACTCTTTTCGGGTGAATTAATTTTTATGTTAATTAGTTGTTAACTGGATTTATAGTGGAATAATTGGCAGTGACAGAAAGCCGGCGACTGCAAACTTATTCGTTCTGCGTGTTGAAGCTTATAATAAGCAATTTCCATTGTGCCCAGGTGTTATTAGCATTTCAATTATATTATTTCGCTTCAAATTGGAATAGAAAAGTTCGATAGGTTTTTGTGAGATTTTGCCAAAGCCGTTAAGCCTTGAAAAGCAGGTATTTAGAATAGGGCTTAAAATGAAGATTTGCGAAACATTTTTATTTTTTATTGAATGAAATTAATTGAAGTTATGACTGGTGGAACGGCCTGTTATCTGGGGCAATATAATTTTGACTAAAAAAAAGAGAATTAGTGTTTTGAAGAAGATGAAAATGAGAACTGGGATAGTCTTAGTTGTAATGTGAGTATTTTGTAAATTATGATTAATCGTAAACCTTTAGGGATTCAAAATGAGGCTTATCTTGTCAAATCGTCAATAAAAAAATATACAGTACTCTTAGATAATCTGAGTTTGGAAATTAGTGAATACTTCCGCTAAGCAGGTGTTACGAATACGGTACGTTTACAGTATACACAAAAAAGTGAAGCTCAAGCGTCTCAAGGTGTCTTATCACACATGCGCTGGAAAACAATGAAAATAAGCTTTTTGGCTTTGTCCTTCAACATAATCTCCATCTATCCTTAGAACGGCCTTCCAAAGCTTTAATACGGGTTCAATTATGATCCTTTCAAACTTCTACGTCATTGAGTGAAGTTCTTAAGCATTGTGCACTTTTTAGGTATAGGAAAGCTAAAATAGGCGGTCATAGTAAATTTGGTGTCTTAACGGTGGTTGCGGAACTACTTCGTAATAGTGTTCTCTCAATATATTGGTTGTATCGAAAACTCAGTGACCAGAATCGTTAACTAGATAAAGCAGACCAATCAATCTTGAGAAAGATTGGATGAAATGTCATAAAATTCTACTTTTGTTCTACAATTGTTTGAGTTAAGACTATTACTCCATGAAAACGACTAAAATATTTTGTTTGTGCCATAATCTTGTGGGCAGATTTTTAGCACAAATATACCTTCTTAGAACTTATATATTTTCATGTTTCTCTTATTTCTTTAAAAATTACATAAATTTTTCACTCCATTATCGATGTTACTAAATATTTAAGAAGCACATTTAGTGCGAAATTAAAAAAAAAGGGGATTTTATATATATTTCGATAAGAAAATAGTTTTTGATTTACAATCCTCTCATGTATAGCCGCTCATTACCTTCAGCTCCACCTCTTCATTTATAAATAGGTTTTTCTCAAAACATTTTTAAAATTTTGGGTAATCAATACCCGGCAACAAATGATTCCATCCCCTTTAAATTTTTTTCTTTATTTTCTGTTTACAGTTCTCGATGATCAACGTTTCTTGATCTGATCAGAAATCACACTTTTGCAGACCAAGACCGACCATAACTTAAGTCATTGCAGGGATACTATCTTCTAGTAGAAAATGTTTTTCGGTTTCACCCGCGGAGAAGGTCGGATTCACTGTAGAAGTGGAGGACCTTTGTTTAATTTTCTTTCTTAAAAGAATTAACGCAGTAGTCTTTTCGTTTTAATTATCAAGCGTGTCTTTTTTTAGCTTGACTAATATGTGTTCCCTTTGCAACACATATTACACAATCAAGTCACGAAATAACTAATATGAAAAATAATCTAAAATATATTTTATGTGGTTCGCCTTCGGACAACGAGATTGCCATACCAACGTGACGATTAAAATAAACGAGTTAAGATATATTTCGTACGAACCAAACGCCTCAAACGACAAAGCAATAATAAGGAATATAGTAAAAAATTATGAAGTAATGTTCATATACAAATGAAAATGCAAACATTTACTATATGAAGTGAGGAAAATGCAATGCTGAATGAAGTCACGAGAAAAAAATTTATGTGTACCTATTTTAATGTATTTATATTTAGGTGCTATGGAAAGCATAACAAGTAATGAGAAAAGTAAGTAATATTCGTGATGTGTGTACTTCAAAAATTCGTGCATGAACGTGAAGAAAAATTATCAGCTTCCGTTTTGCCAGACACGTAAAGTAATAAAAAGCGGAGCTCAAGTAGGTTAGAGAAAGTTAAATGAAGTGCATGCGAAAATATGAAAGAGGGTCAAGCGAACTCGCACATTCGCAATTACAATCGCATTAATTAATGGTAACTCAAGTTGTGATTGACGTGGGGATTATTACTAGTAAGTTTGTATTTGGGGTAGCTTTGATTGTATGCGAAAATATATACATAGAGTATGTATATAAATAGTTCAGTGTGTTAATTACTGGTTGACATAAATGGTTTACATTTGAATCGGCAAAGGCGCAAATCGGTTACACTGGCGCAGACGGGAGCGTTTACGAAGTGTCGAAGGAATGCTGCTATTTTTTTCAATCAAAATTTGAACATTCCTTACAATGAAATGGACTTATGAAGGTGTGCTTGAAATTCGCTCCTTCTTCAATGATATTTCTAAAATCGTGAAACGCTACGTCGCAGAGGCCACTTGTGGCAACTTCTGCTTATACGAGGTATATGTGGATGGAAGGAGAAAAGACAGAGCCAGCCTGAAGATTTTATCTAAAGAGCTCTTTGTCAATGTTGTTGTAACTGTTTTCTAGTCTCCGTTAGGATGGCAAGAATTAGATAAGTTGTCATCGAGGTCATGGTAGGCCAAGTAAAGTGCTGTTTCGACGGGGTCGGACCATAGGGAGAGTGGTGTCAGATGTGTAGGGTAAGCAAGGCATGCAAACCGCTGGTGAGTGTCATGCGGGGACTCGTTGCGCGCTGGGTATATGGATGTTTGATATGTCATGGTCGTTTCTGAATAAGTAGGAATTTAACCTCAGCTCTTTGTTAATCTTAGCTTTAGACTACTAGATTACTGGAATGTCCTTCAAGCAGGAGTGGCCGCTATAAAAGTGTCAGTAGACATATTGCTACGAAGTGCATATCGGACACTACAGAATATAGCTTCCATACAAACTGACCGATCCAATTTAAGTTCTTGTAAGAAAACCCCTTTTATTAGATATCATCTCAAAATTTGGGACGGATTAATGCCGAAGAAAATGGTACAATATCCGGCCGAAGCTAAAATTTTAAGTTTTATTTTAAATTGGATGTACTTTTTTTATTCTAATCATGAAGAAAAATAAGTTTGATGACAAAAAATTGTATTATATTTAAAAATTTCTAATCTACATAGTATTTGAGATGATTTTGCACACTTGCCATAGAATTAATAAAAGCTCCTGAAAGCACATTTGCATGGATGAGCATAAAAACTTATAAATTAAACGATTTGGAAGCCACATAATGCTTTGACCTCTGAAGTATATTATGTGGTGTGTATACATGCACCTATGCACATCCTTCTTACATATTTTACCTAATATAAGTACAGCCATACATCTCCATCTGAACCATCCTCTAATACTCACACATACCAAATGGCAACGCTAAACTCTTATAATGCTTTCACTCTACTATTTTTCTTTCACTTTCATATTATTTTTTTCTATTTTCCCACAATAAAACAATATAGAAAAGCTTGCCAACTTTTATGAGAATTGCATTTTGGCGGTTATGACGTCATTATTGGCGGAGCGTAAGAGTTGTGAAAGCGATAAGAAGAAATGTTTTTGCCAAATAACTCGGCAAGCGGAAAGTTGGCGAAAAGCAAAAATAAAAGAGCGCACAAAAGTAGAAAAGATGTTGAAGAAGAACAAGAAGTACGCTTCGCAGCAATTCGTGCGCTTTATGCCGCACAGAGCTTATGCTGCGCAAGAATACACCGGATTACATTTTATGTTTTCTTCTTCGTTAAGCTGAAATCCTTGCAGAGTTCGTTTGATTTTTTTCTTTTGCATTAACTGTCTTAGATAGATAAGAAAAAAAAACAACAAAAACATTTAATATCTCTTTTGGCAGGTGCTTTAACCGTTTTGGTGTCTGTGTTGTTAGCTTTGCACTTTTATTAATTCTCAGCTATGTGTGTGTATGCAGGACGGGAAAGTTTTAAGTCTTCACAATAATTGTTTTATAAAAAAGGGAAAATACGCAAAGCTTTAAAGTCAAATTAAATCGAAAGATGTATGAATTTTATTGAAGAAGACTTTAAGAGAAGTCTGAGTGGAAAAAGTTGGCCTTAGGAAGACACCAAAGAGTAATAATTAGTTACTAATTTCGCGTAAGTGCAAGAGATTTCAATACAATTCTCTTGCTTTGACCTCTGTTAACAGGAATGACTTTATTTTTGCACTTAATTTGGTCTGTAATATTTTATTTAACAACTGTGTCATCATTTTTTGAATTATAACATTTTAAGTGAAGAAATTTTGTTATTTTGAAAAACTGGAATGGTTTTTGAAAGTAAAAAATTACCGTTGAAGCAAAAACTTAGCTTGAGGACGAGTTTCCGAACACTGTTCCAGAAAGATCAATCATCAAAGATTTGTATATTAAGTTTAGAGGTGGCGAAAGACCGAAAGACGGTGAATGCAGTAGACATCCAAAAGAGGTTGTTACCAACGAAAACATAAAAAAATCCACAAAATGGATGACGTACAGTCAAACTTCAAATGATTGCTCGCTAGGAAAAACTACAATATTTTCATATCAAAAAGTGATCGCTGAAAATGAATCCTGCTTTTAAGCAAAGGACAAATAATACTACAAAAATACTCGTAGTAATGAAAATCAGTGTATCACCTTTGATACGAATTATGTTAAAGGTGACACACTGAATAAAAAATCTATTTTACTATGGTAGGCCGGGAAATTTTCTATTACTTCCAGAATAAATTGGAAAAATTAGTTTTTTATATCTTTCCATTCCCAAAACATTTCTCTAATCCACATAGATTGGGCATAGCATAAAGGAGTCCCCTTGTATATTTAATAACTTATTTATTTTGAGCATTAACATCTTTTTATTATAGCATATTTAGTATAGTTTTTCTACTTAACTAACTATTGTACACATATTACAATGTCTATTTTTAATTTTCTGGAACTTTCCTAAATATAACCATAAAAATATGTATCAAATATCAACAATGGAAATATTAAACATATCTATTAAAGCAAAATTTGGCTCCATCGTCATTTTACTGCTGTTGATGCCTTCCTGTACAATGTTCCCGTACATTTTCAAGATACGCTCCCAACGCATTTCTCGCTCGACCTTTCTGCGTGCTTCTTCTAAATAACCGCGTCGTACTTTGCCTATAGTTTTACTCCTGGCACACACTCGGAAGTTTATAATGTCTGTGTTGCCGATTGATTTTTGCACATTGGAGGACTTACGTCTGTTGTTCGGCTCCATGAATAATCTGCGCCGTGCTCGTAACTTTCTTCGCTGACTCGTTGCGTTGCTGAGCACTGCGTCAATAGAGTTTTTGACTTGCTCTCGATTTTCGTCATTTAAATTTATTTTCAGTTTAGTTGAATCTTCACCTTTTAATTTACAAAGATAAATTGTCAGTTCATTCATATGGATGCGTCTCAAAGTTTTCTCCGAAAGTGTATAGTTTTCGGACAGTTCGTCATGATTGTAGTTATCGTTTCTGATGTGATTCCGAATAAAGTTTAATTCTGCCATTATTGAGATATCTGCTCTCTAACTTTTCGAGTAGGTGAATGAGTCCACAGCGACAAGTGCGCCGGTTTTATAGTATAAATAACAGGTAGTTGTAGTTATAGAACAATGTGATTACAAGTAATACCCAGAGGGCAGGTACCAAAGTTGAATTAATGTAATAATCGTTTCATAATAACGCAGGCAGAATACTCAGGTAGTTTACAAATAATACAAGAGTATTGTCGGTGGTGGGTGTGCTCTATCCGATATTGTCTTTAGGCACTTGACAGTTAAAGGTTCATCGTTTAATAATAATAATCTCGTCTTAGGAGCATAAAATCCGGTAAGACAATAAAAATATGCGGTTGATTGTTAAGCTACCTTAACAAGGTCACATGGAAAGACCTGGAAGAAGTATACGTCAAGACTTTTGCATTTCCTCGTTCTATATTTTATACAAATCACTTCAAATGTTGTTTATATACAGGATATATTAAGTTTGTGGTCGGTGTATTGTCTTATGTCGTCCAGTACTGGAGAGAGGATTAGATTTAGCCATGATAGCCGTCTGCCTGTACATACGCCAACTAGTCATACAGTTTTTGAGATATATTCATTTGTCGCAGCGTCCGATATCGGATCACTGCAGTATATAGCTGCCAAATGAATTGATCGATCAAGTTCTAGTCTTTATATGAAAACTTTTGTTTTTAACGAGCTGTCATTCCGAATTTTGGCATCGGTTATTGTCCAGGACAACGGCGCAATCTCAGAGAAAATACGCATTTATTATAGCGTCGGTGCTTCTTCGAAACCTGTCTTCTTGTTTTTATTTAAATTTGTGGTACACGTTCTATTTGGTAACAACTCTTCAAAACAAAATTTATTTTTTGTTTGAGGACACTCAATTTGTCAACATACTTGTATTTACTTCGAAATGCTTACCAAAAACAAAACCACCCTATTTAATCAAATAACAAGAAACCTAGGGTGAACTTCGCTGCAGAATTAATTTAAAAACGCTTAAAGCGAAATTGTTTTTTAAAACCACTAAACGGCAAGTAAACAATACCACAACAACAACAAGAACAAAAAGGATTTAAAAGCATAAAACAGCTACAATAAAAATTGAGCGCTCTCTCATGTATACATACATATGTACTTATGTATATAAGTATGTACGCATACATACACATGTACATCAAGCAAAAGTGTTTGCTTTTATCAAGATCCCTCCCAGCGCCATGTGGTACACACTTCAATGCCAGCAGCGAGGTCCTTATCATAGTTTCAGTCAACATCTTCACAGCCGCACACTGAGCGGTGTCATCTTTACCTGCCATCTTCACTTTGGTTAGTGTTCATTGCTGTTAAGAAAAGTTATGCCACAAAATGGTTGTGCTCGACGTTGTCTGGCACAGCCGCAACGTTAAGTAATTTTTTCCGAATATATTCAAGGGTCCCCCACGAATATGAGTGCGAATGCCTAGCGAACAAGTGTTGCCCGAGTGTTGGTGACTATTATTATGGCTATGTGTGTGTGTATGTGTGTCTTGTTGTTGCTGTTGTGTATGTAAGAGAACTTAAATTGTCAGCGACAACATTCCCCACAAATGTACACACACTGCTGACATTGGACGAGGTTGCTGGAACTGAAAGCTGTCAGCTAACGGTAAGCCGCCGAAATGCTAGCGCACAAAACACGTACCAAAAGTGAAATAAGAAGGAAAACAAAAGCGTCGGGGAAAAAACTTTTCGAATGCCACATGAATGTGGCCTTCGCCTTCGGATATAAGCATACGCACACAGTCACATGCATAAGCATCTATACGTGTGTATATTTCAACGAAAAGCCTTGACGTCCCATATTAAGGGGAAGATTTTATATGCTACCTGCATGCTGTGTATGTATGTATGTAGGTAAGTATATATATATATATATATTCATGCAAAAACATGCATGTGCTACATACATATGTACATATATTAGCTTCTAAGTCTCTCTTATTAACCGCAAAGTCGAAAACAAATAGCCGCCACCCCAGGAATTTTAGCGTTGGAATTTCCACAGCTTATATATAAAAAGACTCAATTGAGAACACACAGGCACTTATAAATATTTATGTTTGTACTTATTTCGGCAGCTTTGGCCGTCGGGTAATTTTGCTTATTATTAGAATTTGCGCCTTGGATGGGTCTCCAAAAAAACTGAGGCAATTTGTCGTACAAGCTCACCAACCACAGCGACAGCAAACAATCAAACTAGCAGCAAAGAAAACTTGGAACAAAAATTTCATGGCGCGGAAAAATAGAAAAGCGCTTTACTAGGTTTCTAGCAAACGATTTTTTTTTTGTGAGAACACGGTAATAATATTTGGGAAACCAATATGCTAGCAAATTGAAAAACTCTAGCTGCTAGAGGGTTACTATAATTTTCTTTTCGTTTTAACCAACACTTATTTTGGAGTATTCAATATTAGGGAAGTGGGAAATATTTATGCGTCGAAGTGACGGAAGTGTTGACAACGAATAATGACAAACAAGTAAGGAAGTGCTCAGATCAGTTGTAACTGAACATTTTATACTTTTTTATACGGTTAACTAGAGTAACGATAATCATTACATGTAGTATAATAAAATATTTTCGGCATTAAACACAGTAAACATAGTATTTGTTATATGTTCAGTTAATTTTATCAACATATCTTACATATTGACCGATTTGTATATTCGTGCAAAGTTCCCAATACATTCATTGGTGCCTAATTTGTATACTGGAAACCGAAAAAACCTAACTGGAAAGTGAAAAAACAGGTTTGAAATTTCGTTCTATTAGAAGTAGGCGTGATCATAGTTCGATATCGCCCGGACTTTATGGGTTTTCCCTTAAATGTAGGTGGTGTCACGCACATTGACCAATTTCTACAACGGCTACTATAAAGTTCTTTTATCTACGAGTAATCTTGGATGTAAAATTTTATGTATCTGACGCAATCAGTTTTTGGTTTATTGCGCCTTTCGTAGTTTTTAACAAACCCGTTATATGGCAGACAGCGAGGTTGTCGTCCGATTTCATCTATTTACGCGCATTAAGCCTATAGAGGGTAAGGCCACGCCCATCTTTTCAATTTTTAGCCCTTTACAACTTGTACCTTTATTTAGCGCTTAGTTATGGCGTTTTTGGGGAGTGGCAGTGATCGATTACGTACATCTACTCATTTTCACGTTTTTTGGAATGGATAGCTTCCACGGACGGACGAACGGACAGACAATTCCCCATATTTCAACTCGTCTCGTTATCCTGTTCATTTATATATATATAGCCCTATATCTAATTCGATTATTTTTACTTCAAGATGATATATACATACAACCGTTAGGTGTATAGGGTATAAAAAAAGTTTTTTCTAGCCTGGGACTTGATAAGGAAAAGAAATATTTTACTATTTGTTTTAATCGGCAGCTATATGATATGGCGATGCGATTTGAACAATTTGTTCGTATATTGTATAAATGCCTTTACCAATAATCTCTACCAATTCTTTAGAGGACATCCGGTAAATTAAAGCAATCTTGATTATGATCGAGCAACTTATACGACAGCTACATATGTATATCCTATAATGATCTGAAGTTAGCGATTCCGAAAAAAGAGCAGCTTCTTGGAGACACGTATGCAAATTTTCAGATGAAAATCTCGAAAACTGAGGGACTAATTCGTGTACTGTACTGTAATCGACTCAGTTCGTCATGTCGATCATTTATGTATATATTTTATGGTGTTAAATTTAATATATCCTGTTAAATAGTAAAGAAACAAATATTTTTTTACAGAAATGATTTTTTTGTTTTTTAAAAAACTCTTTAAGAAATCCAAGACCTTTCTGCTTATGTTTAGAACAATTTTGGAAGCACCGTTTTTACCCCGTATATACATACACTCTTGGCCACGCAAAGTTTACCACTCAAAATTTTTAAGTGTTCTGCATATTTGACAACACTTTATAGCGGTTCTTTTTGCGGTATAGACATTTGTTATTTAGAAATAAGTTAATGATATGTTATTTATCAAAAAATAAAAACAAAACAAATTCAGTTATAGACAAAATCATTTGAAAGTTGGTGAGCTTTACAAAATGAGCTCGAAATGTAAGAGACTGAAATGCGATAAAAATATGATATTTTTTATTTTTTAATTTAATTTCATTTACACTATAATTTAAATTAATGTTTTATTTTATTTTTTAAATTGAAACACGAACGTTAGTCGCGTTATTACTTTAAAAACAATAAAATCGGTCGCTTTTGTATAAGCAAAAAAGAGCTGGCTTATGGTTTACTCATTAAACGTAATAAATGAAAAACCATAATTATAATTAGGTAATATAATAGAATTTACTTATGCTTACTAAAGACATACAAAAATTAAGGAGTTTAACAAGTGATGGCTTTCTTTAAGAATTTCCCAATACTATAATGGAATTTTTTTTTAATTATCGGCGGTTATAACAGGCTTTGCAGGAAAATTATATACATACATCCGTACATCAATTAAGGTACGTTTGATGCCTCTTTGTTTATGATGCGAAATGTTTGTACGACCACTTTTACCAAGAAAAAAAATTTTTTAAATGAGGTTGCTTGAAATGTTACATTTACAATGGAATCACGGTTCCGAAATCGTTGAAAATGTTTTGGGAGTCTACTTTATCACGAGCACAAGTATTTGGGTGTAATAAAGCATTAAGTGCAGTTCGTGAAGTCATGCCTCATGGCAGTTGTCTATCCATCTTTATAAATGACCATAACATCGAAAAAGTTACTGAAACAAAGCATGAATACCGCCGTGTTAGTATCAGAATGGATCACAATATCCCTTATCGATCGACTCAACACATAGTGGTGGTTAATGTTTTGGGTATGAAGCGTGTTATTGTTAGACCCGTAACAAAAGACCTGAATCTTTGGCGAAATCTAGTAGATGACACAATCATTAATCAAACGCATGCTTACCGGTGATGAGATGTGGGTTTATGAATAGGAAGTGTAAAGTACCAAACAATCTAGCGAACGGTGCTGCAAAAATGAATCGAAACCGAAAAAAACCTAAATTCATCAAAGGCATTGAAGGTCATCCCGGGAGAGGTTTATAATAAGTGTATGGAAGATAATTGTAACAAAAATACATGAAATCGTATTTTTTCGTCAGTGCAGGTAAAATTTTGTCACATTATTAGTTTAAGGAATTGAAGAAAAGAAAGTCAAAGTGTTTGACTTTTTTAAGGGGGTATTCTACTCTAGAATTTTGAAAAACTCGATTTTTTCATATATTTGAAGCTAAGACCCTTAAGAACATATCCTCCAAACGGTTTTTAAAAATTAAAATTATTTTAAGAGCTACTTTAGTGACGCAGTACCTAGCAGTAGGTAGGTGGACTCACTTTTTTAAACGCGTTTTTCTCGAAACTATTTTTTTCCACACGGTACCGGCATTATCTCAAGTTCTATACAACCGATTTAATTGAAATTTTGTGTAATCTTTATATAATCCTTAATCCTTTGTTTTTAATATTTTAAAAAATTCTGGAATTTCAAAAAAAGCTAAAAAAAAATATTTTTATTTTCAGGCAGTCGCCATTTTTCAAAAAAAAAATTTTTCGTGTTCATTGAGGTAGGGACTATAACAGCATCCTTAATGATTATGAATTTCTTTTGATTTATTTTTTCAGACCTCCAGGAGAGTCAGGATCAATGTCACCAGGATGCGCCATTTTTTTCACACCTGTCTCTCCCCCTCTAATTATTTTAATTTTTAATATTTTTTTGTAAAATTTTTTTTTTGTATTCTTAAGATATCAATACCCCCTTAAATACTAATTTTTTTAAATTCTAAAGTTAGTGTTAAGGGGTTAAGTTGGTTTACTGGTTTCAAAATATCGATTTTTTTTATTATTTTATTATTATACAACAGCTCTAGAATATTGTTCTAAAATTTCAAGTCTATCCGAGTAATAGTTTCAAAGATATAGCCTTGAGAACTTGTGCGCTACATGCTAGCAAGGTTAAGTGCGTCGTCTTTAAGCGCGTTTTTCTCGAAAATTTGTTTTTGAAGTCGATAAGCAAGATTTCTGGAGAACTACTCAATGGCTCTTCATGAAATTTTACACATGTCTTTCAGATACATTTCTTAAAGACTTCAACGAAGGATTTTTTTTCGATTACAACTATTTGACAAAAAAATGTCGCGAAATTTGCACTGAAAATTATTTGAGAAAAAATTTTGAAAAAAGGCTGTGTTTTACCCGGTAAAAACCATGTAACCCCTGAACGATAGGCTCAAATAACCTGACCGATAAATTACAGTTATCAAATGTCATTAAAAAGCAAAGAAAAGGACCTGTTATTCAAACTTTTTTACAGTGAAATGAAAACTTATTTATTTAATTACTTTCATTCTCCGTGATGCAATGAAAGTCTATTCAATTAAAATTTAACGAGTAACTAACGATAACTTTTCACCCACAGGTATACAAATAAGCTGTGTGGACAAAGCTTTTAAAATCAGCTTATAACACATAATAGACTATAAAAGGGTCGTTTTATGCCGAATTCCCTCAATAAAAAATATAATAAACACCAGCTTCGTTTACAATAAAACAGCCGTAAAACTTCTAATCAATTGCGTTGCAGTCAGAACCTTTTTATATTTACGAATAAATGGCGGCAGAAAAAAGCAAACACGGTGGATGAAAAGTAACGCTTTTTTTGTGAGAAAGGTTCAATCAATTGTTGCCTTGCTTTCAGGCTTCACTTGTTTTTGCAGGTGACACTTCTGTTGATGATCAATAAAAAGATATTAACACACGACGAACGCTTGCGAAGTGAACACTGATTGTTGCACAAAAAATGTGTGCGCAAAGCTTTGACATTGTCTCGTATAGTCCTCTCTTTGACTCTTTTAATTTAGGCATAAAAAGTTTGTGATATTTTTTATTTACTGCCCTTTGTGTGTGTGTGCGAGTTTTTAAGGGTTATGGAGTCTGGTTGAAATGCGTACACTAAGAGAATTTGAGCAGTATTGCGCAATGCAGATATACTATATATTGAATAGTCGAAAAAGTCCTTTCGTATTTTGTCGATAGATGCAGTTGCAATCGTATATCTCCAGCGCCATTAATTGCGTTGTGTCATACCATATAATATTCAAAAGGCGAGATTTTAACAAAAAAAAAATAAATAAATTCAGGGAAGTTGACTCAAGTTCACTATACTTTGAAATTTTTGTATAAAAAAGGGAAGAATGCCTCGCAGTGAAATTTGTGCAGTTTACGGAGACGATGCTGTATCAGTTCGTGAAGCACAACAATGGTTCAGTCGCTTCTGTTATGAAAATTTCGATTTACCCTGATGCAATAATATCTCCAGCGGAAAATAGCAAAAATGGTACATATTTCTTGTGCATTTGAAACAAAAGTATCTGAATGTGCTCACTCCAATGGACCATATCAAATCTAGGATAATATTCTTATCTTAACTAAATTTTAGTAATAGAAAAAACTAAGACTTTTTCTTTCATAGTCATACGCTTTATGCCCTTATCAAGTCCAGAAAAAGCAGACCAAATGGCGGTGTTGTTGGATGTCAATATGATGCCAGCAGCTGTACACTCTTATAGAAGATTACACCTTTTATAGTATTTAGCTGGGGGTGGATATAACGGAGTTCAGCGGACAGCGAAACTTTAAACACGTTTCTTTCGAAACTATTTTTTTTGATACAGTTGCCACAATATCTGGAGTTTTAATCAGCCGATTTATTCAAAATATGTCAGGAATATTTTTTAAATAACATTCCAAAGTACTCGAGCTACTAAGCATGAATATATTGCGTACTTCTCTTAGTTGGAGAATTTGTAAAGTAAGGTCACTAATTACGCCTAATATTGTATACAGTTTAATCCCCATGAGCTTATATATAATTTTAAAATATGATTCGAGTTCAGGAGGAAAATACAATCTTACTCATAAAATAGATACAATCTGATAACAAAGATGGGTGAAGTCGGCTTTTATCTACTTTTAGTTTCAATAAAGCGATTAGTATGTTCGTTCGCCATAAGCAGTGTCTTTCAAGCGGAGGTAGCTGCCATAAAGGCAGCAGGAGGTGCGCCACTCCCAAGTGCAGCTTTCTTCAGAGAGGTGTGCATTTGTTGCGATAGCAGATCTCCAATAGTAACCTTAAGGTGGTTGACAGTGCGCTCAAGGCTAGTCAAGGTGTGTTTAGCTTCTTAATCAGTGGCATCAAGCTTCGTTGTTATGCCACTTGGTTGAGTATCAGGTCACAGAGGAATCGATATATTATGAGCCTGCAGAAGAGGGCATTTTTATCCCAATTTCATCAGAGGAGGAAAAGTTTGGAGTTCGAGGAGTATCGAGGTGGTTGTGGTTATAACTGAAACTTTCTTAGTTTAATGTGGAGTTTCATTGCAAACGGGTGCCGGATCCAAAGTACGGAAGAGGTTTTGGATGGCTCTCGAATCCTGCCAAGCTGGCTGATGTGAGTATACCACACTATTAACTGGTAATTGATTGATTAACTTACGCCTTGCTTTGATCTGCTGTGCATTTGAGCGCCGTGGGGTAAGGCAGGAGGTACCTACTTTAAACACACCGTACGTTGGCCCGAATTGAAACCCAAGTAGATCTTCGAAGTATTTTCCCTTAATAAAGTTTATCTCGCCGCCATGATAAGTGCTCTACTGGACACATGCTTTGAGGTTACACATCTTATGAGTCGAGAAATGCCCAGAAATGCCCAGACCTGAGGTTGAAACAATTATATGAATACACTTTCGCCGCACCTGGTAAAATGGCCGCGATTAATATTAACCGACATACGCTCAATGCGCTCGTCGATCTAAATTGGTCAGGTGATCCATATGTAGAAGTTTTGCGAATCCACAGATGTACAAGTGGGAGTCTGCGATACTTTTGGTGCGAGGACCAGTTCTACGACTTAACCTAACCTTACCTTTACACTACAAAAAATCATCTTCTCACACTAGATTCTTAAGAGAATGCCTCAAACGTATTAAAAAAATCCTAATCTGTGAAGCATGCCCGCAAATGAGCTAACAATGCAAGCATGTCAGTTAAGCTGTGCTGCTTGACAGAAATAAAGCAGCTGCATATACACTTGTACTGATGTTAGTGCGCGTGCGTCACATAAACACAAATGTATTTCAATAAATGCAAATCAGCAACGTCGTTAGTGGCGGCACAATGATGGATCAAATAAATCAAATCATAAAATATGAAGCGAAAGGCAATCCCCAGAGAAGAAGAAGGGCAAGAAAATTGCGTGCAAAAACACTGTGGAGTTCAAGCGGAAAATAAGTGTAAGGACGCGTACAAAACTGCGACGAAAGAGGAAACCAAAAAGGCAAAGGAAAGCCGCCTTATGATGCAGGGCAAAGAGTCCCGCGGTAAGCTGCCACTTTGACAGACAGCAAAGTTGTCGCACAAAACGCAGCACGCCCTCTCACTACCACACCCACATACACTTATGTATACATATAAACATTTACGCTACCGCATTCAATTTAAAAGCGACGCATACGGACCGCATTAGCTTTCAAACAATAACCCAGCTTCTTACTGCTGACACTGATTGATGATTAACTTACGCATTGACATTTGTGACGTTAGAGAAAGGAAGAAAGTGGTATATAAAATATAAAATTAAAAGTCTGAGCTCGTGCCTTGAAAAGGAGTTTACTAAAGATTTATTACTAGCAAAAGTGTATTTTAATATATGTATGTATATATGATTAGGGTGGACCAAACATTTTTTTATATTTTTTTGGTTAGATATCTTAAAAATTTTCCGATTCCGAGCTTTCAGTTTGTATGGTAGTCATAGGGTATTATAATTTGATATCAGCGGTTCCGATAACGGAGCAGCTCCTAGGAGAAAAAGTGACGTGTGTAAAATTTCAGATCGATATGTCATATACAGACAGACGGATAATATCCGGTGTTTTTAACGTGGGTACATGCTGACGACAGCCTTACCCCACTGCGCTCAAAAGCTACTACCAGTTGAGTTTCCATACTACATACTCTTGACTGGTGACCAGAGTTTGGACCCCATACGCAGCTAACCCTAATTCTCAGTAAAACGCCTTCGTCACCTAAACAATTCACGCACAAAAGGCTCTAACTGTTCGGCATTGCGACTAGTGGGGATCACAGCGTTAATCTCTAAACAGTCATCAGCTCAGCTAATTCCCATACCACTCAGGCCCCTAATATCCGACTACATCGGGCATTCTGCAATTACACATGCTCAGTCCGATACCCCCAAGATGCTCGGTAAGCAGAAAACCGATTTTCAAACAAAATTAACCCTACGTCCCGAATGTACTCATAAGTCACTCGGCTGTTAGGACTATTGCCGCAGCGGTTTTGCCACATATATTTGACAATATCGTCTAGAAGCCTCCCGCTTCATAGATATCTTTCTTGCTCCACATCATCATCGGAAATCCAGTCATTCCGCAGCAATGACACACTGAAGCCCCTTGTTAACCTGTAGCCAACATTATACTGTATGACAATAGGTTAAGTGGGGGTGCACCTAAATGAATCTGCATAGCATCCGTTGAGACGGTGCGACATACAGCAAAATAGGCAAGCATAATACAACGCCGTATTGAGAGGAGAGTTTGGGATCCCAAGACTGTTGTGGCTGCTTCCCACCTTACAGAGACTCAATAAGTGACACAGGCCGCAAACAAGCCACAATATATAAGGTTCCAAATATGTCAACCACAGATGGAATCCTGCGGGGCGCCACTTATCACTCCAATCTCCACACTCCCATTCATGCCGACTAAAGTGGATTGCTTCTGATGTTATCAGGGCACTTCAGGAGAGGAACAACCACAGGCGGACGAACAGACGGACATGGTTAAATCGACTCAGCTCGTCAAGATGATAATTTGTATATATTTACAAAGTCTCCAATGCTTCTTTTAGAATGTTACGAACTTCGTGACAAACTATATATACCCTCTTCAGAGTATAGGTAAAAATTCTGACAGAGCTTGAGCTCTCAATTAATATTTATTTGTGGCGTTATGTGATTTTGGACTTCCGATATAACAGAGGGATATTTTCTTATTATATTGGGAAGTTTGGATAGTGTGAATGAAAACTTATTCTTGTAGGGAATTCAACGATATGAAAAAAGTGGAAAAGTCATTCAAAGGTAATTCGAAGTCAAAGTCCATCTTTGAAGCGTTAAACCAAATTTTTTCGATTTTATACAAAATAATGTCTTAAAATCATTGAATAATTTTTCGACGTCCAAAGATTTTTTAGGCTAACCCTAACATATACATAAATATATAAATTTACAACCACACATACATTTATCCGCTTGCAAACGTGTGTGCGTGTCATTCGAATTGTTTAGCTTTTACTTTTCGCTGTCAATTCGCATTTACTTTGCCCCTATTTAATGCTCCAATCGAAAATGTTTTAAAAATCACAGTCATCGAAATTGACATTGGCACTGCCGACTTGCTGTTAATATGCCGCAGCCACTTCTCTTCCCTTCTCTTGCCATCTCTTCCCTTCTGTGCTCTTTTTTACTTTTTGTTTAGCAATGTCAATGAGTTTTACTTTACGATTCCATGAAATGTTTTCAGCGAAGTGGTTAAACTTGCCAAATGCCAGAAAGTAGGTTAGTGCCCGGCTTGCTCTCGATTTGATTTACCAAGAATCGCTGCAAAAGATTTAAGTGGAAAGTGCACTACAACATGCGCATACTGTGTAAATAGATATGTGTGGCATGAGCAACGTTGTGTTGACTGTATTGCTGAAGCTCACTCAAAGCATCAGAGGTAAGCAGTCAAAGGCTCGTTCTCGCATTCACGCTTTGTGCCGTTTTCAGTTTCTTCACTTGGTTTGCCTTTTTCAGCTCGTGCTTTTTACACTTAACACCTGCATTATTTCCTCGTTCGTGTAATTTCACATTTTGTGGTGTGTGTGTCAGTACAGTTATATATATATATATTCACGTGTATATGTCTGCATGCAAAGGAGGTGAGTCGTGAGCTGTCTATATATGGGTACATCTGTTTTTCATACAACGTTGCGTGAAATGGTTTATGAACCTGTGCATCCGCATGTGGCAAGTTGCAACGGTAAGTTATGTGGCAGTTGCATTACCCACCAATTCGTGCATAAAGAAAAATGAAATGATGTCAAGTGTTGAAAGCTGAAAAATATTTTATATACTCATTGCTTGTTTGTAAGTTGAGAAGAGTAATGCAAATAGAGTGCCGTAGATACGCGGAAGGGAGTGCAGTAGTTAGTTGCAGGAAACAATTTTTTGAGGTTAAGTCGGTGTAGTCAGATTTGGAAGGGAGCAGCACGCTGCGACATAGACTTTGCAATCGAGCTATTAAACGGCTTTGAAATTATTTCCTCACAGACTTCAATTATATAGTGTTAAGTTTCGCTGGGCCACAAAGTTGTTGAGACGGGCAATGACAGAGTGGGCTTTGTCTCGTGGTTCGCCGAAGGTAAAACTGCCGAGGTGTTTTCATTCTCAGTCTTGATAATGTTGAACAATGGCGGAAGTGCTTTGATATTTCCACCTAACTCTTCTCCATGCAACTTTGACAACTTGCATTTTTCAAAATTTGTTTGCCTTACTTCATGAATGCTCATAGTGAGATATCTGGCAAGAATTCCTATTATTGCGGTAAGATAGACTTGGCAAGATAAGTACTTAGTTCAGAGAATCTCCTGCGCTAAAAAGATCTCGCAGTCGCACAGGAGACCACCAGCTATTAAATGGGGTATTCAATTTGGTCTCATTTCAATGAAAGAAGGCGTCCCCTCTGCCTAGCTCGTCGATTTCGCGATTCCGTTACGACCAGGCACCAAACGATTTTTATGACGAAGTAGCTTAATGCTAGATCTACTGCGATCAGACTTTCTTTGACTAGCTTTGAGCGCACTGTAAGTGAACTCAGCCTTGCTGTCGGCGTAAATGTTCATCTCCCTGAGAGTGGCTGCTCGTAGCAAAACGTCTAAGATTGACGGAGAGTTCCTTACAGAAAACTTCCCCTCGAATATTCCTTCTTTGCACCTTCCTTTCGGAAAAAGCTCGCCTTGCCTCCTCTTCAGTGACTCTTTCTAATCCACACATCCCTCGTTGGTATGTGAACAGAGAAAATCCCGCCAGAAGTAGCGGTCCAATTTGCAGGAATGCAATTGAAGGAGGAGAGAATTTCGACGAGTACCTGTTCGGAGTCCTTCACATACTTAGTTTTCATAAGCCTTAGCACACTTGAGCACAATTCGCAGCAATACATTTGTCGGCAATATCCACGGGTGTTGTTTTTAAAATGTCATTAAGTACTATTGGTGATGTAGTCCCCAGTACCATAGAGGAGGGCCTATGCCCTCCACCAGATGAATGTACCATAGACAATTATTGACTTGACTATGGTTTGCTAGAGCCAAAACATCACCTTTAGTGACTTTTTCTCTATAGCAATATACGGCAAACGAGACTTTTATTACTCTCTTCTCAATATGTTGGCTCCAGGAAAGTTTTCTATCAAGTATATAAGCCCCATAAATACACAGTACTTGGCACTGCAACCGTCTACCTCTATGTAGTACATTTCTGTAGACGGCTCCTACCAAACATTTGAAAAGCTTCGGAAGCATAGAGAGTTCCCGTAACCGCGGATTTTAGAAAAATAGAAAAGAGAAACGATATCAGTCTTAACTAAATGTTTATTTGCGTTTCCTCGGCATTGAAGGAAGATGGATACACTGACGTGAACATGGATCCACTACTACAACACACCAGTGTTCCATAAATAGTAGAAACAGTGGATTCCGAGAAAGGAGATCTCCTTCTCTTATCAACAGAAAGGGGCTAGCTATCGTTTGCTTGCATATACAAATGTAATCTACATCCACTCACAACTCCCTTGTCGCCATGGTCGAATTGGATTGCCAGCAGCTGCTTTGAGTGTATTTTAAACCTACCATAAGTAAGGATTTTGATAGTCGAAATGGAGATTAAATGGCCGATAATAAGGAATGTAGAAGTAAAAATATTTATTTAAATAATCTCTCCATGATAGATCCTTAATATATGATTTGAGATTGCTCTCGCAGTTTCTAACCACATTTTTTTGTAAAGCTCATTCTGAGGGTATTCACCGGAACTGAGGCAATTCAAAACTTTTCATAATGAATTGCCAATTATTAAAGTATATTCAATTCCGTTAATGTATGTGTCTTTATTTATTTATTAAATAAAAAAAGCTCTTAAAAAATAATTTGCCTTTTACTTTTGGATATAATCGCTTAAACGAACACTATGCTATTCTAAGATATATAGGTGTAAGGCCTCTTAGTATATCGAATTTAATTCATTAAGTTTTCACTTTCGTTAAAATATAACAATGGACTAAAAGCTACAATAGTAGTACTTCGGTATATTACTCTAACCAAACTTGACCTTATTTACAGCAAGAAATACGAGAAATAGACGAATATTTCAAAGCCACTATGCTAGAGATCAAATTTTCTTTGCAAACTCAAAAACGAAGAAAAGTTTTGCCACGAAAGGAATCACTAACATTTTTTTACAGCACCACATTCCATCAAAATGGCAGCATGACGATGAGTTTGCCACCGCCAACTTAGTTGCCCGAATGGTGTCTTTCTTTCCACAACAATGTCACTTGACGTTGCCATTTACTAAAACCATCAGCGACGCGTGGTTACGTAAATGCTACAACAATATTGTGACATAATGCAAGTTCAAACAGCTGCAACAACAAAACAATAAAATGTAGAAACGTGACAAAGAGGACAAAAAAACAGCAATCACTCGACCATCTTGAAAACGAGTATTATATTATATTTAATGCAACATTTACTGCTGGTTGCCACAGCATTGAAACACTCACACACATGCACTTGCACTCGTCTTTTTGTGGAATTTCTACTACAAGCGCTTTCTATCCGCTATGCTGCTATTCATTTATCATAAGAAAAGCATTTTTTGTCACAAATCATATTATCGGGTAAGTACACAATTTTTTCATAAACGAATGAAAGAAATTGCCAACCACTGGTGAGGAAAATGAAAAATAAATTTTCGAAATTTGCAGAATTTTTCGCTTCGAACTAAAGTGTGTTTTCTATGTTGTTTGAAAGTTTTGTAAAAAAAGTTATTAAAACAAAAAGACTTGCCAAATGAAGATCCTAAGTTAACACTCCAAAAAGTGCTTACTAGAAGATGAAAAAGGACAAGAAGTCTTTCAATACGGATGGTGAGCTCATCATAAGCACTGTTAAAAGGTTTCCGTTTACAACTTCGAGGCAGGTAAAAACGAATTGCAAAAGCCAATATCAGCTTTATATATGTATAAGAAAAGCACAAAATCCAAGAAAAATACCGAAAAGTGTGCACAATGTACGGTTACTTGTATAATACAATATTTGGTGGAACGATTCTAGCGGAACCTCTGTCAGAGCGGCACTCTAACAAGAAAAAACAATATATCAGTAGATTCCCTAACCAGCAAACCCACACAAAATATACAAAGAAGACTATAAATTATGAATCCAGTTGATGCTATGAGGATGTTTTTCTGGAAGTGGTATTGTTAAAGACAAGGATCGCCGGAAATAAGGTATGGTGCATACTTTATTGATACTAATCTGGAAGACCTGGTTCTAATTTATGTCGAAGAGGATATTCAATGGGTCTACCATCTAGATAACGACCCAAAGTTTATCTCGATAGCTTTCGTATCAAAAATATTAATACAATTAATTGTCCGGCGTGGTTACCTGACCTTAATCCAACTGCACACCTTTTCTATGTTTATGAAGAAGGATGTAAGGAACACCAAAGCAAAAAAAAAATCCTAAGAATTATGAAAGGGTACCAACTAAGGCTTGGAAAAATATACTAAACTCTAAGTAATTAAAAATCACTGAAGAACAAGTTAATATTAAATATAGAGGTTGAACTGTTTTCTCCACAGTAAATGCATTTTCCTGTCATTATTTATACTTTATTACTATTTTTTCGAATAGGCTGATTCGAAATCAAAGCTATAAACAACGCCCCAAAAAATATAAACTGCGTATGACAACCAAGTTTTGCAATTTTTTAAACTATTGGCATGCACAACTGTTTGTTGAAAAAACGTTCTAGGGAAAGGTAAGAATATCTGTTTCGGGGTATACGCGACGTATGAGCAACATCTACTTACTGAGGACTATAAGTAAATTCAAGAAACTACTTGTGATTCTATATGTTTATACCCTGAACAGGGTATACTAAGTTTGTCACGAAGTTTGTAACACCAAGAAGGAAGCGTCGGAGACCCTATAAAGTATTTATATAAATGATCAGTATGTTGAGCTGAGTCGATTTAGCCATGTCCGTCTGTCTGTATATATACGAACTAGTCCCTCAGTTTTTAAGATATCGTTTTGAAATTTTGCAAACGTCATTTTCTCTTCCAGAAGCTGCTCATTTGTCGGAACTGCCGATATCGGACCACTATAACATATAGCTGCCATACAAACTGAACGATTGGAAAAAAGTTCTTGTATGGAAAACTTTTGCATTTGACAAGATATATTCACGAAATTTGGTATAGATTATTTTCTAACAATGTAACAATGTAATCTTCGAAGAAATTGTTCAGATCGGCTTACTATAGCATATAGCTGCCATACAAACCGAACGATCGGAATCAAGGGCTTGTATGGAAAAATTTCGCACTTGACGTGGTATCTGCTCTATCAGAAACAACATGCAAAGGATGGTTTCAATAATTCAGAGACAATGATTTTGATGTTAGAAAAGAAGAAAATGAAAAATCACCACAAAGTTTGAAGACGCTGAACTGCAAGCAATATTTGAACGCATATAAAGAGCAGCTGGTATATGCATTAGTGGAGCGCTTAGAATAACGCCAAGTCTGACACGTTACTTTACATTCAATGCCCACAGGCTTGTTCTGTAAGCAATACTTAGTAAGTTCAGCCTCTATTCAATACCAAGGATTTTTGAAATCCTTCTAAACTTAAATTAGGTACCTAATATTACGTGCTCTTTATGAGAAAGAGAGGGACAGTGATGCAGGGATAAGATTCCATACGGATGCGTCCAAAGTTGATAACTCAATTGGAGCTGATGTCTTTTTAGTGAAATTAGGTATCAAAACCGCCTTCCTACTACCAAACCAGTCCGATATCACAGCAATTAAAGAACGACTTCTTGTTCTGACGAAGAGTGTGTTCACAAGAAGAAATTTATACTTATACAAATAGGCAAGTGGCTTTAAAACCACTAAATGCACGAATGTCTTGATCTCTTAGTTGATTTAACATCCTATTTCCCGATAAACATTCAATGGGTTCGAGGACGTGGTGATATCCCTAGTAATTGTGAAGCAGATGAACTAGCCCGATCACACACCCTTTACAACTACAATCCGAAAAAAAATATATTTATCTGCTTCTGGCTACTTGTAGGTATTTAATCCACAAACATGTTATAGATATGGCTGAGTTTCGGTGGAGTCAATCACTAACTTGCTCAACTAGGAAGTGAACATTGCATAAATGGCATATGGGCCGCATATGCCGTCTACTGAAATTCATTGGTTTTGAATAATAACTTTTGTATGAGCTTAACAGGTCTCAGTGCAATTGGCAGACATGCTAACTGACTAGCTATACCATACAATGATATTGTAGAAGTTGTCGGGAGGTAGAAGAAGAGACTACACACCTTCTTTTATGCGAATGCAAGGCTTTGTATAGGAAAAGTATCGCAACCATTAAACGAGGGTTTCCTGACGATGTCTCGGAGGTTGCACAAATAAAACTTCTTGTGCTGATGAACTTCATCAGAAGCATTGGGAGGTTCAGAGAAGACATAGTGGAGTAAGGCGATTCTAAGATAAAAGATTTAACATATTAAATGTAATTTTTATTTTCAAAGAATTATTGTTCCACTAATTTATTTTGCATGAATAAGAGGTTGAATATCTTTCATAAATCCGCACACTTATAAAATACGTAGAACTGCGCTCAACCAAATTGGTAAATGCTCTCTATTTCTGTTGTCATTGTTCCGTAATTCGCAGCTGTTGTCTTTCAGTTTCAGCATTCACCTTTCTCAGCAACAAACTGTGCTCATAAATACATTCTTTTTTTACAGCTAGTTGCTTTGTTATGCTTTTTCGCTCCGAGCAAACTGGAATCTTAACTCGAAATGTCAAGCATTTTGCTGCTAAAAGAAAATAACAGCAACAAGCACTTGCCCCAAATATGGAAATAGTCAAAAATAACGGCGAAAAAGCAGGGCACAGCTGCTGCATAAGTTATACAAGAAAAATAAGAAGAATGAGGAATGAAAATAAAATCACAAAAACCAACAAATAACGCGTACAACATTATAACTGCAACAATAGCTAGCTAAATATAGTTAAAGAACAACAATAAAAACAAACAGTAGCTAACAACATAAAGTGAAATGACAGAAAAAGTCACGTGAACACAAGAAAAGTGAAAATGAATGTGAACATTTTCTGAAATGCGTTGTTATTGTTGGCAGTTCTTATTTCACAAGCTCAGCTGATGCTAACATTACAAAGCAGCTGCAGCCACTCCTCTGCATAAATGACACAAGCGTCAGACAAAGTATGCAGATGTGTTTGTGTTGGGCGTACAAGTTGAGTAAGTGGCCCAAGTGCAGATCACGTAGCATATCTTAAGAAATGTGCTACATTTGTAGCTTTCTTTAACATGCTTTTTCTTAATAAGGCGAACAAGCTTTTTCAGGTATTAGTTGCTGCTATTGCCGCAGTGCATTTTGTTTTTTTTTTTTTTGTTTTTTGATAACTGCACCGTTATTTGCTTACTGAAACACATTTCTATCTTCTGTGTTGGCTTTTGCAGTAGCAGCAAAGAATTATATAGCTCGCTAAGCATTTCTGCATTTTGGGTTATACATGACGTATGAGTGACATCTACTTGCTGAGGGCCATACACAAATTCAGCCAACTACTTGTGAAGCTGCATGTTTTTAATTACCACGAACGCCTACTGACGGAGAAAAGTGTGCGCATTTTTAGCAGAAGCGCGGCTGACAGATATTTGGCTGCCGAAATTGTTTTATCTCATGGATTAGTGTATCTGGTTGTTTGCTATACACAAATTTGAGAGCTGAAAAGGTCTGAGCTGATTCCATTAATTTGTGACAAATGTTCTCTCTGTATTTCAATTATATGGTATAGTTTACACATTGACCGATATTTTCGAGAAAAAGACAACTCTATGCACTGAGGTCCAAATATTCCTGGGGCTTTAACAATTTAGGTTCGATTTGGACAATTTTTGATCATGAGGTGGTAAACTCCCCTTCCACTCTTGAAAAGTTCCAAGAAGATCCGACGTATTCGAGCCAAATTTGGGTTAGCGATGAGGCCCATTTCTGGCTCAATGGTTCTGGAAACAAGCAAAATTGCGTCACTTGCGACGAAGAGCAACCTGAAGAGATCCAAGAGCTGTCATTTGATCCAGAAAAAACAACGGTTTGGTGTGGTTTGCGGGCCGGTGAAGTCATCGGTCCATATTTCTTCAAAAAATGATGCCGCTGAGATCGGGCTGGGAATGGTGACCCTAATCGCGGCATGATAACCGACTATTTGATGCCTGAAATTGAAGCTCGTGATCTCGGCGACTTTTGGTTTCAACAAGACGGCGCTTCTTCTTACACACCGCATTAAGCCATGGATTTGTTGAAAGAACACTTCGATCAGCAGATAATCTCACGTTTTGGGTCGGTCGGTGGGCCACCAAAATCGTGTAATATCACACCGTCAGACTTTTTTCTGTGGAAATATGTGAGTATATCTAAGTATATGGTGACAATCCCGGTTAAATTCAGGCATTGAAGCAGAACATCACGCGTATCATTCACCAGTTGCCAGTCGAATGAGTTATCGAAAATTGGACTCAATGAATGGATAATCTGAGACGTATCCGGAGACAGCATTTGAAAGAGGTAAGGTTCAAAAAATAAATGATAAAGAAATAATAAAGAATATTCTTTAGAACGATAATACAAATTCCCCATTAAATTTGAAGTTTCTTTGTTTTTTCTTAAACAAGGTAGGAAACCTCAAAATGGATCACACATTATAATACATATCGTCACCTGAAATGCAAAATAACGTAACATCAAAAAATTCGAAATTGAGTGTCTTATTGATTACGCTTCACTACTTCAAATTACATACATAATATTACATATGTTCAACATTTTCAGGTTCTGCGCTCAGATATAAACCAGTTTTAACCAATATTAAAATTTTTTTCACTCTTGTTCCATTTTATTTCGTGTTTCATTCATGCCACTGTGAATTTCCGAAAATGTTTGTTATATTACGTCTTGGTATAAACTGTCTTAGCAATCAAACATATACCATACATACTATATATGTACATATATATGTGCATCTAAGTATTTATTTAAGCACCTGTCATTCCTATCAAATCCATCCATATTTAAGTGTGTGCATGAGCGTTAAATAGGCCAATTAGTGGAACACGTGTGTTACAACAAACACTTATCCCCGCATTAATGTGTTTGACACACAGCCAACGTACGAAGGAGTGAGTGACTGAAGAAGGCGTGCCGAAAATATGTCCTGACGGAGATGAATGTATGTATGTATATATGTATATGAATACGTAGGTGAACGGTTATGCTAGAATACGAGTACAAATGTTAGACATTCTGTTTGTTATCGGCATCGTTGTCGTCGCACAGCTGCGCGCCATAAATTATGCTAATGAATTTTTTGTGTGTACCTTGGAATTGGCAAAGACAGTACGAATACACACACACTCACAGAATGAAGTGAAGGCTCCCTCAAGGTGTTGTCAGTACTATAAATGAGGCAGCGCTTTTACATATGACTAGCTAATATTATATATGTATATACTTCGTTCATGTAACAGTCTATATACAAGTATACATATGTCAGTGATAAAGTGTCCTAATTACATATAATTTACAAACTCAAAGCGACCTACATACTTCGGTGTGAGACATATTCAATTCATGTACATATGAGTACACGTATGTTGCCAGTGTATTAAGTACTTGTAAGGTATAAATATACACTTTGTGTGTTAAATTAAATAAAATGCTGCTTGGAGCCCTGATTTGTAGAGAGTATGTGTAATTGCTGAGAAAGCTTTGTCCCACGAGTGTACACATATTTCAAGTCAGAGTACAATCAAATTTGTGTACATAACGGCAGTCAATGTTTCTGATAAGACATTTCGGTATTGATTTTACGACACAGGCGCAGAGGTTTCTTCACAGATATAGAATCACAATTTAAGTGGAATTGAGTGCATATTCTCAGTGATCACAAACTCAGAGAGGTTCATTAATGAGAAACATATTTCAGAAATATTTACATATACACCTACTAAGCTATCCGACTATTATATTTGATGGTTTTAAACACATCAAGACAGTGATGACAGAAATTTTGACCTACAAGAGCTTAAACTGTTTGTTTGATTTGGTTAGAAAGGTACCGAGCCGTTTTTATTTTGCACACGTAAAAATGTATTTCGCTTTCATGACCGCATTTTTGATACTTTTTTAACACGTTTAAATGTGCTAAAATTGAGTTAGGTCAATGAATAAAAACCTCTTTGAAATAATAAGACCTTGTAGATTTACTTTCCTGCTGCAAAAAATCATAAATCCCATGTTATATACCTGAAAAAAGAAATAGGAGTTAGGCACGGATTAAATTGGAGGTGAAGACCTCATTTGCGTTGACAAAAAATACACAGAAATTGTAATTAAATTCCCGAGTTAATGATATTTCAAATAAAAGTCAAGGACGGGCCTTTATTACTATGCTAAATATGAGCGCGATCTGTCTACCAGTTTCTTTAAAACGGCTGCATAAGTCAGTACACCTCAGTAATTTGTTGCGATTAACTGTCAAACAAGAATTTGTCTCAAATTTTGTATTTCCTACCAAATTTGGTGTACGGAATCGTAGTGAATGTTCGAAAAGGCTTACGGTGATTCAGTTTTATTAAAAACACAAGCCTGCAAGTGTACAAAGCCTTCAAAGACGGTCGAGAGAGAGTCAATCACTCAAGGAAAATTCAGATAAATATTGACAATCATTCAATTCTGAGTTTGAGTTTGCCGGCAGCCTGGGAAGTGTTACTACCACTGACGACCGAGTAGAATCGGTGCTAAGCAGGCGATGGATTAGTGTAATCGGATATTAACTGTAGAGCAAAGCGAGTGCTAACTTTGCATGACTACAATCGGTATGCTCAAGCTGGTTAATATCCAGAGGCACAAAGCACGAAAATTCTTCGCATGTCTGATGTCGACGCTGTTGTTTGGAAACGAAACACGGCTCAAATCCCATCACTCTCAAACCAGTGTGCAAAAAGTGCATGCGGATGATATGCTGAATATTTTCAACCAAAGCTATTTTATGAGTAACCAAGCTAAATGAAGAAAACAAGAAAAAAGCTTACGATATGTGGAACTTTTGAACCAATAAAATTTGAACAAAACTCCGATTGATGGACTAAATTGATAATAATTTAACTAGAAATAGAAAAAAAAACGTCAGCTCCTTCTGCACTGCAGCTATAATACCCTTTACAGGTGCATTTTTTTTAGCAAAAAAGTGTATAAAACTATCTTTGTATTGATTTTGATCGATCAATTTGAACAACAGCTATTAGATGTAGTGGTTTGACTTTAACAATTCGTTTGGAGATCGTAGCGTTGCCTTGGAAAATAATCTTGGAAGATATCTTGTAAAATAAAATAGTTATCCAAGAAGGTACTTGAGATTGATCGATCGGTTTGTATGACGGGTATATCCTTTAGTGGTCCAATATGGTCGGTTTCGACAAGTGAGCAGTTTCTTAGAGAGAAAAGAAAAGGTGCAAAATTTCAGTTCGATATCTCAATAACTGAGGGACTAGATGGACTTATGGCTAAATCACGTTTATCAGATGGACATGGCTATATATATTTTAGTATATATAATATATATATATTATATATATACTTTATATAATATATACCTTAGAGGATATCTTATTGTTTCCCTCTGAGTGTTACAAACTTTGTGGATATAATTATTATTGTGTTTGTAAGATTTCTCATTAAGATTGCGAACTATTTTACATGCATCCGGAATTTCCACCAATGCATTGTATGCTAGATTAAAATGTTACGTAACACTGGGACATACATATGTGCATATAAAACAATGAATTTATCACATTCTATAATCGCTAGCTTTTATTGTTTTAAGCGTGCGCACAGCTTCAACTGCTTTTGTCCGCTTTTGTTTGGACATAATTGCAAAAATTAAGCGCATTTGTCTCCACTAATTGAATTTGTGTACAAAAGTGTGTGTATTTGTACGATTGCGTATAGTTTTTATTTATTTTTGTATGAAGGGGAGACCTAAGGCAAGGACTGATATAACAATATTTTGTTTGTTCAGAAGTTGTATGAATGATGAGTAAAAAGGAAAATGCGCTGAAGGAAAAACGAAAGTAGAAAATTTTTTAAGTAAATATTGGGTTATTATAAGTATGCAATATTGTAAACATTAGATCATAATTAAAGTTGGAACCCTTTTACATGTGGCACCGATTGGGGTCAATAATTAAATGGCATCATGATAACACCAGTCAAGCCTCGTGACGATTTTATTAAGCACATTTTTCATTATGTCAAATGCAATGACAGTTCCAGTCAAATATATGAAAATCGCTTTATTTTCTATGGCTATTTTTGATGACCCTTTTCGAATCGAATCGAATCAGTTATCTATATGATATCTATGTATGTATTATCTATTCACCATTAAAGTACAAATCCATTGTACTATTGCTGTTGTAACGTTGTAATAATAATCGCTTAGTAGTGTCCAAGTATATTTCTAACAAATTTGTACAAATGACAAACCGGTTGTTGATGTCACACCGAAATGCAAACGCCGACAAACTATGCGTGACTCATGTCCTGATATTTCAACAAAACTTTATCAAAATATATAACACATATAATAATATTTAGGTTGCCTTTTACATTTCGGGTATTGGCAAATTAAATTAACATAGCAAGAGTGCTTCGTTGCACTTTATTAAAATTTTTGCGATTAAGCTCTATCGAGGACCACTGTTTACCGATAGTACGGTGAACTCAATCGAGGTCTGAGATCACTTTAAAAATCAATCTTGTTAACCCTTTCAGCCCCGAAGTTGCTTATAAGCAACTTCATTATATGTTTGACATCGTTTAAAAAGTCCTTTGGGGTGAAAGGGTTAAGGACACCCAAATCAATTGTTGTTCTGGAAACTATTAATGTTGTGCCCAAAATGGTACCGCACTTTCGTCATGTGACCTATCGTGAGATAGAAACAACTGTAGACATTAGTAGGGCCAGCATTGGTTGATAGAAATGTACGATAATTGTACATAAAAAAAAGTTCTATGACAACGTTACAAGTTATGATTCGTGGATTGGTGCGGATGATCCCAAAAGTAAATAGGACTCGACTCTATGGTTGTTTCCAGATGAGTCGAATCCAACAAAAATTATTCGCGCACGAAGTACATACTTTCAAACAAATGGTTGTCTGTTTTTTTTAGAAAAACTGGACAACGCTGAATAGTAAATTCTGAGTGGTACGCAACCATATTCGACAATTGGTTCAAACGCATGCAAATGTGTATAGATCTTAATGGAGAATATATTTAAATATTTTGAAAAACCATAAAAGGCAACGAAATATAAAAGTCAACTCTTGTACAATATTGTATATATCGTTGCTTCAAGTAATTGAGACATACCTTATATATTGATGTAGTACTTTGGGCTAAACAAAAGTTTGAAACACGAAAATCACACAAACTAAGACTATCGATTTTCAAATTTCACATGTACAAACAAACCCAATAAAATGTTATTACCCCATAATACATATAATGATATCATTGTACCGCCTTTATTTAAACATGAGTATATATGTGCTCATAATGGATCAAAATTGGTTTTCGTTTCAGAAGCTGATTAGATGACTAGTGAAACAAAGCAAAGCTAATCGGAAAGAGAAAAAACATTGATAAGAAATCGATATTTTTCTATGTTAGCTTTAAAAGGTGCCTATGAATTTGATTTTGTTTGTCTTTTTATCTCTCATTTTTATGGTGTTTTATGAAACCAAACAAAATTATTGGTTGTTGATATTATTTTTGCACTTACTGCATATATCAATAAAAAAGGAAACAAGCGTAAGAGAAGTTTTGGTTTGAGTGGGTATTATAGAAAAAGCATGCTCTTCAAAGTTAACTAATACAAATTGATGAATTTGAGCAGAAGTTGGAATTCACAGATTTTAACTTATTAATGCAGTATTTTTTATGGAGTTAGTCTCATTGACAGTTGTTACTTCATTTGCTGGTGCACCGCCATGAAATGTTTATTCTTTTTTTTATGAAAATGAAATACTTATTTTGAATGGGAACGTAAACAAAAAAATATTCAAAGTATTAACCATTACTTTTTACACAATTCGACCAAGTTTCTGGCAATTTGTGGAAACCATATGAAAAGAAATATTCGTCTTTTGAGGCAAACCAGACACTCTATTTTCGACTTCTGCGTAGGAAGCGAAATGCTGCTTAATCAATGAGTGTTTCATCGTTGAAAACAAATGGTAATCGGAAGAGCCAAGTCTGGTGAATACGTCGAGTGGGGTAGCCCTCAACCAAAGACTTTGATTGTATTCTGAACCGATTTTGCTTTGTCTCCAGGTGCATTGTGGTGTAACAAAATTATTTTGCCGGGGCTTCTAGCCCTTTCTGGTCGCTTTTCGATCAATGCATGGTTCAAATTCAGTATTGACTGTCTGTAGCGATTAGTATTAACAGTTTCACCAGATTTTAGAAGTTCATGATATACCGCACTCTTCTGACCCCACCAAACATAGAGTACTGGCTTCTTACCGAATCGATCAGTTTTTGCAGTAGATGTTGATAGTTGTCCCTGTATAACCCATGATTTTCTACGTTTAGGATTCTTAGAATAAATAAATTTTTCATTGCCAGTTACAAGTCATTTGCAAAACTACTTTTCTTTCTTGTCTTTGAAGCAAAATTTCACAAGTGTGTGTAGTGATGATAATCCACAAGCCGTTCTTGAGATGCCATCGCATCCTTAAATAATCACTGTTTGGTTTGCTCTGTGAACAAAGAGAAACATGTGCCAATATATTTGCAAATTAAATGAATGCAGCCATCCATATGTAATATTACAGTCAGTGTGGTACTCAATAGAGTCAACAATGACTTTTTCGTGCCTGAGTGTATTATTTCGCATTGTGGGGCCTGTAGAAGGGTTTTTAAGATCAAGTGATTTAACATCGCTGGATTTTTATGGAGTTATGTGAAGTTGCTTGTTTACGCAGATAAGTCTGAGACGATTGCCGCTTTGGAAGATAATATTCGGTTGGCAGCCAAAATTATTCTAGAATTAGGCTTGGCGGCTAAAATTTATTGGAGCCAGCCGTGGCGTTCACTTGCTTGGAGTCATTTTTGAAACATAAAGACGAACATTTATCTTTATAATAAAGATTTTCAAAAAATAATTCTTACCATATCTTAATTATTGAAGCAACAGATTATACGTATATTGAGGCGTTGCGAGCGGGTTGGTAAGAAATACGAGATAAGGAAGCTATGTATATTCGATTTGTCATATCCTATCATTGCGTACCTGATATTTTCCAAAACCTCTTTATACGGAAGCAACAACAAAGTTCTTGAGATGAATTCGGTAAGAGAAAGTATATGGACACCTCACTAAGGTAAAGCTTAAACTTAACCCAGTTTTGCCAGGACCACGACTGTCACATAAGCAGCTATGACATGGCTAAAGAACATATCATTCATCATCAAACGGTTTTGTATTATTTAAAAAGGCTGCCTGCAAAGGGAGCTCGATGTTTGGTCACCACATGAATTGTCTCTGAAAAATTTAATGGACTGAAATAACATCTGCGATTCTTTACTGAAATGAAATGTAATCGAACCATTTCAGAAGTGAATGGTAACAAGAGACGAAAAGTGAATCAAATATGACAATAACGTGCGAAAAAGATCATGGTCCAAGCGTGGTGAAGCTCAACAAATGGTCGTAAAGCCAGGACTGCCGCCTCGAAAGGTAATGCCGAGTGTTAGGCGGGATTGGAAAGAAATCATCCACTAGGAGCTGCTTCAGTCTGATTTAACGATTGATTCTACATTTTACTGTCAACAACTGATGAGATTGAAGCAAGCAATCAGAAAAAATGGCCAGAACTGATCAGCGGAAAGAGCTTCGTCTTCCAAGAGGACAACCCTAGACCACACGTATCTTTGATGACCCGGCAAAAACTGGGAGAGCTTGGATAGGAAGTTTTGATGTATCCACCATATAGCCTTGACCATTTCCTTCGGTCCCTTAGTGGATTAAAGTTGTCTTCAAGAGAAGCCTGTGAAAATTAATAATCGCATTTTTTCGCCGAGAAACCAAAAAAGTTTTACACTTATGAAATAATGTCTCCGCCGGAAAAATGGTAAATATTTTGTTCATTAAAGTTCATTATAAATACAAAAAAATATTGAAGTTTAATTAGAAATACGAAAAGACTTTTTCGACTACCCTACATTTTATTTCCTCAGTTATAACGCAGCTCCAAGCCAAAAATTTCCAACCTAACTGTAATTATTAAAGTCCAAATTAATCAATATTTAATTGACTCTTGCAGCAGACAACATTAAATGGAAAATTCTTTGGAAATACAATCATTATATTGTATTAATTGAATATTTGAGTGCTGGTCGAAGTCTAATAATAACCTAATACCGGTCACCGAAATTCTACTTCATAGAATTCAATGAAATTCCTTACACTACAATCATTGTGTGTATTGCTGCTAATTATAATAGTTCTTGAGCTCCGAGTGCATTGTTATCGGAATTCCCTGCATTGTAGGTAATTACATTCATACAAATATGTATATGGTAGTATTTGTGGTAATAGAAAAGTAGCAAGTAGACACACACATGTATATACATATATGCGTATAACAAATATTATGTGGGACTTCAAAAAATCGTAGATGTAGATACGCAAGTATTTTAATGGGCGGTAATTTTCCCCCATTTGGATCATCAGTGATGTAAATTTATGCGAACATTCAATAAGAGACTACACATAACTTAGCTTTGATTTCGTAATCCTTTGTGTCAAATGTCGTTGCTGCCACGAATCAAATATCTTTCCGCAACTTGCAATCCTTCTATGCCTCCTTCGCATTATTTCTACAAAAGCGTCTATGCTAATGCTATGTAAATGGACTAAGTAGGCAGCTGACTAATAGGAGCAGTGCGGTAAGAAGGGTGAGCTGAATTCAAAATTTCCTACTAGTTGCTAGTTTTTATAACTGGTTCTCAGTTTATGGGTATTATTAAATATGCATAAATGCTTAAGCACCTCTGAGAGTGAAGTCCAGAAGAAGTTGTTGGTAAAATCAGCAGGCATTTGCATAAGTGAAAATAAAGTCGAAGTCGAAAATAAAGTTTTCGTTTCTATTTGAGCGCGCACAGAAGACGGCGATTATTTATGCACAGGAAACTGACATAAGAATCGTTAAACTGAAAAATTATTAAAGAGAATTTAAAATAAAAAATATAGTTCACCAGCGCATAACTACTGACACACATTTTTCATATTCATACTTGTATAACTTCTTCTTCTTTATCGGCATAGACACCGCTTACGCGTTTAGAATAGCGCGCCAGTCGTTCTTCCTTTTCGCTGTTTGGCGCCAATTGGAGATACCAGGGTTAGTCAGGTCTTCTACACCGGGTGTTTCCAACGGAGTATAGGTCATCCTCTGTTTCCTCACGCGTGTACTGCGTCGAATAATTACAGAGCTGGAGTGTCCATCCATTCGGACGACATGGCGAAGCCATCGTAGACGCTGTCTCTTAATTCGTTGAACTATGTCAATGTCGTCTTATATCTCGTACAGCTAATCGTTCCATCGACTGCGGTATTCGCCGTTGCCAATGCACAAAGGTCCATAAATCTTCCGCAAAATCTTTCTCTCGAACATTCCTAAAGTCGACTTATCAGATATTGACATCGCTCATACATCTGCACCATTTAGCAGGACGGGAATAATGAGGGACTCGCTGAGTTTGGCTTTTGTCGAGACAGGACTTTACTTCTCCATTGTCTACTAAGTCCGAAGTAGCTCCTGTTTATCCACGACTTCGAAGAACGCGATGGCTGTTTGTTTGACGACAGGAGATATTTCGTCTTGTAATCGATCATAACCAAACCCACATGCTTCGCTTCGCACTTATAGAAAATTGTACTGTCTCTATTTAACCTTACAGCTGGTATTATTTTCTCCAGCGAAAGATTGAAGCAGTCATACAAAGGGAGTCTACTTGTTTGAAACGTTGTTTGGTATCAAATGGCTCGGATAGGTTCGTTTCGATCCTGACGGAGCTTTTGGAATTGCTCAACGCCAGTTTATATAGCCGTATAAGTTTTGCGGGGATTGATAAAGGGAGCATAAAGGCAGTTACTTTTCGGGCAGTTGAAGGCGACTTTGAAATCGACAAAGAGATGATGTGCGCCGATCTTCCTTTCACGAGTATTTTCCAGGATTTGGTGTATGGTAAAAATCTGGTCGATAGTAGATTTTCCAGGTCTAAAGTCATGTTGATAAGGTCCAATCAGTTCCCACACTACATTGGATAAGATCTTATATGCGGTATTGGCAACGGCAAATACCGCAATTATATTCATATACATGAACTTTTCAGAGTATGACTCAGACCTGTATTATCATAAACTTATTTAAAACAGCTAAGTTTCTGTGATCTATTATAGGAATAAAGAGGAGTGGTAGAGACGCTTAATCGTTTAAAAATTATGTTGGTGACACTTATCATTTTTATTTTGGCCAAAGAGGGTATCATCGTTGGCGGCTTTATTTTATATTTATATCAAGTAATAGCACGGGCGGCTACCGTCTTCATACCTTTAAAGCTAGATTACATCTTCTAGTTGTTGATACATTCGTGGTGATGCTTTATTTTTACTAATTTGTCTAGTTTGCTGCATTTAGTCTGGTATTAATATTCGGTGTTGCGCTCGGATCTATATTTTATTACTCATTATTCTGAGTCACTTAGGTAGATTTCGGTTTCCTAAACTATATGAAAGTTTGTAATGGACTACCAATTCAGTTGAGTCCAGAGAGAGAGAGAGTGGGTCTGAATTTATGGTGTGGGATATAACCAACCAAAAATCTATAGAAGCTCGGTGATAAAAACTAAAAGAAAAATTCATCTTCCCCTCCTAAAAGTCTATTCTACCTCCAACACTGCATACGAATATACTATATGTATCTTACATATGTATGTATGTATTTCTTTGCCTACTGCCACATTTTATTTTCGCGCTAGCACGCATAAAAATTATTTTTTTTTACTTTTGCTTCTTTTCGCTATAAACTTTATGGCACAATATGTTGCCAAAACATCAACATATCTGCAACAGCTGCATTTATAATCAAGCAAAATTCACTTTTTAATCTTCTTTGATGCTTGTTTTGATTGTTGATTCTTGAAAGTGAATATTTGATATTTGAGACTGTTGCAAAGTGAGCTTCAGTCAGGCGTGCAACGTTGTAGATACTTATATAAATATATACTATAAGTATATTATGTACCTAAGCATGCGAGTATACGCGCTTATATGCGCTTCAATCACAAACTTTTTGCTCATTTTTATTTCAACAAGTTTTAAAGCATCCAATTTGCCATAAATGATTGAGCCGCATGTAATTATGGAGATTAAGCGCGATATCAAAATGGGAAACTAAATTTAATGGAATTTTCTTTATAAAAGTAAAAACGTAGCGTCTACTTATGTATTATATATATACGTTACAAAATTGTTTTCGAAACGAATGTGGAATAAAAGCAGCATAATTTTATTTAAGTATGGAACATAAGAGGAATTAATATGTTTTGCAAAATAATTATTATATGGAGATTATGTGAAAGTTTATTTTAAAAGCGTTTCGAAGTAATTACAGATTATGGGAATATAAAATTAAAAGTACACATTACACATATTCAGTGTTTTATTTTGTTTTAAAAATACTCCCAAATTTTGGTGAGCTTAAAAAGTACAAATTTCTATTTTTTATGAAATCATATTCATGATATTGGCAAAACAAGTTTTTGATTGTAAAAGGGTTCGATTTCAAAGTTATAAAAAAAATATAAAATTTAAATAGTATTCTTTCCGTAATCTTTCTCTCATTTCGCAGATTCACTATACTCTTACTTAGATCAACAGACAAACAAGCCATACTAATAAAAGACATGACTACAAAGTAAATACATTGTGACAAAAAAGTAGCCGGCAATTGTAAATAAAACCAAAATATTTAATTATTCGTCAATATTTATTTTCGCTTTTAAAGTAATCTGTGCCAGGTGTAATACAGTATACCAAAGGTTTGTCCAGCATTTTGCATAAGCACTTTTTGGAATGGCCTCCAGCGAATTTTGTTTTACTCTTCCATCGACGAAAACCGCGTTCCACGAAGCGGCATTTTCAGTTTGGGGAACAAGAAAAAATCACACGGAGCCCAATCTGAAGAATACGGTGGAATTCATTGCGCTTTTGGCTTAAATTCGGTCACAAACGTGGATTGATGCGACGGTGCATTATCATGGCGTAAAATCCACGCCTCAATACGACCAAATAGAAGTACTTATTGACCGTCTATTCCTCAGGAACAAATTCATGATGCACCAAACTACGAATATCGAGAAAATTAGTATCATCTTTATTTTGAAAGGCTTTTGCGTGGTTATTTTGATTTCAATTAGTTTTTTTCATTTATTCCGATGATTGCCGATTTGTTTGCATTTGAAACACATAGATCCATGTCTCAAAGGTAGTTATAATGCACTTCATGAATGTGAGATCGGAGTTCGTACAATTGCATGTCCAAAGAGACCTGTTAAAGGTACTCCTTTTGGAAAAAATTCAGCTATATCGAGACAAGTCGGTCAAGAGCGCGTTTCATACCAAAATATCCACCAAAATCACGCAAACAAACTCGCGAGATATGCTAATATCTTTTGGCATCTCTCTAACACTTGGCTGACGATTTTCAAGCACCGTATCCTTCAATTTTTTAATATTTTGATCATTTGAAGAGGTCGAAGGTCGTTCATAACATGGCATATCTTCAAAGATATCTCGACCGTCTTTGAAGGCTTTGCACCACTCGTAGACTTGTGTTTTTGATAAAACTGAATCTCCGTAAGGGTTTTCCAATATTCTCAACTGTTCCTCATACGATATTTGGTTAGACATACAAAATTTGAGACAAATTCTTTGTTTAAGGTTTATGTCCATTGTAAAAATCGTAACGCACTGCTGAGGTGTACCGGCTTAAGCAGCTGCTGTAAACAAATTGGTTGACAGATCGCGGTCATATTTGGCATATTACTTAGGGACAGTTCTACCAACTTAGCAAAATAAAGTCACCTTCTATTGGTATTCCAAAGAAAACGAAATAGTTTCGATTGGATGAACTTCGAACAGCTATTTTAATCCACTAAGTAATTTTATAACGGAAAATTGCCAAATTGACAGTGGCAAAAATGTATCTTAGTTAAAATACCATAGATGAATATTAAAATTTCAAACTGGTTTGAAATCTTATATTTCCAAATAAACAAAAGCGGATTTCCTGCAAACATTCAAAATCATGAATTTCCAACCAGATGTCACTCATTATAACTATATACAGATTCCAGGGAATTCATAGAAAAATACAAAAATTCGCAGTAAACCAGAAAAACAAAAATTATTGAGAAATCTACGCAAGTGGGATGAGGTGGGTTGACGCGTGCTGGCGCGTTGAGAAGATAAACGGAAGCAATGAGTGGGAGCTAAAAGGGAATAAACAGGAGAACAAAAAAAATATGAAAAAACAACAAAGGAAGAAACAGAAGGGAATATAAAAAAAAAAAACAAAGCACAAAAACCCAATGGAAGAAGCAGAATCTGAAAAATTGTAGGAAACTTTGAATTGAATTGAACCATTGGCAGTGGCAAAATATGGCAAAAAACCTTTCCCACACACGGAAGTTGCCAATATATACCATAGACGGTTGGGTAAATATTTTGCAGCAAAAACAACTACTTTGCGACTGTATAAATTTTTTATGCACCACGACAACAACTTGGGTTTGTGTGGCGCTTATAAATACATGTGCCGGCGCACAGTTACACAAACATACATAGTATATTCCAGCGCATGCCCTCACGCACATCAAGAAGTCAAAACAAAACAATAAATTCGCTGGAATTGTGTTCGCATTTGAAAAAGCTGTAGTTTGAAAAACGCTACAATTTTTTTGCTGCTGCTGTGTGCAGTGAATTTACAGAAGTGAATTTGCTTGTTGGCTTTGCTGGCTTGCAGAAAAAGTGTGCTGATAAACAAAACGCAACAGAAATAAAGAAATTCTAGCATTTAGAGAAAATGTGTAGTAGAATTAGAGGAAAAGTGTGTTTCCAGGACTGTCGTTAAAATGGAGAATGATGCCGGCGGAGAGCAGAGTGGGTTTAGAAGCGTGGATTTGCGCTGTGGTACTTCATTCGTTTTCATTTAACCGCTTTCTGTGGCGACTTGAGGTTGAGGAGGTTGAGGCAATAATGTTGAAAAATCTCTAAATACAAGCGGGCAGTCAGGTTGATTGATAGTGGAAAGTTATACATTGGGTGATATATGTTATATTGGCATCAAATCGATTTATATAGAGTAAGAGTGTCAGTGTTTTTTGAAGTTACAAAATATGTACATAGGGACAGCAAATGACGCGATATTTTTTCCCGCTCTTTTGTCATTTCTCTTCAGTAGGGTTCGCCATTTCATCTGTCAGATCAACAGTTGAGCTTCTAGTGGAAAAATTTGAATCCACAGGCGTAGTACAAAATGTTTTCATGCCAGTGAGACAAAGATGTGCCCGTAATGTCGAGAATATTGCTCCCGCTAGCGCATCGCAAACGTTGTTCTCAAGCGTTGGTCATCTCTGTGACGTCGTTGTGTCGAATTTTGTGAAAAGCCTTACAGCCTTACTAAATCAAATTGACACAAGAGCTGAAGACACTTGACTACCAGAATCGTCATATGTTCGTGAATTGGGCTGAGAAACAACGTGAAAATGATCACTATTTTCATCGAAAAATCATCTTCAACGATGAGGCTCATTTTTGGTTGAATGGCTTCGTCAATAAGCAAAATATGCGCTTTTGTTTACGTTTTTTTGGTTTATTTAAATAATATTATTTTTTATACGTTGAAAACCGAATTGTTTTTATTGCTTCATTAAATTCTACAAGTCCTGTACAATATTTTCCAGAATTTTCAAGTTGAGCCGAGTAATAGCTTCGGAGATACAGCCTTGAGACTTTTGCACTCATTGCTAGCTAGGCTAAGTGCGCCATCTTCAAACGCGGATTTCTCGAAACTTTCAGTTTTTTTTCTAAAAATGTCTGCCAAAACTTTATTTTTAATTTTTCATGAGAAAAAAAATTTTGAAAATAGTCTGTTTCTTTACCAAAGGGAACCTTCTAAGACAATGATTCGATCTCCGAAGAAATTGTTTAGATGGACTTAGTATATTATATAACTGTCATATAAACTGAGCAGATAAAGTTTTTGCAAGAAATATTTTGTATTTGTGAAGAATATTATAGTTTCGGTGCAACCGAAGTTAGCGCGTTTTCTAGTTTAATATCACTACTATCAAGACAGGAGCTGTTACTTCCCGACAGTTTTTAAGCCAGAGTACTCAGTATTTTAAAGTTAAGTCAAAGGTCAGATATTGGTAAGTTGAAAAATACAAGTGGAAAAATAATAATTAAATTTAAGATACCTTGTCAAATGAAAAAGTTTTCCTTAAAAGGATATTCATTTTGACTGATTACATTGAATAGCAGCTATACCTTATATTGATCCCATACGGACGGTTCCGACAAATAAGCAGCTTCTTCGAGAGAAAAGCACGTGAGAAAAATTTCAGATCTATATCTCAAATCTTTTTCTAAGGGACTAGTTTGCATGTGTACAAACTAATGGACAAAAATACAGGCATGGCTAAATTCACTCAGCTCACCACTTTGAATATATATTTATATATGCTTTGTAAGTTCTCTGACTTCGTGGAAAATTTAATAAAGTAAAAGTTACTCTGATCAGGGTATAATTATTCTAACTTCCCAGCTGTGGCACATCCATAGAATTCGAGTGCTCATATGACTAATACATATATAGTTAATGTTGAGGATTCTACTGGAATAACTCAGTAATTGAAGTTGTAATTTAGTTTTTCCACCGATGCTAATCAAATGTTTAACCTATGCGGCTAAAGTATCCACCAAAGCAGTATTAAGGAAAACAAATTTATTGCCAAAATGATTACCAATAGTTTTTGCTTTTATTACATATTATTGGTACACATACTGTGCCACTAACAAGCAAACTTTTTTCACACTAAAACGGCTAATAAAAACTTTATCACAAATCCACTATCAGTCAAACCCACCACACATGGCAATCCCATAATACAGCTGCACTCTGCTATGCTACAATCATAAATTATCACTTTTTATGGCACTTCCAGTTTTTCTAATATTAGTCAGCCTTTACTTTTCAATTGTGTTAACTCACCGTGCGTTTCGCAAAAAAAATAAAGTGAAAAGTGCTCCAGTTAAGAACACAATTAAGTCTTTATACGCAAAATTTGTGAACACCGGTAATCTCAGTAATGCCAGTCATGCATCCAGACAACGCACAAGACGTTCTGATGAAAATATCGAAGCTGTACGAGCCGGAGACTCCATCGACATCGAGTTATCGCCGCTCTCAGGGCCTACCCTGTATTAGTCAGCCTTTATTAAAGTTTTATTGCGATTGTTTAATCGCATTCCATTGTCGAAAAGTCAGCGCAAAATTATATATAAATACCTTTATATTCGCACTTATTCCCTAGCGGCGGGTGGCGATGCGTATGAGTAACGCGTTTAACTTCAAAGCTGCCATGTGGGGAAGGTCTATGAAAACACTGGTATTTTTAATTAGTTGGCCCACATGTTGCTATTAAACGGGAATAAAATGTTGATTAATGAGATTTGAGTCGTAGTCGTAAAAATATGTATAATATATGAAAGATTAGGCTAGTAAAATATGTTATGACACAAATTATGTACACATCATATTGCATTGTATATATTTATATAAAAATAATGTTTAGTGAAATATGTTCACAACGAAATTTCCCGCGCAAATTTCAGCAAAATGAGCTGTCGATTAGCTGCCATTAGCAATGATTCAAATTAATTAAGCACTCATTGCTGTTCACATTTGGTTAGGTATATTGTGCACATGCAGGACTCTGTATTACTTTCTAAATTGTATTATTTGTACCCGCAATTGCGTGTAGCATATTTGAGCTCCCCTTTCGACCATCAATTGTAAATAAAGCTGTTGAATGCTTAATTTTGCATATGCACAAAGTCATAGCGTTTGATTTTCTAATGGCAGGTAAACTAATCAACATTTAGGTTTATATGAATTTAGCTGATTGTGTGCAAAAGTTTGGAGACAATGTGCCAGGGAATGTGTCAATGATTTTCATTCATCTGTTTATAAAGAGACCAAATTCTTTTCGTTAAATCTAAATATTTTTAAATCCAATATTTATCCATTTGTACCAGAGTAAATAATTTGTGGGCCACCATTCGAAAAACAGCACTATAGCTGGCTATGTAATTTTTGGGAAATAAGGCTCATTTCAAACATCCCCACGTTAGCTTATATAATATACAAGGTCTGTCGCAAAAGAAATAGAACTTTTTCAATATACATAACTGTTTCTGATGAAGCCACCTATTGGTGGGTATATGAAATAAAAAATTTGATCTCTTGTTGACATTTCGTAAAAATTTTAAGACATTTGGATAACTACAATCGATGTTATCGACCAAAAAGTGACAGCAGCTTTGGCATATAAAAACAATGCTGATTTGTTTTTAAGATTCCGAGGGTATTGTACACCGAGAGTTCGTCCCACCTGGCCAAACGATTGATGCGGTGTTTTACCTTGGTGTTATGAAGCGTCTTTTGTCACGCATTCAAGGCAAGGTCCTGGCGCCTGTTGCACAATAATGCGCTGTGTCATCGGTCGACGCTTGTCACTGATTTTTTGACAAAAAACTCCATATTAACCATTAATCACTCACCCTACTCACCTGATCTGGCACCCTGTGATTTACCTATTTGGAAAACTTCATTTGCCCATGAAAGGACACTGGTTTCAGGACAGTTCAGCTATCCAAGGCGACGACCGATATTCTCAATGGCATTCCGGCTAAATACTCGCCTAGAGTGACCGGGATGGATAATGGGCAAAACCCTCGACCTCAACATGTATACCACACTAGCACATAACACCGACTCAGACTCGCAACACTGATACGCAACCTTCACCACACTTACTACTTACAATCCATATTCTACATTACTCATGAGAGTACCACACATCGACACTCCGAAAGTACACCAACCACAATCACATACATCTTTTGATTCCTTGGTTTTAATAAGTGCTAAGGTGAACAGAAAAAAGGTGAGTGCACAACAATACACAACTGAATGCTACAGAACCGTGATTCACCAAATGGAAGATTGGCATCACTACTGAAAAATCCGTACAAGTAGTATATACTCTCAAGCATAAAAATTGCCCTCAAGTGGCTTTATAAGGTCAATTGTTACAAACAAAATATTTGGGGATAACAATTGATAAGAGGCGCACTTGGAAATATCAAGTAAAAATAAAAAGAACTCAGCTAAGATTAAAGTTGGCGCAGCTAAGCTGGCTCCTTAGTCCAAGATCCCGCCTTAGTCTGAAGAATAAGTTGCTAAATTATATTTTATTGTAATATACTTAGGCCGATCTGGACGTATGGCACTCAAGGCACTAGTGCAGCGAACTCAAATTTGTAATTAATTCGAGCTTTCAAAATAAAGTTCTGCGCCCCATAGTGGGTAATCTTTTCTATGTGAGAAACAATGTCCTTCACCGGTAGCTAAAGTTGTTTACTGTAAAGCAAACAATCGAAGAATATTAGCATTTCCGTTTGGCGCATCATGGAACGATTTTTTCGATTCAACCGCTGGTTAATAGTTTGCATCGTAGAAGTTTGAAAAGATACCACCCGCTAGATCTTCCCTTTCGATTCAATTAATGTGTAAAATTAGTTTATTTGTTTTTTTTTTTATTAAATGTCACATCATCATAATTCATCCTCATATAGTTTTCATGAAACTTGGCAATTGTTTTTTATAAATAAAAGTATAAAAAATATATTAAAAGCTACAAAAAAAAACTCACACATGGCCTGGAACTCGAAGGCTCCTGTTAGCAACTGAGCTTATATGTTTTAAAAATTTCCTCGATCAAAATTTCGACGCGCTACGCTGTAGGTACATGCTTCACGCACTTTCTTACACACATATGTCAATTTTCAGTATTTAAAAAATTCAAGGTTATAAATGCCTCTGGCCGAATTATGGTATATCAAACCAATTCAGTGTGGTTAACTTCCAGTCGATTAAACAACCATAGGTCTCGTGAGTGGGTTCGAACAAAAGAGTCTTAATTTAGTTTAAATCGCTTAACAAAATGTCAGAGCACGACACGAACCTTTTGCCGCCGAAGAAAATAAAGTGAAAAAGTGAAAAGGAACGTCCAACAAGGAATACAAACTTAAATAAATAAAATTAGAGAAGGAGAAACTTAAGAAAATGTACAAAAGGTAGCGGAAAAAGTGAAAGTAAGATATTTTTTTGTATTTGTGGCAGGTCCTTAAGGAAACGGTTCGGCGCGAGGAAAGCGAAAAAGCATGTTTGATTAAATGCTTTCTGGCAAGCGCGTGTTCCTTATTTAATTCTCTTTCGTTCGCTTTGTTTGCATGAAATTTACAAATACTTATTTTTGCTTTCCACCGCTTCGTTTACTTGCTCGTGCTTGATCTCATTATATTCATGCTTGCCTTTGTCAAAAGCTGAACATATTTTTTCTTTTAATTTAATGCCGCCCACTAGGAATTTGTTATGCATATTTGCCGTAATATAGCCAGACCGTTAGGCAGCTGTGCTGGTGCTCTTCTCGTTTCTAAGTGTTTTCGTTTTACAATTTTTCGCTTTTGTTGCTACTAAATACTTGCAATCGGCTATTGCCCTCTCAACTGACATCTGCAGCAACATCAACAGCTGTCGAGCATGAAGAGAGAACACATTTTTTCTGGAAATTTTTCGAATTTCCAATTTTTCCTTGCGCTGATCTCTCACATCATCAAGCGCTCGTGCGTCCTTCATGCTGTGTGCCGCCGCCTAGTCCATCAACAGGCTACATAGACAAATTCGTTACTCAGTCTGCTTAATCAGCTTAAAAGTGGCGTTGTTGTTGTTTGCGTTCAATGCGCAAAAGGCTGTCCGTGTGCCGAAAATTGCGGAGAAAAAAGAGAAAAAAAGTTCTAACAAGCACACTTGTTAAGGCTTCCCCAATCTATCTATGCTATCCTCACCCAGCATCTTTGCTAAATGTGTATGTGTGTGCACTAGCTGTAAATCAATGTAGGCTACCCACACACACGCACACATACAGCTGTTCGTCTTTGTGCACGAAAATGTCCTTCAGACACTTATTCATGTGCAAAGCATTCTTCTGACATTCATCAGCCATTCATTTGAGTGGGCTTCTAGATTCATCCGCTGCCAGTAACGTTATAGGCACACAGACACACCGCTCACACATACACACACATGTATTTACAACACATACAAAGCCCTCAAACATCGTAACTAATTTTCAAGTGCAGGCATGTGCGCTGATTTGAGCTTGTCTGCATTTGCTGTATTCACACGTGTCGCTTGCTCTACAAAAGCTTGCCATCAGTCATTGTTGACTTACTACTACTACTACTACGCACACACGCACACATACACATAAAATTGCCCATATGCATATGCGCTAAATATGTAGTGGCACTATTACTTGGCTAGTACAAGTGCCCAATCGGAAAATGAGGTCATTCATGGTGAGTACATCATCAGCATAGTTGTCCACAATCTTGAATAAACGAAGAGCTTAAATGCATTCTTAGGTGGCTTGTTAGGCATTTTTTAAATTGATTATGCAGGCGTTAGTTTTTTTTTGTTGGTAGTAACCTACTGCATATCATATTGAGGTAAGCTTAAATCTGAGATGGACATACATTTATTTAGGAAACGGCAGCGGTAATGCAGTATACAGTCTTTGGATTTAAAGCTTTAGCAGGTTGACAACCATCCTACAAATACAGCGCAAACAAATCAGGAAGCCCAAATCTTTTTTACTCAATTACCCAAAGTATGATTACGATGAATATAATCCTTCTTCCTAGATTAGTGAAACTGACAACTGAAAGATGGAGGACGGAGCAACGCTTGAGTAAGAAGTTTATCCAAGTGTGGAGCGAATAAAAGACATGAAGCTTCAACGGATCCACTCCGACATATTCGGTTTAAGTGTTCGCTGAAGTATAATTGCAGCGTCTGTTCACCAGAGCAGCGGCTGACAGCTGGCGTCGGTCTTGAAACAGGCGGCTCGCTATATAAAGGTATATAGAACTCAAAACTGCTCGCCTAGCGAGATTGTTCGCTGGGTTTGGGACTCGTCACGTAGAAACCACTCCTAAGGAAATAGAGACAACAGCCTTGGATGAATGACCTCACTATTGATGACGTCCATAGTCCACAGACATAATAAGGACTGTGATTTAAAGGCATGCATTCGGAAAGTCCGGTCCTTAAATTGGGAAAATGCCGCCATCCAGATGGTTGATGTCCTCGTAAAAGTAAAGGCTGACATCACCGCTTTCCAAAAAGTACGATGGATGGGACAAGGACGTTGACGTCTAGGTCCTTGTGACATTTGCTATAGCGGCCCTATAAAGAAGCGCAAATTCGGTGTGGGATTCGTGGTGGAAGAAATACTCAGTCGTCGAGCATCTAGTCACAATTCGCATTAGAGCGGAAGAGAAGAAAGATATGACCAAAGATGTCTTTTATGAGCGGATGGGGCGCGTTTTTGACGGCTGCCCTCGCCACGATGTAAGCATTGAGCTTAGCTATTTTAATGCCAGCGTGGTCAAACAAGGTATATTTGATACTAAAAATGCAAAATTTAGTATCCATGGTGAAACGTCTTCAAATGGGTTGAGGCTGGTTGGTTGTCTGTAGTACTAGATTACAGCACAAGAAAATTCATCAAGTTACTTTGCTGCCTCCTGGATGACATATCTCCAGTGTCCTTGACGTGCGTACGCTTTAAGGACATAACATCAACTCGGACCACTATCTTATTGTAGCAAAGATCCGTATCTGATTCTGTAAAACAAGGCATGATTGCCAATAAACACAGGAGAGATACGACATCGAGCAGCTACTATCACAACCGACAACGAAATGGTTTTCTACTCGACTTACACTCCTGCTTTTTAAGACCACTCACGAATAGCAAATGCTCGTGTGACAAACAACAAACTGGCGAGGGTCGATGGATTGCCGGCCGAGCTATACAAATACGGCGTCGAAGAACTGGTAAGAAGCGTACATTAGCTTCTTTATAGAATATGGTCGGTTGAAAGCATACCCGATGATTGGAGTTTAAGTGTGCTTTGTCCAATCCACAAAGAGAGAGTCTCCACAACCTGAGTCAACTATCTTGGGATAAGATTCGTCAACATAAGGTTCTATCGAGCGTACTGCGTGAAAAATTAAACAAACTTATTGGACATCATCAGTGTGCCTTCAGGCTTAAAAATTAGTAACCGCCCAGATATTCACCATGCGCCAAATATTGAAAAGGACCAGCGCACCAGTGAAAAGAAGATCGACCCACACCGCCTCTTTGTCGATTTTAATGCTGCTTTTGACAGCACGGAAAGGAGCTGCTTTTATGCCGTCAATCCAGTGGCGTAACTATAGGGTGGCAAGTCGGCAAAATGCCACGGGCCCCCAGCCCAAAGGGGCCCCCGGTCAGAGGAAATCTCAATTCCCAACATTTATTATTACACAAACACATTACTTAAGTAAAAAAAAGTTTTGTCTTTAATTTATTTGTTACCTTCTTAGTTGCATACACAACTAAAAAAATATACCTAGGTATTAAATTTTCAATGCATTAGTAAAAAAAATAATTTAACCCAGTTTTAGAAAGAATGGTCAAAATCCAATTACTCGTAATAATTTCGGAAACATGTGTGGACAAACATACCTCAAAAATGTGTATATTGGTTTACATTTATATTCACTGGGCATGTCTCAGGGTGTCTCGCTGAGACTAGGTATACTGCCGGCATTAAAATCAGTGTTGCCATTTTAGCGCATTTCGCGCTAGATACCGCAATTCTAGACTCTTCAGCGCTTTTTTTCTCAATACAATGCGCTAAAAAATATTTTTCGGAATCTAGTAGAAAATTGTAAAAATTATTGACGATCGTAAATTTAAGCCAATAAGTTAATTGCCAGAGCCGTAAAACGTTGGGAAAATAACGAGCTGGGAATTCCCCAAAGGATTTAGTATTCCCCGACCACAATGTTATTGATGCGTTTAATATTTTGTCTTTTTTTTACATTAAAGTGTTATGTTATGACTGTCTCTGATTTTACTAACAGAGTTCAATTATAATGATACGTCATCAGTTGAAAGTTCTTAAGAAAAATTGCCACACTTTTATGTTGCCTGAACACGGTTTGAAGAAAATGACTAAAACTGTAAAAAAAGAAACGGCATCTGGTGAAGGCACACCAACCGCACCCGAACGTAATGATGACCAGAAAGATATTCAGTTATTTAATTTAGTTGATTTTGATAAATGTAATAATGGTTAAATAAATTCACATAAAAACACATCTTCTCTTATTGCCATTAAAAATTCACAGCTAAAATTTAGCGCAATTTTGAAATGAGTTTGGTGTATTTTTTTCTTTCTCAAACGGCAACACTGTTTAAAATTTATGTTGGTAATACTTGCTGATGCTTGTGGAATCCCCGATTCAAGTTTGTATATATGAAAAACTCCACTATTGTATTACGCAAGAACTCACCAAGCAATTAGCAGTTTATTGTTGTAAGAATTGGTTGTTTGTTGCAAGTAAGGATATATTTAATTAGTTAATTGTGAAAATAGGTTGACAATGTCTACTCGGTAAGAATTTTATTCTAATATTTAAAATAATTTATACTATTACAATTATTTTAATTTTTAATCCACCCATAAAATTAATCATTTACATCGTCGGTAGGTATCGGTAGTAAAGTTTGGAATCACAAGTTACGAAATTATTATTTAAAATAATGATTCTCATCGCGCATTTCAAAATCAATTCACTATTTTGACATTCGTAACCACCAAAACTATTTCGGTACCTATGTTCATCGTTCTTTCAAAACTTACAAAATTTGACACTTGAATTGAACTTTGAACAATCGGTGGACTTTCGTTATAAACATTTTTACGGTCGCTTTTTTGGCATTTGTTAGCAATTAAGTAGATTTTTCAATAAATAAAAACTATAGTATTATTACAAACTTTTTGCGGTTTTGTTCTAGAAAGTATCAGAGTGAAAGCGAAAAACGAAAGCGAAAGAAGGAGTCTGAAGAAAAAAATAAAAAGTTACCAAAGCGCGACGGAAAGGCAGAAAATGATGACATAAGTGGCAATATCGCAGGGCCCGATAACAGTGAATATTTAGATTCAGAGCAACCACAACCAGGTACGAGTAAATCTTTAAATGAATCATGTTTCGACATTGAAAAATTAAAATCTTTACCGCATGTTACTGCTAAAGATAACTTTAAAGAACTCAATGATCAAGTAAAACGGTTTGTGATCGAAAACGGACACTGTAAACCAAAAGGCCCCTTTTTAAGGGATAGTAACAATAGATCTTTCTTAGATAAATATTATTACACTGTTTCTAAACCTGGCGTAAAGTTAGAACGTACATGGCTGTCCTATTCTCTATTGCTTCAAAAAGCATATTGTGAACCATGTTGGTTATTCGCAAATAGGGCATCTAAAAATATAAGTTATCGCGAAGAAACGACACACCCTAATTCCCGTTGTAATAAGAGCCTACCACTCTGCACATGTCGCTAAGTCAGCACATTTTGCGTGAGAACATTGGCCAGACATCTAAGTAAACAAACACCATGCACGAGGCGCAAGGTCAGCAAAACGTCAGCAGAGGAGCTACAACGCGATGCGGGTTGGTGGCTTGAGCTAAGTTAGGAATAATTTAATTGGCACTTTATACTTGACAACTAAGCCGTGATGACGGCAAATAAAATAACTTCAAATTGAATAATACATTTGAATAATTTATACAAAATATTTGGATGGAAGGCTATGATGATTGGAAACATATTGTGGAAGCCATAGAAAGATATGAGGCATCGAAAGAACATTTGCATTCATGTTTTGTACATCGACAGTGGCAGTTACATGGAACACTAGATGAAGAGCAAGAGTCCATTATCAAGAGAGAAAAATTTTTTTGGCGCCAGGTACTCACTAGACTCCTTGATGTTACTCTGACACTTTCAACCTGTAATTTAACTTTTCGTGGCCATAAAGAAACGGTATATGGCAACGATTCTGGTCCAAAAGGAAATTTTTTGAGTATTGTTGAGTTATTAGCCAAATACGATCCTATTTTACAAGAGTTGCTAAGCAAACTTAAGGGCCAGTTTAAATGTTCTGGTTCAAAAAGTGGAAAATGCTCTGGTAAATGAAATAGTCACCGCACCGTTTTATTCCATTTTGTTTGATACTACTGAAGATATTTCCAAAACAGATCAATTGTGTGAACTTTACCGTTACTGTGTAATCGAGAAAGATGAAAATGGAACTCCAAAGGCGCTCGTAATTAAAGTCATTTTTAGGATTTCATGAGGTTAAGGATCAAACTGCCTTAGCAATGTCCAAGCAGATAATAAAATCCATAAATGACAAAAGTATTTCTCTGAATAAGTGCCGTGGACAAGGGTACGATGGAGCTAATACCATGAAAGGTACTTATGGCGGAGTTCAGAAACTCATACTAGATATATAGGGTGATTTTTTAAGAGCTTGATAACTTTTTTTAAAAAAAAAACGCATAAAATTTGCAAAATCTCATCGGTTCTTTATTTGAAACGTTAGATTGGTTCATGACATTTACTTTTTGAAGATAATTTCATTTAAATGTTGACCGCGGCTGCGTCTTAGGTGGTCCATTCGGAAAGTCCAATTTTGGGCAACTTTTTCGAGCATTTCGGCCGGAATAGCCCGAATTTCTTCGGAAATGTTGTCTTCCAAAGCTGGAATAGTTGCTGGCTTATTTCTGTAGACTTTAGACTTGACGTAGCCCCACAAAAAATAGTCTAAAGGCGTTAAATCGCATGATCTTGGTGGCCAACTTACGGGTCCATTTCTTGAGATGAATTGTTGTCCGAAGTTTTCCCTCAAAATGGCCATAGAATCGCGAGCTGTGTGCCATGTAGCGCCATCTTGTTGAAACCACATGTCAACCAAGTTCAGTTCTTCCATTTTTGGCAACAAAAAGTTTGTTAGCATCGAACGATAGCGATCGCCATTCACCGTAACGTTGCGTCCAACAGCATCTTTGAAAAAATACGGTCCAATGATTCCACCAGCAATTTTGCTTATTTACGTAGCCATTCAACCAGAAATGAGCCTCATCGCTGAACAAAACACGCGCGCGAAACACATTTCGAACCGAACACTGATTTTGGTAATAAAATTCAATGATTTGCAAGCGTTGCTCGTTAGTAAGTCTATTCATGATGAAATGTCAAAGCATACTGAGCATCTTTCTCTTTGACACCATGTCTGAAATCCCACGTGATCTGTCAAATACTAATGCATGAAAATCCTAACCTCAAAAAAATCACCCGTTAGAGCCAAATGCAGTGTATGTCCATTATGCTGCTCATAATTTAATTTAAACTTGGTAGTAAATGATGCAGTAAAAGAGGTCATAGAAATACAAACATTATTCGAAACTGTGCAACAAATTTATAATTTTTTTGGCCATAGTATTAGACGATGGAATATATTATCTAGTTTTATATCTGACAACAAAAAAGGAGAAACCGTTGTATCATCAAATTCAGTAACATTAAAAACAATGAATCCAACTAGATGGGCAGGACGCTTTGATGACATGTTTGCTTTAAAGGTTCGATTTGTTGATGTTCAAAAAGCGCTAACAAAAAGCATTTTATCAAATTTCAAATCAGATGAGAGAAATGAAGCTATCTTGCTAAAGAAGAAGGTAGAAAACTACAATTTTATTATGTTGCTGGTTTTCCATTGCAAAGTCTTACAAACCATAGACGCGGCTTCTAAAGCACTTCGATCTAAAGCCATCGATCTTTCAAATGCTTCAAAGCGTTTGGAAGTCTGTCTAGAAGAACTTGAAAAGTATCGACATGAATTTGAAGATTTAAAAACGGAAGCAAATAGTATGGCAGTTAAATGGTCTATAAACCCTGAATTTTCTAAAACTCGTCAGAGAAAAGTGAAACGTCATTTTGATGAAATTTGTGAGGATGAACGTCTCCAAGATCCTGAAAGCTTGTTTAAAGTGAACGTATTCTATCGTGTATTAGACATCATCATTAATCAACTTAGATCACGTTTCCTTGGAATGAATGAAATTGTTTCCAATTTTAGTGTCTTGCAGCCTGCCACTTTGCAAAACTTGATACTGATACTTGATACTGATTTATTGGAAAAGGCTTTAGCATTTGTCCATTTAAATAAAAAAAGATATATCTATGTCGTTTTCCAAAAAAATTCTCAGTTTTCGATCCTCTTTTAAACACGAAATAGAAAGGTCATTTTCTATAAGAGAACTTGCTGACTTATTAATAATAAAGAATCATTTTATATCTTCAAGCTTTCCTGAAGTGTGCATTGCATTTCTGTTACTTCTCACCATTCCTGCAACTACGGCTAGTGCCGAGCGATCATTTTCAAAACTGATATTGATAAAAATCTATTTAAAAAATTCTATGGGACAAGAAAGGTTAAGCAATTTGGCTATTCTATCCATCGAAAATTCTATGGCCCGAAATTTGAACTTTGATGATGTCATTAACACTTTTGCTGAACAGAAAGTCCGAAGAAAGGAATTTTAATAATTAAAATTGTGTACTTAAAATAAAATTGTGATTTCAGTTCAATATGTACTTTAAATTAGGTACCTTTAATTAAAAGTGAATAATTAGAAAATCAAGAAATTATAATTATAAAGTTTGTATGTACCTACTTCACGTAGTGATTTATTAGTTAACTCTTACAAATAAAAGTGTATAAATAAATATTATAAAATAAAAAATACTATTGCTGTTGGTTCAGCTTCTTTATATATTGGGGAAGTGGGAGGGCAGGGGGCCCATTCGATGAATTTGCCACGGGCCTCGAACGGTATAGTTACGCCACTGCGTCAATCATAGCAAAATTGAAAAAAGTTCATATACATATATGTGAATATATATTTTAGTTTTTAAGGGAGCTTATTTATAATAATAATACAAATGGTTCAGTCAACTTTCTATGTTGAGTACACTACTGAAAGAGAGACAGCAATTTAGAATTTAATTCCTACTAATGCTTTTCATATCTTGACGGGAGAGAGCATTTTTATTCAACCAAATTCATTAAGTAGAATACGTCAGACTATCACTAGAAATCATGCACTTTGAAGGCTTATAGATCCCCAATGTAATTTAAATCAAGTAATGGGGAAAATTGTCCTTTGAACCATATTTTCCGTAGTACAGAAAACCCGATTTAAAAGTAGTTCGCAGGCTTGCAATTTGGATAGAATGAGAAGATTTTCGAAGCTTCTTGGTTCGATGGTTCGATAATTCTCTCATTCACACTTAAAGCGAATATCGTAATATTTCAAACAACACGTTTTACATTCCATTATATGAACTAAATTTTCAAATTAATTAAAATGCCATTTACATAATATTTTCTGTAGGCAATCGGATTACCTTGGCGATCAGTTCACACACTGAGAAACACAATGTTCAATGTTGGTATCTTGATGGCTATGTAATCAGAGTTGGTTTGTGCTTTCGACATTTGTGATGCCTTTACCAGCACGACAATCTAGCTGTAAACTTCACACTCGACATGCGTAAGGTCGCTACAAAACCCCAATATTGGCGACCAATCACGCCAAAGCCGTTGGTGTGTTGTTGCTTGTGCCAAGTGCCGTGCTGACAAGTTATAGGCGATTTCTTCAGCCAAGTTCTTTCACACAGCTTTGCAGCGAAAGACAACGAGAGTGAGTGGTGGAATTAATAAGTGGCATAGAGTCAACTAACATGTCTCTTCAGTGCATTGTTCTTTTTTATGCCTGACATGCATTGTGTGTTCGTCTTTCTTAGCTTGGATTGTTGATAGCGACATGTTTGCTCTGCCATGTTTGACAAGCTTGATATGTATGTTTGTGTAGGTGTGAATTAGGTGTAAAGAATTGATTTGAATTTCTTTGCCAGCATTCAATGAATAATTCGATTCGGAATAAAATGTCGTCTAGCCATGCGATTGTGCTATTCTGATGTTATACGGCAAGATTGAAGTTTGCTCTGGGAATTCAACGAAATTCTATCAAAAATTAATTGAATATAAAGGTGAATAGAATGTGAATTGTAGATGAAATAGGTAAATAAATTATTCATAGGTATATATTTTTAACAAAAATCAAAAATATTTTTCATACCTTAGGGTTTAAATTTAATAAATGAATAAATTGAGACATTGTTATAACAGTTTGACTAAAATATATTCAAAAGGTTCCATGATTCCATTTGGATATACCATGATTTTTATGCAGATTTTAATGTTAAAATTCTTTAAATCCTCTAAAAAAAGTGTATTCCTGAAAACCTGGAAAAGCAGAGACTGGTCTTGTTGTAGAAGCCACATAATCCAATTAAGGAGCCTTCGTCATGTCGACTGCTCTGTGTACTGGACACAATTGGCAAGATGCTAGAGCGGATAATCTGTGCACGATTAAAGCTGCATTGAGAAAAAGAAGAAAAGAATCTGTCCGACAACCAACATGGATGCCAGGGTGCAGCGTTTCCTACTCCCGAAGCAGGTACAGATCATCGTAACTGTAGTGGCAAACGAACTTGGCCAACTTGAGAACCTCTGCAATCATGCGGCTTCAACGATCAGCGAATGGCTCACGGCAACAAACCTTCAACTCACTGGACAAAAAACATTAGCAGTGCTAATTACAAGCAGGAAAAAGTTCGAAGACATCAAATAAATCATCGAAAGAAAGTGAGAAAGGAGTACATCTAACTACCGCTCTAGCAAGAATATGGGCCAACATTGGTGGACCAAGCCAAGGTAGGCGATCACGTTTGGCCAAAGTGAGCCAACCAATTCTGATGTATGCGGGGCCCATATGGGGACCAGCACTATAGCAAAAGGCTTATGCTAAGAAAACGAAGTTTGCAATGCGGCTCAGTGCCATTAAGGTCACATGCGTATTTTGCACGGTATCCTACGAAGCGGTTGGAATTATAGCGGGCATCATGCCACCAGAGATAATATGGCCATGGAACTCAAAAGAGCATACGGTAAGTCCACAAAACTGGGCAGGCGATTTACGGTGGAGAAGCGGAAGAATGAGGTCCTCAATGAATAGCAGAAATGAAGGGATGCAGCTACAACGGATTGATGGACCCACAGGCTAATTATAGTAAGTGTTAAAGCATGGCTAGATAGAAAACTTGGAGAAACAGATTTCTACCTCAAAAAGTTTTTGACGAGGCACGGGTGTTTTAGAGAGTATCTCTACAAAGATGACCATAACGATGCGACGAATTGTTCCTTCAGCGACAGCAGCGGAGAAAACGCGTTGTACATCTTCTTTTTCTGTCGGCGGCATAAAACGATAAAACCGATCTTAAGAAATTGACAACGGAACGGGTGACACTGGATAACACAGTGCGGATTATGACTGAATCAAAACTAGTGTGGAATAGCGGGAGAGCGTGATGTGCTATTGTTTTAAAAGAGCTAAGGAGAAAAGAGTGACAATGCAGCGAAATCAGTAGATTGAATGAGGAGTAGGCCAGAATGGCGTGACTGACGAACCGACTGGCGTAGCTGGCATAATCGTATTGCATCTGGTGGGGATAACTTTTCGGTACTTTTTTGTTACAATGTACATCAAAACTTGAGACTTTTAGGTGTAATTTTGTATTTGTGTAAAGCGAATTGCAAGTTCAAGCAGAAACAAAATATTTTTTCATAGTCAACAGTACGATAACTTCTCTTAAGTTGTAAAAATGCTACAAATCTTACTGTTAAAGACGCAGACCAGAGTTTCAGAAAAACGAAAATGGATAGTTAGATCAGCTTATTAGTTTGGGTTAAGTAGCTAGAAAAAGTTGAAAATTTTACCCATAAAAATTTTAAAATATTATATATTATATATTAATTATTACCATTTCCGGCTAATAGAAAAAAAACGTGTTTTTTGCCATAGCAGCTTTAAATACGCTCTTAAATTGTATTTAGATGCAGCTCACCAGCTTCCCATTCTTTCATACTACACATCATATTCTGTACTAGTCTTAAAACCCTTTAAAGCACACGACAGTTATGTCATTCACAAACAATTTTTTGTCTGCTTTGCATGCATGTGTTATTTATTTACATTTTTTATGCAGCCAAACATGACTTACCAAACAACTTTTTTCGCCTTTACATTGCCAACTCGTGCGCCAATTACAACGCGCTAGTCACAGCCTCCGACAAATGTCTGTCTGCTTGATTGTCAAACTGACTGTCTGGTCGCAGAAATGCGCATCGCTTAAATTTATAAATAAACAATGAAATTGCGACAGCAATGAGTTACATTTGTCAAAAGCTCGCGTGTCCGTCACGCCGCTTTTTCACTGAATTTGAAATATTCAATTACTCATACGCCATGGCGTACAAGCGCTGGTGTGTGGGTGTGTGTAGCAGATATGTATTTATTTATGTATTTGTTATTTAAATGGATATACGCCACTGCGTGTGCTTTGTTTCGGCAAAATTTTCAGCTTTTTCAATTCACATTTCACATTTTATATTTTTTGGATATTTGCCGCCGATATTACGTTGCTCTTTTCTTCTTTTTTGTGTAATAATTTTCAATCACTTTTGATTTGTGCAACTTTACATTTCTGAATTAGTTGATTTCATTCGATTTGTGGTAATTATGCTTTATTATTGTGTTGCCACTTTATTCACTCTCAATTGCTAATTTTTGTAGAATTTTATATATTTTCAATAAATTCGCTTTGTCGAAATGTTCATTTCTAGGCAAATATTCTTTATTGCTGCAGAAATCGGTTTTTAGTTTGTTTTTTGCACTGTTTTTTGTTCTGTTTGAGTTATTTGTTTGAATTTTAATTTTTCTTCGATTTTCTTATTTGTGTTGTCGAGCTTATTGTGCCGTTTTGTTTTGCATCATTCCCTTTTGCTTGCTTTTATAGTTTATTTTATTATTTATTGCTCGCTTGTTTAGCATTCACATACACTAAAGGTAAACATTTCAGTCGAAGGTAAATATTTTAGCTTTTTCATCACTTTTGATATTTTAATGCATTTTTCATACTATTATTTTCTTTTTTTCTTTATGTGCTTCACTTTTGTTCTGTTTGTTCGTCATTTTAATTGCCGTTTGGTTTACTTTGCTTTTATACAGAGATCAGTTTATTTGCATTTCGACGGGAACTAAAGTATGTATGACTAAGGTAAAATAAACTTTTGGAATTTAATGGTTTAGCTCTTAAATTTTGTTTGTTATTGTAAGAATTTGTAAATTTTGGCGAATTTAATCACCTGTTGTAATAATTTTAAGTTGAATAATTTACTTCTGCATATAAAATGATTGAAAAGTTTGGTCTGTAGATAGGAACACAAAATTTTGTTGTTGTAGTTATATGCTCTGATAAAAATGGGTATTCTACATTACATATGAGTATTATTAGTATTAAAGTCAATGCTGAAAACACTCATTACAGTGGTTGAACATCCGCTATTTGTCGCTAAGCATCTTAAATTTCATTCACAGTGTATCGATGGTTATTTGATTTACCGCTATGTTATCTAAATATACTTCAGAACACGTGGTAAATTTTACTTTTGTGTTGAATGTCGTTAATGAAGGAAGCCCTAGAGTAAGAAATAAACTAGAGCTGTCTCAGAAACCGAGTTAAACTCACGCGCAAAACGTTTCAGAGATAATTTGCAGATTATAAATTTAGTTTTCTCATTGTTACAGTAAAATGGAGATTAATAGATATGAGACAACGCTGAGGAATACTTAAATTAATACTGAAATTAATTTAACATATAACGACAGTCAATACCTCCATTAATAACATTTAAAACAAATAAAAAGCAGGGAACGGACCGAAGATTTTCAAGTGATTTAGGTGTTATCGTAATAAGCGAGACTCATAAGACGGTGTGAGGTCAACAAACTTTAAGTAGCGGAGGGCAAATTTAAGAAAAATCTTTTGAACGCTTTCAATCCTATCACAGCATACTCCAAGATAGAATGAACAAAATATGTAAACAGTAATTTTAATGTATAGACGTTGATAAATTTGGAAGGGCAAAGGCAAACAAAGAATAAAATGTATATGTAATATAATTGATGTGACTATTGAAAGAAAATCTATTGCCAAAGATTACCCCAAGATCTTTGATGTCGGTTACACATTTTAAGACGCGACTTGCAATATTGTAACCAGAAGGTAAGAGCTATGTGCAGTGTAAGCTGTGATTTCAGGCACCAATCATAGAAACTATCAATATCACACTGAAACTTAGTTATACCTTCGGATTTTTGGAAAATTTTGAATATTTTTGAGCCATCTGCATAAAGAAAAAATTTAACACAAGAGAAACAACAGAAAATGTCATTGATAACAGCGCTCCCGATGCGAATAAAAAATTTTCTATACAAGAATTTGAGTTTGATCGGTCAGTTTGTATGGTAGCGATTGACAAGTTACTGGAGAGAAAATGGCGTGTGGGGAATTTCAGATCTAGATCTATATCAGAAATTGAGGGTCTAGTTCGCGTAGTAGGCTACCTTTTATATTTCGGTAATAGAGATCGATTACAAATTTTGAATCATCGAACTTCGCTTTTTTATGATCTATACACCTTTGCAAGAGTTTGGACCAAGCTTCGAAGCACTTTGCCACTCTGATTGAGATATCTTCAAAACATGCATTTGAACGCATCAGCCACGTCTTCAGGTATCGAAAACAATTGACCTCTTAGTTTAGTTTTTTCGTATGGGACTAAAAAGAAGTCATTCGGTGCTTAGACAAGACTACACCATGGATGACTTATCATAACGACATTTTAGGAGCTCAAAAAAAACAGTTTTCTCAGACGATGTGTAAGAACTCGTATTGTGTGAGAACTCGTATTGACGGACAGACATACAACGGGCTGACTTCAGGGTCTCCAACATTGGGAAGTCCACTACGTTCAACTTGTTATGACTTTAGTGTTCTATACATTCAGAAATGTTTCGACATGACCAGACATTTTGCTAAGCTTTAAATTGATTATAAGATTTTTAAGTACAGTAGAAACTCGATTAACCGGACTAATTGTTGTCGATAGGCATTCGGATAGTCGAAAATCCGGATAATCGAATGTATGAAGAAAAACAATAGATTATTCATATCCTGCAACGAAAATCAATGTATTAAGAAGTGAACACTTACTTATGTATGTATGTATGTACATATTTTCTTAGATTACACTACATACGTAATACTAAAAATGCAGCATTAATCATGAAATACAAATAAAATATTTAGGTACGTATGTACGAATAATTTGTCTACAATATGTATTTGGTAATTTGCATTTGGTAATCATGAAGTAAGTAGGTAGGTAATAAGTTTAATTTGGTTTAAAATATTTGGTAATTGTCATTTGAACGTAAGCAACTTTTTTCTCATTGCTGCTATATCACGAATTCGTTTCAGTTGTAGTAGACTCACAGTATCACCCTAGGGGTATTCTCTCGCTCTTACAAATCCCTTGCACGGTGCAAGAATATAGCATATATTTCCTTTCGGTGCACCGGCACACAACAACAAACACACGCAGAAAATTATTTGCAAGGGCTGGTAAAATATGTCAGACCAAAAACCATGTATATTTGCGTGCAATGTCATGGAAAAATATAATTGCAACCCTGTTTTAGCGACTTTTTACATAAAGTCATATAGCGTCGTTGAAATTGTCTCTTACGCTTTGGCAGATTTAAATATGTAGACGTGACACGCACGTCAGAGCGGAGTCACAATTGCAAATAACCTAAAACAATAATGAAACGCGCGGGGCAGCGGCAGCGACCCCACACTGCGCGAGCGGAATATGCAAGTTCCGTCACGTTCATGATTCTATAAACTTCTACGTAGGTACATATAAATTGGTCGCGATTGGTAGTCCGGATAATCGCGAATCCGTATAACTGAGGGCCGGAATAAGATTTTTAAGTATTTAAATATATAGACACATTTTCCGCAATAAATAGTGAAACCCTATAACTTATTAGGAAACTTTTATGATGATATCAAAGTTTGCAGCACAAAGCGTTTTTGGTGATATTTTAGAAGTAAGGTAGAGGTTTATGTACTTCCAAAGACAATCAGAAAACCAACCCAGTGGATTCCCCACAGACTAAACACCAACCCACAAGAATATTGAAAAAAATATTCTTGTTTAATTCTAAGTATAACACAATTCCATTTAATTTTGCAAGTTAAAATTATAAATTTGAGCAAAAATGTAATTATATTTAATATTTCGTAGAGCTTCCAATTAAATTTAGATACTTTTATGTTCAACAGATAATTGCGACAACACCATTTGCAAACACACGCATCTCTCTGCAGCAAAGAAGTAAAAGCCACAGAGTTGTATGCTCTCTTGATTGAATAGAACACTACACTTGAGGTCATAAACCATTAAATGCACCATTAAATTTTGTGGAAACTGAATAGCGCTTTGTTGCTATTTTCTTTGTTAAATGACGCTGAGGGTAGAACGCAATTAGGGAAGGAAGCGTGGGAAGCCCATACAAATATAGCATGTATATGCAGTCAGATATGTATAATGATTCTAAGTATTCATGAGGACATACATACATATATACAAACAGCAGTTAAGTGGTTTGTGAAGAACAAAAAATGTAATAAGAATAATGATGTTGCCACACAAAAACTAATTTGTAGGCATCGTTGTGAATATTTTTCTTCAAGCATAAAAAATTTAATTTTTGATATATTACTTCTGCTATCAGAAAGCTTTAAATAATTGTTTTAAAAATTTTATGGGATGCTAATTAGTAAAAAAAATAGGTGATCAATTAATTAAAAAAATTTTGTTCATAATTTTAAAATTCTTTATTTATTCTTCAAAATCTATGTTGTTCCCCTCAAAGTAATCACCCTTGGCCCCAATGCATTTGTGCCAATGTTTTTTCCAATCCTCGAACAGGTGTTAAAGCCAATTTTCGATCGATTGTTTGAGTTTGCTAAACAGACAGACTAAACAGAGCTTAATCAGACAAATACGCTTACAGTCTGACCACTGTCGGACACAATATCGGTTGAAAGTTTTGGCGAAAAAACTCACGAAGAATCAATTCTGTAAGCGACGGTGCTCTATCATGGTACAAAAACCAAGAGTTCTCGGTTTATAATTCCGACCTTTTTTACGAATAGCTTCGCTTAAAATCGTATTTTTTGTTGACAGTTTGGTCGATCGAAAGAAATTCGGAGTGCACCACAACTAGGTAATCGATGAATTCTGTCAACATAACAGTGAGTTTTGACCTGTTTTGAGTTTATTTCTTTGGGCTCTTTTTTCATGACATTGGTTCACAGACGTTAACGCAACGCTGTTTTTCAAAAAAAAGATTTAGGGATTTTGGAACAAATCGTGCTTTCACTTTCCTTAGGCCCAAATGATCTTTCAGAACGGTTTTCACTGATCCTTCCGATACTCCAATGATGTAATGTTGATAGCCGTCCTGGACACGGTTTGTCGTCAACGCGTTCCCGACCCTCTTTGAATAATTTGTACCAATCGAAACCACTTGCTCGCGATTGCAACATTCTGATCATTTCGGCACCAGAAATTTGATTCCGCACACAAAATTGAATGGAGCTTCGTTGTTAAATAATTTCATTCATCGAAAAAGTCTCCGAATGTTCCTTATGTACTTCAGACAGACAAGCCAGCCAATTTGGCAGAGATGTCACCGACAGTCATACCAACCTAGAAATTGCTGGTGCAATGTATTTAATTTGAGGGAGCTTTCTGTCTTGTGAGATCAAAAAAATCGCTTGATACTTTTCTGTGTATTGAGATAGATATATATTTCAAGGATGTGCTGTCCAATTTTCGAGTTGAAATCTGTAAAATAATGAAAAGTTATCGACCATTTGGTGGAATTCTGGTCCACCGCAGTCTACTATAAACGCGTTTTTCTCAAAACAGCGTTTTCGGGTTGGTGAAAGTCATGCATAGTGCAAAATTCTAACAATTGAAATTAAAATGCATACATATAGTATGTTCATCAACTTATGCTGGTATTAAAATTTGAAAATTGTTCAATTTAGAAAAAAATTGGCAACTAAAAAGCTAAAAATTGATTTTGTTTGTTCAAAAGTTCACAATTTTTACATTTTTTCTCCCTTTTTCTAGTATCACTAATTGCGAAAGGCCTATAGATTAAGAAAATATTTTGCGTTTACATATTATATAGGGTGAGCCATATAAATTTTAAATTTCGAAGATAGGGCGTAAAAGATTGAGTGTAGCGTTTGCTGTATGGCACGTAGCGCCGTCCTGCTGGAACCAAATGTTGTCCAAGTCTTCCTCTTCAATTTGCTTGAAGAAAAATTCGGTTAACATTGCGCGATATCGCTCACCATTGATGGTTACAGCGGTTCCTTCTTCATTTTCGAAGAAAAATGGGCCGATGATTCCACCAGACCAAAATCCGCACCATACAGTGATTCGTGCTGGGTGCATTGACTTTTTGGCGATTACGTGCGGGTTTTCTGTGTCCCAAATGCGACAATTCTGCTTGTTAACGTAACCATCGAGGTGGAAATGAGCCTCGTCCGAAAAGATGATTTTTTGGTAAAATTGACCATCCTCGGTCAAACGATCTTCTGCCTAATCTGCGAACTGCAGAACAGTGAATAGCGACGCATTTCGTAAATCTTATACTTTTTACTGAATATCTGTCACTTTCCGAATGGTATTTGACGTTTCCAATGTCGAAATATAGATAATTCCAATTTAAAACGTTAGATGGCCCACCCGTTATTTTCCGATATAAAATCCAGAAAAAACATCAGGTTTTCGTCCACCCATAAAGGAGTCTTTGTGGGCTAAATTGCACTATTTGCTGATTTTTCGATTTTTTCAATGTTAACGTGATTGAATAAAAAATAAAAAAAATGGCAACAGGTTGAGCTCAAATAATGAGTCATCTCATCCACGATATTTCGAAAGCGATCGATTTTTGCTTTGGTCAAATTTTTGCCAGAATGCACTTAAATAAAGGTCAGTGCCAGGTAAAAACAGAATTCTTTAAACTTAATATTTTAAGGCATATTTTCCAAATATCTACCCCAAATAATACAGTATTGGTTAGGTAATACAAATTTTTATTTTTTTTTATTTATTTATTTAACTTGGTGTATGTGCTCTTGCTTTTGTTGTTCAAAATAGCAATAGCGACACAATCTGATATGGTTTTTGTAATTACAAAAGGAAATTAAGGCATTTTGGTTCTGTTGTGCTTCCCTAACCATATTTGATGGCTTATTGCACGAAGGTAATTATAAATGATTTAGAGGGGTCGCTGAGAAATATTTCTTTCAAATAAATGAGCATAGGTAGTGCGAAATTACAACCATACTCGTAAAAATATTCTGTGCTCATGACGAAGGTGTATGAACTACTTGCATTTAAAATGAAATAAGGAACATGGGTATTCAATACAACTTTTTGTAGGAGCAGCTATTTCTCAATATGTTAATTAAGAAATGAAACATAGAAGTCGTCCATAGAATGTATTAAATCGTCTACAAAATATATAAGATCTATATGTAATAAACAATAATGCTTTTGAAATTTCGAGTATTAATACAAAGAAGAAGAACTACGACCACTATCGCCTAGTGTTATAAGGATTTTTTGCAGCTGTCATGGTTATAAATCCCGCTCGAAAATCTTACATTTCAAAATATTTTTCTAAAAGGCTGACAAATTTGCCCTCCGAATGCGTTTCTCATAAAATTTGTCGGAAACTTGTAGTTGCCTCATAAAATTGCTTTTTTAGTTTACATCAAAATACACAAGTAAAATTGGACACATTTTTAAGGCAAACGAAGAGGCTACAATTATTTGCATACATGTTTTGTAGGACTGCGAATGAAATCGAGCTTGCTTACTATACATTAAGCACACAATTTTTTAAAACTTCAATGCTAATTTTAGTGATAAAATTATTACCGTATGTTTTAAATCAGTATCACTTTAAGCATTATGCTTCCTAAAATTTAATTAATTTTTATTGAAATTTTTTTGTTTTCTTTCGCAGCACTGATTTTACTTTCTATATTTCATATTAGCTTTAGAATATTTTTGTAGTTCTGAATATTATTAAACAAATTTTTCACGATACAGGCAAATCGGTTTCAGCGCAACATCACTAAAATTCAATTTATGAATTTTAAAAATTTTTTTATTTAAATTATCATCTTTATACACAAATGATTCGTTAAATCATGATTCAATTTGATTTCATCTAAGCACTTTGTAGAAAATCTGTTTCATTTAACTTTGTTTTTTTTTTTATATCCAATTTTTTTTTTTATTCACACAGGCATTTTTAAAATTATCCAAGTTTACTTTTTTAACCCGTTGAAGCAACCAAATCGTTTCGCGTGCAGCCTTCGACTGATTGCAGCCAACACAATTCGTTATGTGCTGGTGAGTTGACTTGGGTTAACAATACTCGGGGCCTAAACGGTATACAGGCACGCACTATGAGAGCGCAGCGCTCACGCAATGCTGTTGGTAACAGCTGCTGTTATATATAGTGCAGTATGTAAAGCATAGCATTAAAGGAGAGCCTTCAAGTACATAACCTCGAACACGTTGAGGTTGTCTGGTCGGCAGAGTTCATTCATTATTAGCAAACAGGAGCATAACAATATTTATGTATTGTTATACTATTAGTAAAGATAACATTTTATTAACAGAACAGCTGTGTTGTTATGCTAAAAGCAACTGGATGTTGCGCTCTTTTAACTAAACAAGAAAAATCAGTATAAATTAAGGCAGAGCTCTCTATTTCTCAAATCTAGGAGCACCACTTGTTGCCGGGAAGCTCTTAGCTACTGCGTTCTCTCTTTATCACAGAAATGTTAGCTGTCTCTACTTTGCTCTCACTGCTGTCTTGTTGATGTTGTAATGTTTATCTAGTCCCCGTTAGGATGGTAAGGTTCACTCACTGCTGCCTTGTTTATCTGCGTTTAGCGTATAGCAAGCGTGAACGCCTGTGCGTATGCTTATCACTATAAAGCTTATCAGCAACCTAAAACTATGTAAATAAAAGCATATGCGCATTGAACTAAGGCAAATCTATTCATGGGTCTCAATTTTCATGCATATGCCAGCAGAAACTTGTGAAAATTTTATACACATTTAGCAAGAAATATGTATAGGCATAATTGTACTAAGCATGGACTTTGGACTTAGATTAAAATAAAGCTCTATTTAAGCATTATGTATGCAAAAAGCATCAGCAGCGAATAGGCAGTGTTCATTAAGGGCCACACTAAAATATGATTAGCAATGGAACCACATTAGTAGTCATCAATTCTTGAAAGTAATCACAATTGATTGTAAATTTTTTCTACATTGTCTGAGCGATTCAGCAGCCTACGCAATTTTGTTAAAAATACTTACTCTATTTATACTTATAATTATCACAATTACAGCAAATTTACTGCATTTCTCAAATAATACCTTTTAAGTGCCCTTGGCAAGTAGTAAGCAAGCATTTCAGTCAGCTTTAGAAGCGGAAATGTGCATGTATGCGAAAACTCTAGCAATACTAAATTGTGAGAGCACATCGTCCTTCATTAAATATTGATAAATGATACTTTATTTACAAAGCAGCAAGTTCGAAGTAATCAAAGATTACGCTACAGTGATTACTAGTAAATATACATACAAGTATATACACTTCAGTGCGCTTCTTGCGTTATTATTGTCTCATTATGGGTACCTCAACCTAGTGATAAAATTAATCGGTTATGAAAGCACTCTGATGAAATCAGATACTATTGAGCCATCATCCGCACTCCCGCTCCGGTTTTGATTATTTGTTTGTGGAGTTATTTGCGAGTTACCAGACAACATCTAGCGCCCGAAGTCGTAAATCGCAAATATACTCACATTGATACAATATAATTACATATTTCGGTATGAGCATTACGTGAGATTGTGTGTGTGTGAATACTTAAGTATTCTGCACTTTAACATACTACCCAGTAAGAAAATTAGTTGAAGAATTATTTGAGTTTTTCAATACATATTTGCAAGAAAGATGGAGTTAGAAAATACTTTTCCGAAAGATATAAAATATTCACTTATCTTGCCATAATACATACATATGTATGCACATATTTATATACATAGAGTATTATATGATAAAGTCTGACCCGGATTGTCTGATCTCCATATGACGCAAAAAATTATAGTACTACGTGATCAAATTTGACCTGGACGAATTCATTTCCTAGACTGGTACGACCCTTTTTAAATTCGTGTGAAGTTTGATCTCTATAGGACGCAAAAGCATGTTTGACAATTTTCCCATGGAAAGAATTAGAGCATTATGTGATCAAATTTGACCCGAACTGGTCCATTTCCATGATTGGTTTGACCTTTTGTATACTCCTGTGAAGTTTAAGCTCCATATGATGCAAATATTGTATCTGGCCGTTTTTCCAATGGAAAAAATTTGAATTTTGAATTTTATTCTTTTATATAAAACTACGACTGGGAAATACTTAGTGGAATATGTTGCAGAAGTATTTTGAGGTGTCAAATTTATCACGAGAACAAATATTTGGCTGGCACAAAGCTTTCAGTGAACGTCGGGAAGTCAGCGAAAATTTTCCTCACGCTAGTCGTCAATACACCTCTTTCAGTGATGATGATGTCGAAAAACTGAAGGAAATAGTGCTTGAAAATCTTTGTGTTGGCATCACAGAGATAGCAGAGGACCATAACATCTGTAATAGAACGACTAAGCCCGTTTAGTTAATGTTTTGGGTATGAAGCGTGTCAATGCTGAGTTTCATACAAAGGAGCCGAATCCATGGTTATGTCTGAGTATTTCGCTAAACACGAAACCGACTCACCGAGTCACCGTTCAGCCACCACATCTGCCAGATTTTGCACCGTGTTTTTAGAAACTGAAAACCCACTTCGGTTAACATGCTATGAGTAGATTGAAGCAATTAAAAGTCATTCGACGAAGGGACAGAAGGCTATCTCAGCTGGAGCTTATAGCAAGTTTAAGGAAAACTGGATGAAACGTTGGCGCCCTTCTATTGCCTCGAGAGGAGTCCTTCATCAAAGCAATATATTTGTCGCAACCATTTGCAATTTTGCTGTTTAAAGTTAATAACATAATCGCTATCAAACAAGAACTGCTCAAATATTTTTGTGGTAGTTAGTTAAAAATTCACATTTATGTAAATATTTAATCGTGGAAGTGTTTCCAACAGGGTACTTTCACAAATTTATACAAATGCACATATTTTTCGGTAAATAACTATTGTGTAAGTTTGCTTATTCACATGTATTCCCTTGACAGTTTGGAATGCTATAAGGCTCGCATGTATTGCCCACGTATATTTCGCACTATACCCTTTTTATAGAGATCTAGGCAAGTAAGTCATATATGTATGTAAATTAAGGTGACACTGAAATGCAAGAAAAACATTTTTAAAACACACTTCATAAATCTGAAACCCTAAGTTGATGTTATTATAGTCGTACGTACAGCCATATCTGTCCCGATTCATACATAATTCAATATCAGTATGCACTATTTGTATCTACTGTCTAAAATCACAGTTATTTCCTAAATTGTATTTTTTTTGGAAACGCCCCGTAAAGTTTTTGAAAAATGATATTCTAATACAATATTTTCTTTCTACTAGAAAAATTATTTTTTCATAAAAATAAATAAAAAATTTCAGAATTTTTTTTGTTAATAGCGTATGTTTGTAACAATAAAAATTTTCTAATAAAATATTGAATTTTTTATATGGCAAAAATTTTTTGTTGAAAAAAAGGTGTTTTTTATCCGAAGAAATCCATGTAACCTCTTAAAATAATACATCAAATGTACTGAGCATTCATACAAGTGCCTTATACACATATATGTTCATTCTATGTTGCTCATACGGCATGGCATACTGTATGTATAGTATATTGGATTGCGCAAATGATCATCATTAAGACATTTTTCTGTAGCGATAAATTTTAAATTATAGTAAATAAATTAAATATTATATATAATAAATATTGTAATCTTCATAAAAAAATGCAGCTTCGACTCTTTTTTTATATTTAAGAACCTCACTAATGCAAAAATATATATATTTAATAGGACTTCTATTAGTAGTTGCTGTGTAGTTTCTCCCTATCTTTAATGTGGACTTTTATAATTATACAGTGTTGTTTGGGTGTTTAAAGAGTTTGTAGAGCAAAAATTCAAAATATGCATAGAAATCTTTTGGCATTCCGCTTCTAGCATTTATAGGAGACTTTACATGAAGTAATCGATACACCATGCTTTGAATAAAATTTATTCCTAACTAAAATAAAATTGATACAAATCTATTTTTGCCCTCACCAGCCTTATAATTGGGCATGTGTGTGTACCCTAGACTGACGCTCTCATTTTGAAGCACACAGATTCTGCAAGCTTTTTAACTTTTTGCACTAATAATGATACTAAAAAATGTTTGCATTATCACCTCTGTAATTAATATTTCCATCGTCACCTACAATATAAGAATACGTTATATGATATATAAAATGTACAATATATAAATAATTTACTTAAATTTCTATATGATAAATAGATAACAATGTAAAATAAATATGCGTTTTGGTACTCTTATTTATCTGGTGGAATATTTCTCCATAAAAAAGAGATACATGTAGGTATGTACAACTTATGTTTGGCTTTATTGGAAAATATAAACTAACAATGCATTAATCAAAACTCAGCGAATTAATATTTGGAGTATACGATTTCATTTTATATATTTTTTGAGTCATTTCATTTGTTTTATTTATATTTATTATTATTCACTAACGTTTATATTTTGGTAAGCAGAGTCCCCAATACGAATTCATTTTATTGAGTGCTTTCGCAATTGTGCTTAGGATCAAGTATGAGCAATCGATACAAATAATGTGTTTGTTAATAACTTTATGTCTAAATATTCACCAAAATCAAAGTACTGTAATTAATTAGTCGGCTTTTATTTACAAATTTACTCGGCAGCAAGATGACAAATACAGCAGAAAATTATTTTGGTTTTTTTGTACAGAACTTAATGATTGCTGATAGCAATTGCTCAAGAGATGCGTAGGTAGAGCTTTACAATATTTTTAGATATTTTTGGTAGTATTCCAATAAATTATACTAAACAGAAGACAATTGCTCTTAAAGGGTAATGTATTTTGTGAGAAGCTTTTAATGTATGAATGGGTTAGCAGGCAAAAAAAAACTCCAAAAAATAACCGATGTGAGTAAGTAGTAGATACACAAAAATTATACATATATTTATATTAAGGTGCTTCAAAAAAATGTTTTTAACTTTTTTTCAATTTTTACCCCCTCAAATGTTAGGGATTGACAAAACAAAAATTCTCCCTCAAGCCAGGCGCTGTAGCTTAACTCTAAGAGGTCGCTATTTTTTTAGGTTCCCATTCATTTAACATAGGAATTTTCGTTTTTTCATTCAAAATAAAATTTCACAAATTAATTTTTATTTCTCAAAAATAACCATCACAATTCAGAAAAATAGCTTTTCAAACTTTAATAATTCCTGCGACAAAATTGTTACTCTCATAATTTTTTTTATTTTAATTGAAAAGATTTCAAATCACTGCGTTTAATCGTCTAATTAAGATAATCAAACTTTGTCGCAGAAATTTCGTTGAAGATAGGCTGCAATATTGATATCTCGAAATCTGAGTGACTAGTTCGCGTATAAACAGTTGGTAACCATGTCCAACCGATTTAGCTCAGCTAAGATAAAGGTTTTCGTTGTTGTAGATAAGATAAGTTAAATAGATAAGCATATTGCTAAAGTCCAATATACTAGTAGGTGCTAGGGAGGTGATGTAATCTCTATTCGGAAACATAGATCCCAGGGCCTTAATTCTGCAACTGCAGACTGCTATGCAGGCAGTTGGGAGGTGTTTTGGAGTTTAAGGCTCCCTGTCGCAGAACCGCTAATTTATGCAAGAAGTAGGCGGAACATTTCCGAGGTATGGACACTTTGGTGCGTGGTTCTGCGACTCCTGCATCAATTCTCTCCGACGTTTTCGAGTCGCTGATGTACTTAATTCCATGCGCTGGGATGCCTGCAAATCGTTGGAGCTTCGAATGTTGAAGCTCTACCGAAATCTGCAAAGCATTTGTGACCCCAGCCACCCCATACGTGATTATCGGTCGAACGATTATGGTGTACAATCATCTGACAATCTTTAGCTTACAGCCCCGGGATTTACCAGCAAATCGATTGCACACCATTAGGGCTTTAGTCGCTTTATCAGCTTGCTGCTTCCACTCCAGAGTGGAATCCAGCATGAGACCAAGATATTTGACCATCTTGGTCATCTCTACCTCTCTGCCCCAAGGGTTAGGTTCCTTAGCCCGGGCAAGGACTTACGACTTGTAAACGGGTCCTAGACATCCTAGAGGGGTTGATATTCAACTCAAATCTATTGCTCTCTTTTTTTGGAGACATTTTATTGATTAAAATAATAAAGTGGGGTTGTTCAATAAGAGCGCTACAAAAGTTTTTTTTTTAATAAAACAAAGACTGTTTGGGATATTAATTTTTCACTTTTCACTCTCTCCTTAAGTCAGGATTAAACCCCTTTGTATTAAATCGCAGAGTGTGTCCTCGAATTTTCCTCTGGCTATAATAACAATGTCATCCGCGTATGCTTGAAAGCGGATCCTATTGTCAGTTAGCAAAACTAGTAGGCCGTCCTCAATAAGGCTCACTAACAGGGGGGATAGCCCTCCAGGCTGTTGGCAGCCTCTGGTAGTGCCCGGACGAATCCTGGTATCCTCTACTGTGGTTTAAACAATACAGTGTCGAAGTACAGCCTCTATCCATTTGCGCACCGGTGATGCCACATTCCTTTTCTCTAGTGCACTGGCTATGCTTTTGTGAGACGTGTTGTCAAATGCACTTCGTTGTTTAGGAAGGCACATGACATTACTTCACCTTCTTCCAACGAACTCTCTATCTTGGGAGTTAACTGGTACAGAGCAGTATTATTTCAGTGTAGTACTCGTACTATTTGGCTAGAATATTGAAGGAGGAAATAAGCTAATGTGATTCTTGGCATCGATAGTTTGGTTGTCACAAGCTTTTTCCCCATTTTTGAAATACGGGAAATCAACATCGCTATTACCAAACCAGGGGACTGTTTTAACTCTTAAAAAAAAAAAACGATTTAATCATGAAAATATTACTTTCAAATTGTATAAAAATTTGAACCTTTTGTAAAAATTCCCTCAATCAGGATGCCGGAGACTAATCAATGATTTCCGAATATTTCGAAATCATGTTTTTATAGCTTCTTTTGTCTTCAGCATATTTATGTCGTCAAACATTAACTGTAATTACTAAATGTGCCCCGAACTATTTACATGCTATTAATTTTGCGTAAATCGCATGCAATTAAATAAGTAATTACGCACCAAATATATATCATTGACATTTTAAATTGTCCGCCCAACAACGGAAACAATTAGTTCAAAGTCTTATTGCAGTCACAAGTAAAGCAGAGATACACATACACATACATTCAAACATGCACTCACTTATTCATGTGCTATATACCTGTGTTTACACACACACACACACACACCCACACAGAGAGCAAAGTATGTGCCAATATGGGTCAACAACCACTTGGGAATCGCTACAGTCAGTTTGCCGTATAGGCAACGGATACCGGCGATGAGGAAGAGAAAAGGCATAAAATTTAATTAGCGAATTTTAACGAGCGAAGACGAAGAAGAAGAAGCAAATTGTAAGTTAAGGCCCGGAAGCGGCTAAATTATAAGCATACTATCAGCAAAAGGTGAAATAAAAATTCCTGTTCCATTTTATATTTTTCGCCTGCTTAATGGCACAAATAATGCCGGTGGTGGCAAATGAACCAGCTGTGACCGCAGCAAGCAAAAAAACATAATAAATAGCAAAGACTTTTTTGTGTCGCTGGTTTTAGAGCATAAATCAAATAAATGTAGTATTTGTAGAGCCATTCAACATATGCAATCAATTTTGTTTGTAAGAAATGTGAAATTTTGGTAAATTTCAGACCTGAGAATCTAAAGAATCTGGTAACTTTATATCAAAAACCTATTTGATAATGATATTTTTAAAATTTATGTTAACATTATTATAGAAGAGGCCTGGAATTTGGCCATCTTCAAAGACAAAAAACAAAACTGAAAAAGTAAACCTTGAGAATTGAGTGTTTACCGAAAAAATTGGCAGCAAATTGCTGAAGCTCATTATCCCAAGCGCTTATACATTTCAGTTATAATATTCACTTCAGTCAGAAAGATCGCATTTATTCATGAATTTTTTTTTTAAGCATTTTATTGATTAAAACAATAAAGCGGGGTTTTCAATAAGAGCGCTACAAAAGTTTTTTTTCAATGAAACAGAGACGGTTTGGGATATTAATTTTTCACTTTTCACACCACTTTTTAATAACTTATTTTTAGTAATGTGTTTGGTACTTTAAAACAAGTTTTGGTTTCTTTTTTCCGATTTTTAGACTGACCCTTTAAGACTCTGAAATAACTACATGAACGTAGATTAGACAATGGCCTGTTAAAACCACTTGTAACTAGCAAATGTGGGACTTGTGGAGGGCAAGGCGAATATCTCTAAACCAGACAAAGGGATATAAGATTCAAAAGGGGTTTATTACTCGTATAATACCAATATTGTATTTACAAAGCATCTCGCATGTTTTTGACATACTACTGTATTACTATTATACATGAAAATTTTTACACCGCTGTTATGCCTTTTTCAATTGTAAAGAAACAACCGAATGCCAATTCAGACACATCAAAGATTGAATAAATTACTTGAAGAGTAGGGGAAAGTTGTGAAATTAGTATGGCATTCCTAGTATTAGACTATCAAAAACGCAATTTTTGATAATTAAAAAAAATAACAACTACTGTATCAATGGCTTTGCAGTTTTAAGGGTATATTTCTAAATGCCTACTTTAAAAATGCACAGTTAAATATCGACGGCGCTAAAATAGGTCTTCCACTTCTAGTGTGTGGTCTGCTCTGTGGTTGAAACCTTGCATTCTCAATTTATTTTCTCATACACAAAACATGTAATTAAGCTAGAAGAAAGTTATACTAAAAACATGCGCTGGAATTTATGTGGTGGAGATGAAGCGATCATATTCACGGAATATATTAACAGAGCGCTACTCTACCGATCAGTAATACCAAACTCGTTTCATCTGTTTTAGAAATATAAATATTCTAGTTTTTCTGCATAGAGTTGCTTACTTACCTTTTCTTTGAAAATACTTATACCAAATATGCATTGCTAATATTTATTTATATGGGGTCGTGTAGCTGCACGCTTGCCCTTTAATTTGATACCCGCATGCACGAAATCGGTTGCGAATTATAGAAGTTATTCAGGTAAACATGATAGCTGGCATCACATCCGCGTGTCCTGCTTGGGCCGGTGGCGCAGTTTCAGTTTGCGCCTTTGAGGTAGGCTACAGGAAAAAATAATTTTTGCGGCAGCTACCTACTGGGCGGTTCTGGGTGCCCACCCGTGTGGCTGGGGTGACCAGATTGTCATTTTTTCGTAGTTTTGGCAATTCTTAGCCGATTTTAATGATTTTGGTGTCAAATTAAAGGGAATTGAGAGGAGTTTTAGAAAATTGAAAGAAATGAAGAAAAAAATATATATTTTTTTTCTTAATTTTGGTAAATCTTATCGGATTTTGATGATTTTGGTGTCAAATTGAAGGGGTTGAAGAGGAGTTTTGGAAAATTGGAAGATATGAAAAAATAGGGATTTTTTCGTAATTTCGGTAAATCTTAACCGATTTTGAAGATATTGGTGTCAAATTGAAGGTATTGAAGAGGAGTTTTGGAAAATTGGTGGAAATTAGGAAAATAGTGATTTGTATGTAATTTCGGTAAATCTTATATGTATATATATACTTATTATACTTACACTTATTTCCTTTCTTCTTGCAGAAATTAAAAAACCTACTTTTATTTAGTTGTAATTAAACTATTAAATATTTATTTAAGTAACTTTTAAGCAATTAGATTTATCATTTTAGTTGTTGCAGTAAAGTAATCTTAATACACATATAAATAATCATATTTGGCTCGCTTTTGATATTCAAAATACTTTCATTAAGCAATCATGCCATTTTTGCCGCAGCATTTTTATACTCTAAAGAGGTTATATTAAGTTTTCTAGGCAGTTTGTGAGACCCAGTGGCAAATATCGGAGGCGCGATGAGTTATATAAATAATGAAATGGTCGGCATCGATTGAGTTGATTTTGCCATTTCCGTCAGTATACATACATATACACGAATTAGTCCTTAAGTTTATGAAATATCAAAAATTTTGATATTTCTCAAGGAGGTGCTGATTGGTCAGAATCACCGATATCGGACCACTATAGGATATAGCCGACAGACAATAAGACCGACCAAAATAGAAATAAACATATTAATATAAATTCTTAATGCTATAAAAAATAAATAAATAATATTTCGTATAAAAATTATATTTTTTAATTATAAGAATATTCAAATTATTAGGAAGTAATAGAAAGCTCTAAATAAAATAAAATAAAATAAGAAAAAATGTGTTCATTAGTAAGCTAGATAGTGGCTTCAGTTCGAAATATACTGGATGCAAAAAGCCTTGTGCTCTCCTTTGAGCCCGCATAGTACCCGATCAGTTCCTAAATTATGAATATTGGCTATTGTATAATTTCAGCAAAATATATTTCCCTTCTTTTAACGGTTTCTCTGTTTTTATTTTTTTCTAGACTGGAGTCCCCCACACGACAGATTGAGTTGACCGCTGCCAAGTATATAAATTTGCAGTCGCGCGCTGGAGCAATAGAAGTGGCGGCGCTGAAGGATGTGCGGATGAGTGCGTTGGACGGAAGTGTAAGTGGTAAATGTGATACTTTAAAGTATTTTAAAATATACTAGAATATACTACATAGATTAATTGTTATTATCACTAGATAAGTTTAAAGCCTGGTATACTCTCTATCGCCTCAAAATATCACTAATATAATTTTTATATTTTTCTTTCGCTTTCACTTTACCTTTTCCAATCAAATCGCGTGCCACAGTTGCGCTTGGAGTCCGCGAAAATCCTTATGCCGAATTTGCGTACGGTGCAGCCACCGCCATTGGGGGCGCCACAGAGTCGTGACCATTTGCATCGTGTCTTCCAGCTGTGCGCCTGCTCGAACGGCAAACTATTCCTGGCCGCGCCACATTCGATATGCGCCGGCGATGACAGCACTGTTTGTAGATGATTACCCGAACGGAGACAATAAAGCAAGTAGATGCAGCAAATGTAGCATATAATTTTTTTAATTATGATTTCTGCTGCAAATTTCAATTGATTAATTTTAGTAATAACTATTGAATAGTTTGATTGCCTTATAGACCTTGTCAAATACGACGTAAAATGTAATTATTTTCGACTAAATTTTATAGAAAATTTTCAAGACAAATGTCTCGATGAGTTCATTACTATTTATTTATATAAAATGAATTTATATTTTTTTGGAAATCTAAGGCTAATTCGTGCAAAAACAGCCATGTTTTTGTGAATACTTTGTGACGACGCAATTAAAACATTTTTGCTAAAACCAATAATAAATTAAAGTGTAACAGTTTGTACAAAAGTTGCATGAAGGAGTTGGCGACTGCGGCAACGGCAGCAATTATTCAAATGTGTTATGGAAAAAAGTAGGACTGTGGCATCCCTTATATGAACCGAGACATTTTTTTCGAAATTTTAATTTGTATTTTTCTTTTGGAATTTTTTGAGTACAAAAACTTGATTTTTTGCACATAGACTCAGCTAATTTGTTGTTGTAAAATACAAAGTATTTACAAATATTCGCCATTAGCTTATAAATATTCCACGGAATTAATATTAAAAATTTCAAAAGGACCGGAGGCATCTAAAATCAGATTAATACATTAAAAATAAAACTTTGAGTTAGAGAGGCTTTGAGTTATGGAAGGAAATTAGTATGAAATTTGACTTCTATTGCAAATTCAAAAGATCGTGTTACCCACCCCTTACATCTATCGAGGCTACGCTTATCCAGTTAGGATGATATGTATATCTCTTGCACGTTCTACATGTAAAGTATAATCGAGTCAGAAGAGGAATATCATGTCGTTATGTTTCCCATGTTCTTCATTGCTTTATAACTACAAATTGAAAAAAAAGTTTTTTCATTATAACTATTAAAAAATAGTGATATTATTTTAAGGTATGTGTTTGACAATGATTAAGCTGTGTTCCTTTGAAACAAATTGTGGGGTTAACTGAAATAATGGAATAGCTTACGTAATAGAGCATCATGAAGATTAAATTACAAAAATGATATAAGGATCGAGTGGATGCACCTTTAACTATTTTGCAATACCCTAGAGGCTCCTTACTCGACCAGTGTCATTCCAAAGATACCAAAGCTTCACAAAAGAGTCCAAGCCACACGAGTCACAACGATCATGCGTTCCAATGCAGTGCGTCCAATGCACTCTAATCAGAGTAAAGATTTTAATAAAAACAATTTTCTTGATCGAATTGAATACTGATTGCAACAGGAAACGATAGAAAATTAAAGAAATGACGCTCTGATAGAGACTACAGGACAAATAATTTCTTTAACTCATTTAATTTCTCTGTTGCGTATACGCCACGTCTTCCTTTTATATGCCGTGTATGTGAGGGATATCAGGAGAATGCTTGTTTTTTTTGTTCAGAAGGTATATCCTTAGATTTTCACGTCCATTATATCGTCCCCTCAATATAACAATAGCGTATGTGCTGATACGCCATTATTTTTTTATTGCATATTTAGAATCTCCATCATTGATTCTATGTCTGGTCAAAATTTCGTCAAATTCTACTTCCACAAAGTGGGTCAAAATGTCATTAGAAAAAAAATGGTGTATAATTTCATGTTCAAAAATTTCCTTCAATAAGTGTATAGACATCTGATTTGACAAAAACTTTAAACTCGATTTTCTCAAAACCCAAAAAAAATTATACGCTATTGTTATATTGAGGGGACGATATAATATCTGAACCCCCTACAGAACACACACTAACGCACAATATTCTATATGTAAAGACATGTTTATAGGAAAAATTTTGAATCGCTCACTAAAAATTGTCAAACGTTAATTTTTTTCTAATTGATATGAAAATACGTACACAAAAAGATTAAAAATTACAAATGGTTTATTTTTGTAAAAATTCGTTTTGACCAATTCTATTTGCGAGCGATGCCAGAAACGCACGCAATATGACGTCACGGTATTCCTTCTTCTTCTTTACTGGCGTAGACAGCGCTTACGCGTTTATATTCGGCGCCAATTTAAGATACCAACAGAGAGGAAGTCTTCCATTTCCTTTGCTTACACCGGCGGGTACTGAATCGAAAACCATCAAAGGTGGAGTGGTCTCTTCCATTCGGTCTAATTAGCGCAGCCGCTGTCTCACGGCATTTCTAGGAGCCGTAAAAATATGATATAATATATACATTTTTTAAGATTCTCTATTGATTATACTCAAATAATTTTTTTTTTTTTGTCAAGAAGAGTAAAAATAGAGCGACAAATAGAATTTTTTGAAAAGAAGACGCTACGTATACGCAACGTAAAATAATAACTTTGACAAAGAAATAAAAAATTGACGAAATTATGACTAACTCAAAATTTTGGGATTTTTTGACATGCCAAAATATGATTTTTGAAAATATTAAATAACTGGTAGATTATAGAGAAAACCATACAATATATAAAACTTTCAACTTGATAGTCATCGGATTTGTCTCCGAGTAATCACGCAAACGGATCCGAAAAATGCTGTTCTGAAAATAATGTTTTTAAAGACTGAGCATAGAGCTGATTGAGGTCAGTGGTTACACTTAAGCAGCGATTTCAAACTTAAGTACGTTTTCTTTTTTCAAAGATATATCCAATGGATAAAACAAAACTTTTTTTTAACTCGGATGCTCCTTGGTACTCACTACCCGAGCAACACGTACTCTAGCGAGATATCTCTCGGAGTGAGGCAAGACGATTGCGCGGCTTTTGTTTCTCCGTCCAAACCTTTCAAGTCCCCGGGACCGGATGGCATTATACTAGCGCTATTGGAACAGGCTGTTAAGGTCTCATGCAACTGGTTGACACTTATATCTGCGAACTGCACAGTTACATCCTGGGGGCCTGGAGACGAATGAGAGTCTTGTTCATTTCGAAGGCTGGCAGGGACTCTCACGTTACGGCCAAGGACTGAAAGCCCATCAGTCTCTCCTCCTTCTTACTAAAAACTCTAGGAAGACTGATGGAGGAGGCTCATTTATCAGGAACGCAACATGCTTATTGTAAACGCAATGCTATCGTGTCATGGCTTGAAGAAGCCATTAGGGTTAAGGAATTCGCTGTTGAGACCTTCCTTGATATAGAGACGTTATCAATGACATCCTGCCGGAAGCAGTTGTAACTGCTATGAACGGTCTTCGGGTTGAATCAAACCTTAAATACCTAATTTTAATGGAAGTGAAACGCCTGTTTAAATTTGCATTGGCTTCTAAGCGTTTTGCTAGCTTATAAGTTCGAACACAAGAGTTATTTTTTTCCAATGGTCTCACAAAGGACAACATATAGTAGTCCACGTGCGATCTTTGATCAGTCATCTAACCTATCGTAATCTAGCCGATATCATCATCATCATATCATCTAAAAATCATCAAATTTGAATAACTTACGTGGGAAGTAAAACAGTTATAAAACAGTAATTACTAAGTAGAATTACCGAAGAGAAATGACAAACAGTTAATACAGAAAGTCGTATTCATTATTATGGCTGTATTACTATTTTTACTATGTCGAAGACTTTTGCTGACAATTTCAAAGTAATTTTCCTTGTCTGTTTTGCATAAAATATAAAAATCCGCACATTATAAACAGCAATACGCGCGAATTAACGCCAATTAAATAACCGTCCTAATGAAATATGCACATTACTTAAGTCAATTACTTAGCGACGCCACAAAAACAAATAAATGTTACTCATACGCCACCGACGCGTCCCACCCAAATGCATTTCCACTGCGTTCATAACTGTCAATGCGTTATGTGCAATGCATTTGCGAACGCATGGCTGTGTCTGCATATAATTGTTTTATGAGCTGCTATGAAAATTCATTGTAACTCCATGCAATTCTCGTTGCAGACCGGGTTTTCTGCATGTAACTACGCGTAGATATGTATGCTCGTATAAATTAATGTCTATATACTAAACTATGTATGCATTGTGATTGCTCTGTCGTGCATCAGCGAGTTCACTGACCCATATTTGTCACACTGCCACACTTTGTGGTAGTTGTCTTTCCGGCCGTTTGCCTTCGCTTTCAATTGTCACCAGTTTAGCGCAGCAAAGGGCTGAACGTACGTGTATGGATGGATGTGTGGTTGTAAACGGTGTATGTGCATGTAAATGTCAATTTGTAATCACACATGTTCACACATACATAGGTGTGTTTGTTGTGTTTTGCCAGACAATGCCACAAAATGTGAGGCACATTAGCGAAATGAAATTTCACTTGGGCAAAATTTGTACACACTAACTGCAGGCGCCTACACAAATCGCTAGGCAGATATGCATGGACCTATAATGTATATTTATATATATAAGTGTGTGTGTGGCACTGACTGTTTATTTGCATTTGCATGCTTTCCAAAATGCTTACAGTTGCAGTCGTGCATGGACAATACTGCGCTTCGTTGCATAGGGCTTACAATAACAACCACCATAGTGGTAACGACGACTAGGAGCCTTCTCTATGTCTACATATCACTCAATGGTCTATTCTTCTACATACTCATATGGTATATAAGCATGCAAGTATATACAACATGTATATGTATATGGATGTGTGTGAGTAGACGTCCCTTTATAGCCCTTTACAGCGTAACGTAGCGTGTCAGGCCACTAACGGCGGCAAATTGTGAATATCCATTCACGATTATGCCTTCACACGCACACATACATACAAGTATCTCTGTGTATTTTAGTATGTGGTAATAATATGAATCCATTTACATATAACATGGATAACAATAATATATATTTGTTTGTTTTTTTGTCGCTTTAAGAAACTCGAGTAATAGCGGAAGAGTTTAATTTCCGCGCTATGTCCTCGAATATCCCGTTATGTGGTGCGCCACTTTACTTAAGTGTCTTAATCTATTACATTTAAATTGTGTATATTGAGGGGATATTAAGCAGACACCACCGGCGCACAGTGGCACCGCTCCATACATTTCTTGGAAAAAAATAGAAGGAGTGGTCGTACAACAACTGCACTGAAACTTTGCAGAAACACTTCTCTGGACTAAATTAAGAAATTTTGAAAAAATCTTGGAAAACCGCCCACTGCCACACCCACCTCCCATATAACTGCAATTGCCAAAATTTTTATTTTTGGACCTAGGGACTTGAAATTCTTGATAAAAATCCAATATAATATGCAATGTTTTAATTGAATATGTAACATGCGAAAAATTGTGTTAGTTTTTATTTGTAATATTATGCAAGCACCATATCTTTAACAATGGGATCTAGTTCTAAGGAAATTTTGTTCGAATGACGCCTTAAGCTACTTATGTAAGGATCCGAAGTTATAAGAAGTCTGTTGAAGTCCGCTACATTAATGTTTTCTGGATAGCATTTTTCTTTTTCAGTCGATAGCTTGTTGTAAGGTGGAAGAATATTATACCCTTCAGACTGCAAAACATTTCTTATGGTATTGTATTGCATCTTTGTTAAATCAGCATCAATTATTAATGCTAATACAATTGAAGAATAAATATAGGCCTGTGGGTTTTTGTCCTTTCCAATCATTTCACTTGCCAGTGAAAGTTGTTGTTGTGGAAATTGTGACGCCAAGGCTGCAGCTTTATACCGTTTCGCGCGATCACTACATTCCTCAAAAGCTTTTGTTTTTCTCCCCCTCGCTCTACTTCAATTCCCGAGAGCCTGAAAGTATACTAAATTTTTTGTCTTATTGACCATTTGTATGAAATATTGGAAGTGACTTTTGAAATTAAAATCGATGTTACTAAAAGGGACGGTAATTGGCGGTTGTTTTTATTTTTTTAATTGAAAATACAGACTCGGAACTTTCATTTTTTTATAGTAAGAGGGCTAAGCAAGGCAAAGCACATAAAGTTTTTTTCCATCAAAAAATGAAAAGTTGATATTTTTTAGTATAATTTTTGAAAAATTATAAAAATTACTTTACTTTGCCAATTTCAATAATTTTTTTTTTATAAACAAGTAGGTGCTATATTTTCACTAAAAAATAAAAGAAAAGCCATAGCTATAAACTTACACACAAAAAAAAATTCTTTATTTGGACAATAATTTTAATCTGATTTTATTGAATAACTTTCCGTCGACTTCTGTTAGTTTTTTTAACTATAAAATTTCACTTTTTATAAAAACCCTTGTTGAATTTTTCTTATCCAAATATTTCTTTACAAAACAAAATCATTAAAGTTTTGAAATTGGAAAGTGGAAAAATCCTATTTTTTCCGCCGAAATGCCACTGTGCGTCGTCTGAAGAACACTTCTTATTGCCAGCCAACGATGTGCAATTTAAGTAATTAATAAAAACTTCAAGGAGTTGATGGATGTCTATGGTAAAAGGGTGGATCTCGAGTAAATTAACGAAATTTATAGATATATTTATATTTATATATTTTTTTGTCAATAAAATTTCGAGGGCAATAATATTATAGCTAAGGCAATTAAAACATATTTTGAAGAATGATGGTTGAAGCGCGTCCCAGGAAATTAAAATTCTTATTTATTTTTGGCGGCTAAAAAAAGTGCGACACGTCTTCATAGGAAAAATCGAATTTCTGTCCGCTGTGAGATGCAGCGTGTAATGAGTTAAAGTCATGCTTCCGGGTAAGCAGTTACTAGTCTTAGGGATACACCCAATTCCTTCTCTTGCGACCTCGCCGCCTTCCCTAGAAACGTGAGTAACCCTTGGATAAGATGCGGTAACCAATTTGTGTGGAGCCTGGGGAGAAGCTTCAGCGGAGTCTTTCTGACAAATTTAAATTAATGGTTCACTGTAATCTAATTGGAGCGTCTTTTCAATGGCTGCGAGCTGGCGTCGGTCCTTTAAAAAGCGACTCGCTATACAAATGTGTATAAAACTCTATACTTCTCGCCTAGCAGGGTTGTGCGCTGGTTTAGAAACCACTCCTAATAAAAAAAAACAACAGTCTCGGATGATAGACCCCATTTTTGAAGACAAACAAAGGAAACATAATAAGGCTTATTATTTAAGGGCATACGTGTGAAATTTCCGGTCTCTCAAATTGGATGCTCAGTTGGTAAATAAAGACTCACAGCACCGTCGTCCACGAAATGCGATGCTCGGGAACACAGATCCTTCCTTGTAATATTTACTACAGCATAACACCCATAACACAGATTATAACACAAATTTGCACCCACGCCCCAAGGGAAGAGAAGGACCATGTGACCAAAGATGATTATAATGATTGCTGATGAAACGAGCTTATGATGAGCTTATGCTGCCGTCACGAATTGTGCCTGGCGATTTTCCTCACCTTCTCGACGAACAAAGACCAAACTGTACAAGTCCCTCATCATTCCCGACATTTGATGAGCCGGTCTTAGGAGTGTGCAAGTGTAAAGTTTTGGGGAAGATTTATGGTCCTTTGTGCATTGTCAACGGTCAGTACCGCATTCGATGGAACGATGAGCTGTAAAAGATAATATAGTATTTTTAAGGAAATAAATATAATGATTGCTTCATTACCAGACAGTATTGATCATATAATTCCTCATTGACCGAGTAAATATATGCCGCCAGCAGAGTTGCAAATAATGTATTATAAAGGTAATTGAATTTATATTTATATTAATTTCCCTTCAGCAGCTCCTTAAACGGTGCGAAAATGGGGGACCTGAAGTCTGAAGCCCACATATACTTAATATAAAGTTTTTCGAAGTTCCAGTTAACTTCATACCTCAGATATCGGCCAATATATTAGTTACCTGAATAATATTCATAAATATTTGCTTTTCAATAACAGTGTACTCATACGGCAACCATCGACGAACTGGGATGAAAATTTGGCCTAGCCCCTGGCAAAGTTCGTTTAATAATTCAAACTTTCAGCACTTTTGGTGCTAACAAGTGATGACTGAAAGGCGCAGTAGAATCTGTTTCTTATTTTACATTTAACTCACTCAGAAAACTTTGATAACTGAACTTTACTACCACTAATGGGATAAGAATTTAATAGCGTTTCTCGATATTATAAAATCGTATATTATTAAGTATTATAAAAATTAAAACTTCTCTGGTAGTTTTTCACATATTTTCTTGTGGATTGAATAAATGTTTTTCATATAACACTTCATCATCATCAATCATCTTTTAAAAAAGACATGCGCCTCTCGTACTTCGAAACTGGTAAAATAATTTTTCACCGGCCAAAAATCCTACATCATAAGCTCATCATCAAAAATTTCAAATTTGGCATTTTATGCATTACAACAACTACATTGCAAAGGAGTTTTTAGAACAACATTCAATGTGTACGATTTATGTATGTACAAAGTGTACCTCAGATTTGAAAAAAATCAAACGCAAATTGAAAGAGTACGTAATAGTTATCAAGGCAAGTATTTGAAACAACTAAGTAACAGGTAAGTTGGGGCGTAACCGAAAATTTGATACTCTAGCACCTCTCAAGAATTAAAGCCAGGGAAGTACCTTCAGGTACATAAGGTGTGTGAGTTATATGGGGTCTAAGGCGAGTTTTCATTCGATTTTATTCATTCTAAGTACAAATATGCACCTATATAAGAAAAATACGTTTTCTTAATTTTATTAAGATAGCTCACATACGAGTATTAGCCGATACATGCCGCATAAAGTCACCCGGAAATTCCGAAATCTTTATATTAGGTATATGGTGGCTAAGGGAAGTATTGACCCACTTTATATACTACTATCAGGAAATAATTCCCTCTGAAATTCAATTAATTTCAATCAAGTCCTTGCATTGGTAATATTTTATAATTTATTTCTCCCTTATTGAAATTTATTTAGGTGTTTCATATAGTCTCATAAAGTTATAAGTTATAATGAACCGAAATCGAGGATTAAGGATTGTAATTTGAAAAACTAAAATTTGTATGTAGTCCAGTAAGTTTATTAAACAAGTTTAAAAATATATGATTCTATGATTTTACGAGGCGATATGACAAGTTGTGTGGGACACCCCTAATAATATTTGAGCAAATTTGGTTTGTTCTGTTACGAAAATAACACCATGCACAACTCCAAGATGCTGAAGGTTTGCAAATGAGAAACAAATTATCAAATCGAAAGTTTTAGAACATAAATTATTATTTTTTTCTTTTTAGGTATGTTTTTTTTTTTTTATTTTTATTTTTTTTTTTATTTTTATTTTTTTTTTTTTTTCTTTTTATTTTTTTTTTTCTATGCAGTAGTTTCTTTTACATGGTACGTAAATAGTAAATATGTGGATAATTTATAGAAATATTGATTTAAGAATTTCTTACTTTAGCATTTTATATTATTTATCAAATGGAAAGCTTAACCACAATCACACTGGTAGTCTTAGTAAAATGCATTTTGAATGACTTTGACAGGTTACTCATACGCACGAGCGACTGCCTTAATCCCAATACCAAATAATCGATTATAGGGATTAAGGACTAAAACTAATTCCAGATTACGAATGTCTGTCCCTTCATACAATGACGCAAATGTAAATTTGATTGAAATTTTATAGTACTCCTATATATATGTATCTACAACTTGTAATCTATAATAATAAATTTACCAAATGAAATAGTTTGTATGAATGGAAACACATATGTTTATTTGAAAAATATGTTAGAGCACCTTTTAGTTAATAATTAAATAGCAATTTTATAACTTTTATCAAAGCTCACTTACGCACTTCGCCATTCACTATGCCACGCTCACACAGCTGCACCACAAAACTAACTCATAAGTAAAGAGACGTAGGCACAAAAGCAAATAATAAATTGTAGAGCTTATCAAGTCAATATAATATTACAAGTTTGTATGTATGTAGAAATATATTGAATTTGCCGATGCCATATTTATGCAATTGTCAACTTACATCCTACTCAGGCATTTATGGGTATAGCAATCACGTCAGTGATGAGTGATCAGTTGCTGCAGTAATGAGGTCGGACATGAATATGAATTTATTTGCGCACATAAATACTAAATAAGCATAGAATACAATACGAATGCCATATGAGTAGGTTGCACTCGTATTTTACAAAGTATATATGGGCAAATAATAGTTGCGAATTACAATGGGTGATTTGAAAATAAATGAAATAAGGTTTTATATATCCAACACATAGTTATGGCTTACGCAAATGAAAGCAAGTGTCAAATAAAAAAGAAAAAATATTGAAAATTAGTTTTTTTTTCATAATCCAAATGGTTCAAAGTAATCAATGTTATAACACTGAATAAACGCTTGAATTAAATTTAAAATATTCTTTTACAAATCGGTTTCTCAGATATTACTTAAAAATCTTGGCAGAAAGCTTAGCAAAATACCTTACATGCCTATAAATACAAAATTACTATTATAAATTTTATGATGTTAATTTTTAATTAAAACTTTTTCATATTCTATCAAACTAAATTATTATACAGTGTAGTGTATATAAGTGTTTCGAGATTTGCCTGCCGATGAAGAAAAATTGATGTTCAACTACTTCTCATATATCGGTGACAATTGCTTATAGCAGTCTCACTAGTATATTGTTGTGTTCTAGGTCTACAATACATTCAATATGTCATTGCCACAGCAAACGCATATAGGAATGTAAAAAATTGTAGACGCTGCAACTAAAGCTGATTTGAGCTTATATAAATGTGACTGTGATTTTGTATTGTGGTTTATTATTACTTTCACTGTGCTAGAAAATCCATAAGTCCTCACTGCTGCCAATGACGTCAAAAGACGTAATGAAGAGCACAAATTGAACAAGTTTATTGCATTAAGCTGGCATTACATACCATCTTATACATACATATATAATTTACACATGTAATATGAAATAATATGGAGTTAATGGGTATGCTTCTTTTTCTTCTTTATTGGTGCAGAAAACTCTTACGCGGTTATAGCCAAGTTTCCAATAGTGCGGTAGTCGTTCTTCCTTTTCTTTGTTTGGCGCCAATTGGAGATTCCAAGTGTGGCAAGGTCCTTTTCCACCTGGTCTTTCCAACGGAGTGGAGGTCTTCCTCTTCCTCTACTTCCCCCCGAGAGGACTTTTCAATTGCCTTTTCAGTCCGAAGTAGCACCTGTTGCCAGCCATGAGTTATTCCCCGTTGAATTTCAAGTTTGACGTTGTTGTTGATGTTAATGCTGGTTTCAAGATAGACGAAATTATCTACGACTTCGAAGTTGTGACTGTCCACAGTGACGTGGGAGCCTAGTCACGAGTGCGACGACTCTTTATTTGAATACAGAAGATATTCATTCTCCTCCTTCATGGAGGAAATCAAGGTGACGCATTTCCCTAAGTTCCCATATACTTAATATTCGGATTATCAAACTGTCGATTCACTTTACATTCTGCAGCAGCTAGCGAATGTGCCGGAAAACTGTATGTGGGGTTAGCATAAGTAAAGGGGCAAAATAATACGAAGGAAGCGGATATATTCTCAGACCGGAAACCGGAAAAGTCTCTGATCGGACACACTTCCGTTATCGTTTGGCAATTTCCGGAATAAAATTCAAACCGGAAGTAGAATATAACTTTTAATTTCCGGTTCCACCTAAGACCAACTTCCGTTTCCGGTTGTTAATTTCCGGAAAATTTCTTTAACCGGAAGTATTGAACTGTTGTTTTCTTATTCCCGGTTCTGGACATATACCCGGTTATAAAGAATATCCACTTCCCTTGCTTAATTTTCGCCCCTTTCCATATGCTACGCACCAGCAAGTTTTTGGGTGCATCCGCTGTCGGCTGCAGAAAATTGCATTCAAAGTGGCAGCAAAATCTCGAATTTCTACCAGGCGACCATGTAGCAAGCGGCCGCCGAATAGAAAAAAGCTTATAACTAGAGCTTAGAGCTCGCACAAAAAATCTAAAAATGTGGAAATTTGTAGAATCGCATGGCCTACCATCCGATTTAAGAAAATTCGAATTCGGAACCACGCTAAATTTTAGAGAATTAAAAATAAGTTTAAATTCGCCGGTTTTTTTTTTGCAAAATAATGCTTAAAACGGTCTAGAATGGTCCTTGCGCAGCTTCGTTTTGCATAGTTTAGCAGGTTGTACTTTACATTTTATTGATATTTTTATCCGGCGATTCAGTTCCTTAAGTTTATCAGGAGGATATGGGAGATGAGTAAGTAGTTTGAGTTAATTTTTGCTTCGCCAAATAGGGCAGTTTTCAGAAATTCAGTGTTGGTCGAACCTATACTTCAACATTGTAGAGCTATGTGACCATTTTCCTCCTTCTTGAGTTGTCGTTGAGATCCCCAACATCTTACTTACCGATAGTAAAGCCCTCTTTGGAGAAGACTAGTCCACTACTTTGACTGTTCCTTGGCCTATGGTGTGTAACAAGGCATCCATGTTTCGCCGACAGTCACGAATCGACCCTGAAAACCTTCAAATTGCATTTAAAAAGTGTTGAAAGCACTCGTCATGCCGTCGTTCTGACCGGGCGTTCTCACGCCAATATTTCATGAGGATATAATCCACGCGATCTCCAATCCGAAGTCGTGGCTGTTTGTTACGCTATCTTCTGGACAAGGCTTATTTATTTGATATTTTTTACAAAAACAACAACCGAAACATTGACAATTTTTTCCCGTTTTTTTCTGAATTTCGCGGATTTGCCCTCCTCTACATGCCGTTTCGACTGAAGATTTGACAGTAACCATCTTCGAGCATGCACAACACGTTATTAAATTTCGTTACTTCTTGAACTGTTTTCGCTAGCGTAGATGATATACACCAATTGCTTGTTCGTTTCACGACTTCAACTGTATTTAAAACGTAGCAGGTGTATAAAAATTGTTAAGAGCGGTTCATACCCACTGGCGTATCACTTAACCATAGCTAATGTCGTAAAAACTGATAAGGAGCATGCATCAGCTTCTTCGAAAAATATGGTCAGACGAAAGTAATTTGGAATTTAAGTGTGCTCTGCCCAATTCACAAAAAGAGAGACTCCACAATCTGCGCCAATTACCGTGGGATAAGCCTCCTCAACATAGCGTATAAGGTTCTATCGAGCGTATTGTGTGAAAGATTAAAGCACACCGTCAACAAACTGATTGGACCTTATCAGTGTGGCTTTACGCCTGGAAAATCAACAATCAAAGTTCCCAAAATTGTAACTTGCTTCTGTAGGGCAATCCTTAGACTCTTAATGAATTTAAATGACTACTCCTTACATTTTCCTGAATCATATCTGGCCACAAATCATAGATTACCGCAATTTTATTACAACAATATGGTTTATGTAATTACGATAATTTATGGACAACGGTAGGTGTTACTACTGACTGTAAAAAAATGATCACGTTGGATGCCACACAATTTTTCAATCAGAGTGTCAAAATGATCTTGAAATGATTTTGTTCTCTAATCTTGAAATTATAAAGGTAATCCTTGAATACTCTTTTATGTTATAAAAACGCAGATGTGGAGGGTATTATAGCGTCGGTGTAGGCTTAGTGAACGTTGTTCTGGTTTTCGTAAAATTTAATACATCTGAAAATTTTCTTTAAACATTCTATAGTATATAGCGTAGGGATGGTTATAACCTGATTTCGCCTATTTTCACACTGTATGAGTGCTGGAGTGAAATGTTCGAAGAAGACTTTGTTCATGTAATTTTTGGCTTTCAGAACTTTCTAAAAATATTAACACTCTCTTTGAGTAAACTTGAGGAATATTGAAGAGAAATTCTTTGCATATAGATATTTTTTTAGTTAACAGAAAATTTATATACACAAATTCAACAACTACAGCACTTGAATCTGTGTTAAAAACATCAGACAATGTCGAATTTTTTGCTGAGTTAAATTCTACAGAATACATTTACTAAAACTAACTAACACATTATTGTTAAAGCAAATATGAAAAGTAGCAACAATATTTGTATGGACGATTTGAAAGTATAAAATTTGAGTATGTTTCCTACTCAAAGCAGAAATCTTAATTATTTTTTATCTGTAGCAATACTAAGCCATGCACTTAAACCCCAAAACTATTTATACTAAGCTGTGGCAGACTCGGCAAACTTTAGTTGTTTTACTATCCTCCACATTGCGGCTAAGTTATTTTAGCTTATTTTTACCTTTCAATATAGCACAATGCTATTAAGTAGTGTTATACATATAAGGCAGCTGTGTGTGCGGTAGTCATAAGCAACACTACACTATCTTGCAAATACATATTGCCAAATTAATTTTCTTATATGCGCCGAAATGTATGCTTCCTTAGGAAGCACATGTGCATACCTTATCACCGTTGTGCTGCACACGTTTCATTTTGTGGTTTTCGCTTGAGCTGAGCGCCGCCAATGAGCTGCAACTGCAGCTGAGCTGATAGAATACGAGGCGAGTTGTGTAGGATTTTATAAAGTAAAAATACACACACACGCATATATATGTATGTATGGTTTCCTTTGCGGTTGGTAGTGTGTGGTTTGTGGTCGTCAGATATGAACACAAACACATGCATATAAATAATACGTGGAAGCAGTAAGCAGCTATTGTTGCTTGGTGGCAATGACTGCTGAAAGGGATCTGGTTACAAATGTGGCAGCTGCTTTTGTTATTATTACACACAGCAGTCGATCTCGATTCACGCTCATATGATATGCATATACAAATATGTATGTGTTTGTGTACATACATATGTTTAAAACATCACTTTTGTGCTGTCATTTATTTGTGCGCCAAGTATTGTTGTTAATGAACGCACCGCTCCAGGGATATGCATCAATGAAGACGACACAATCAACAGCTCGACTCCTGTTTTATAAGGGAGTTTGGCAGCTGCTCTCTGGTTAATTTGTGGATACGTGCGTTGTGCATATTTGGTTGACGCAGCTGCAAGATGCTTCTTTGTTGCTTATGTTGCAATATTTCTTCCACTGGTTTGCATGTGAGCAGCTATAAGCGCTTCTTGGGATTTAAAAGTGTGTACAGTAGGGTGTTACAAGTTTCTTGGAAAAAGTAAAACTTTTTTAACAAAGTTGAAGGAAACGAGGCCTTTAGGCATTGTTCTAAACCAAATCGATCCTATCAGTACCAGGTCTAAACTTTTCATAGCCATCCATCGCAAGCAGCCTGCTCATTCTGGCAGTAGCAAAAACCAAAGAACAAGACTTTGGGGATGTGAGGGTATTTGTAAGAATTTTTTAACATAGTGTTATCGCCTTTCCAAACTTTAAACGCCGTTTTCACGAAACGCTGATTTCAGTGGCGTTGAGAAAAATACGTCGATTGCTGGATCGATCGACTTTCTTATAAACTTTTGTCAAATAACGTTCGAAAGGATACGATTTTGCATAAGTATTTCGATTTTAGATTCTGGAATGTACATTTTTTCAAAAAATAAAGACCTTTGTTGGAAGCCTCCATTTTGGCCATAGCATAGAAAATCAAAAACACCAAAGCTTCTGGATGGAATGGTATACCCAACAGAGCTCTGAAGAAAGCTATAAGCTCAAAACCTTAACTGTTTGCAAAACTGTACAATGCTTGTATTAAGAAAGAGGAGTTCCCCCGAATCGTGGAAAGTATAGCATTTTTTCTTCCCACAAAACCAATGAAACCACCTGAAGAGCCTTAATCGTACCGTCCTCTGTCTATGCTCGAAACAAAGTGTACGAAAATATAATACGAAACCGCTTAGAGTTAGCAGTCCAGGAAGTTGGTAGATTATCAGAGAGACACAATACGGCTTTATAAAAAAAAAGATTCACTATTGACGCACGACGAGAAGTCGTCGATACTACGAAATGCGCAGTAAGTGGCAAAAGATGAAAAGCTGGTACAAAAAAGTACTGCGCGCTGATTACCCTGAATGTCAAGAATGAGTTCAACTCGGCAAACTGGGCACACATTGTCAAAGCTCTGGATGAAATACGCGCCTCTGAATATCTCATAAGCATTATAATGGGTAATTTTAAAATAGAAGGCTAATTTTTTATACGGACGAAGCTACTCTATCTCGAGTAGAGGACCCCAAGGCTCAGTATTAGGCCCACTAATGACGGCGTGCTAAGAAGACAGCCACCAACAGACGTGAAACTATTAGCATATGCGGACGATCTCGTTGTGGTAGCAGTGGCTAAACAATTACTCGTCCTAAAAAATAAATGCAATAAGTGCTTAATTGATCTAAGCCAATGGTTTTCTTCTGTGAGTCTGGCGGAGCATAAAAATAAAGTTTTACTCATAAGAATCAGGAATGTGAAAGATCGAATAGAGCTCACCATAGGGGAGTGCGAGATTACTTCACAGCTGCAGCTAAAGTATCTGGGAGTAATATTGAATTGCAAACTAAAATTTAAGGAACACCTGGCGTATACTTCCGGTAATGCAAACAAAATATATAATGCTCTATCGAGCATTGAGTTCCGGTGATTTTTAATAGAAAAAGCAATGAGCTCCGTAGTATTACATGCAGCACTAATATGGATACAGGCAAAAGATACAAGTACAAAAGCGTATGCTTAACAAATAATTGCAGTGCTTTCCGAACTATATCAACCGATGCTGCTCGAGCGATTTTATCAGCTATTAGTGCCTTAAACGGAATCGGCAAAGACAGAGGAGAAGCATAAGAGTACCGAAATGAGGCATCAGCTGTGGAATTTGACATTAAAAGGGCGCTGGATACACATACTTATACCGGACATACACTCATCTACAGACAGACGACATGGGGACCTGGATTTCAATCTCACCCAAATATAGGGTAGTCGTCTTTTCGTATTTTATTAATAAAGGTCGTTGCAGTCGTATATCTCCAGTGCTACCAATCACATTGTGTCATACTATTTAGTGTTGGAAAGGTCAGCTTCATTTACCCAAAAAATAAATTTAATTTGGGGAAGTTGAAAAAAAGTTACAGCTGTTCAAAAATGAGTGAAAATAACGAAGAAATTCGCTGTATTTTGAAATTTTTGTATAAAAAAGGAAGAATGCCACGCAAGCCACCAATGAAATTTGTGAAGTTTACGGAGACGATGCTGGATCAGTTCGTGTAGCACAACAATGGTTGGCTCGTTTCCGTTCTGGGAATTTCGATATTTCGATTTACACTGATGAAAGTTTTACACTCATGGAATAATGTCTCCAGCGGCAAAGTGGCAATAAGTGAATATAAAAAAATAAGTTGAAGTTTATTTAGAAATATGAAAAGACTTTTTCGACTACCTAATACTTAATGGGCATGAGTGCTTTAGAAGCTGCTACAAGATTCCACAATCACAAACAATGTAATGAAATTTAAAAGGGCTTTAACTTAGTCCAGCAGAGGTAATGGAATAAACCTGTCTCAAAACAAGGACTTAAAAAAAAATTACAAGCAGTCATTTTTGCGAATTTGAGAAATAGTTTATATATCTCACAAGCCTTAAATTTTGAAGAACTAAGCTTCTCCTAAACTTATGTTTCATTATAGTCATATTCAGCCCAATCGAGAAATATTGTGGCTTTATGTGCACCCTCTAATTACCCATTACTATTTTACGGATGAATGAATTTCAGCTATCAGCTGTCAGACTAAATACAACTAATATTCTTAGAAATATAAAAAAGCACTCAATAAATTTTGCACACCTTAAAAAGCAGAGTCATGCGAAATTATAGTAAATACTATATATATAAATAAAGTAACATATGTAACTCTGCACGCCGCCAATTGTGTGCAGTGAGCTGATTGCAACTGGATTGCATGAATTTGTTAAAAAGTCCCTGGCGTAAATTGTTGGGGAAAACAAGCGTTGGTAAACAAAGTAAATTTACAAGTAAACTAGGAAAATAAAAATCAGCCACTGCTCCGCACACACTATATTTATCCGTAATTTATTAAGTTCACAGAGTGGCTGTGAAAAAAGTAGCGTCATGTGTATTTTTAATAAACTCCTGCCCACAGTGCTTTGCCGCATTTTAATCAACTTAATTGCCGTTAATTGGAACACTTTATGATTTAATTAATTCAGTTATAGGTGTGCAAAGTTTTTTGCATCTCCTAATTGGCTTTAACTCTTACATTGCTAACTATAAGCGTGAGTGTGTAGCTCATCTGCTTTTGCATGTATTTTTTTAATTGATAGTGCTGACGCTTTATTAATTAGTGTAATTAGCATATCATGATTGCTTGCTTATATTTGTCAATATAATTATTTTGCTCATGTGGTTTTTGAGTTACATATTCTGTATAAAAATAAATAATTAGAACAAAGCATCTGTCCGTTAGCTGGCGCTAAAGTCAAAAGGTTGGTGCAGCTCATATTTACCTTCCGATTTAGACTTTACTGGCATGGCAATAACTCGAATAAAATAATATATCTGGACAGAAAGTGGACCCAATAGATTGCGCTATGGTCGCAATATTTTATTGATATTCATGTAATACTTAAGAATGATTTAGTTCATATTAAAGTCTCTTATTAAGGATGACTAGGATCGAAATATTTTCAAAAATCATATTTTTCTTCTGATTTGATTTAATGTACATATCTTTTAAACCACTTAGAATGCAACAACAAAATTCACTTAGCGTAAATATTATATGACTTCCAACCCTCAGTGTGAAAATGAAATCGGATAATAACTCCGCCCACTTTCGATAAAATGGTACTGTTAAAAACTATATAATCTCTTAGAAATTGTAAAATTTACCCGCGAGATGGTATGACAGGCAGTAAATGGAGCCGAGGTAAAAATTCGACAATAGGCGTGGCTTCGCCCACTTTTAGCTAAAATTACATAAATCAGAACATGTTCGACCGATGTCAACCAAATTCGATACATAAAATTCTTATTAACCAATGCAAAAATGGGCGAAATCGGACTGCAACCACGCCAAATTCCCATATGACACAAATTTAAATTTCATTTGATTGTTTCAGAATGAAACTTTGCACGAATAATCCTTTAAAAGTATTCCACCTTATGACCAAAATTTTTTCAAATCCAATAAGCCCCTAGGCACCGATTATTTGTACCCCATCCCCTGTAGAAAACTTTTTACCGCAAATATCAATCAATATGGCAGATATATAATTGAAATTCACGGATAATATTTTCCTGGCATTGGTATGTCTGTGTGTCGAAAAATTGTACAATTGCGCCAATAGTTCTCTTAGCGCTTATACTCGTATAGTTAATTATGGTGATAAGATAGGAAATTGGCAGCGCAACAAAAGTTTTTGAATGGAAGAATTTTATACGAAGAAGAGTTCTTTATGAAATTTGTTATGGCGTAATGTCTAAAGTAACATGCAATATTTGAATAAATTGTATAGATCCGATCACTCTAGCATAAAGCTGCCATTCAAATTGATTAATCATGAACCTTACTTGTATAGAAAACCTTTTTGTTCATAAAGGATATTATATTTTCGGTTTTACTTTAAGTTAATGTTTTTTCTTGTTCGAAAAATATCTTTGCTTCAACCGATAAATGGTATCTCTTCTTGTAAGTTTTTGATGACCACTAACCATCAGGCTGTAGATGCATTTTTTCCAATGTAGGTTCATACACTCTAAAAGGCTTAGTATGTGAATGGCTTTTTATTGAATCACCTTTTAAAATATACTGCTGTATAGTCTTTAAAATTTAACTTTTAATCAATAAAAGCGCAATGGATAAAGTTTTTTAAAGACCATTTTTTATGAACGTCAAAAATAAGTAAACGCAGTATGTATGGCTTAGTACCACGCAAAAGTCCTATATATCAAAGGCAAATGAACAGAAGAAAAAGTATATAAATCAGGTTGCAAACTTTTGACAAAACATTTTGTTTATGGACGAAAGAAAATTCGAAATATTTGGATCGAAAAAACTTCCTAAAATTTGGTTACGGTGTTACCAACACTGTAAATTACGGTAGAAGAAGGGTTATGGTTTGGGACTGTATGACAGCATATGGTGTTGGGAATTTGGTTTTCATTGACTCCACGCTGAACAAATTGGATCATTTTAACATTTCACAAAATAATATTGCTCCAAGCATTGCAAAATTATGACTATCATGAACTTGGATCTTTCAACATAACACCGATCCTAAACACAAATCCAAAATTGTTAGCGAGTGCCGGTAATATAAACTCTGAATCATCTTAATCTTATCGAGCAGGTGTGGGAGCACCTTGACCAAAAAATCAGGCAACTTAAGCTATCTTATATGTATATCCTCCACATCTTAATTTTTCCTAAAAATTGCCTTACTGTAATAAAATATAAATGCATTATTCATAGCGCTTGTGGAAGTAAAAAACTATAAGCCTTACCAGGCAATTTAACTTTTAAGCACAGAATAAAAATAAATCAGTCATTCCTTCATTGCATTTTATAGCTGCTTAATATATAGTTTTTAACTCACAGCTTATTAACCTCCACAGAAATATATTGCATGCTTCATAAAACTGATTTTATGTTTGTACTGCCGCCTTGATAAGCTGCTCGGTTCAAAAGCATTTCAATTTTGAATAAGCAACTCACTAATATTGGTAATAAAACCGAAGAAATACACAAATAGCCAGCAAAGACTGACGATGGATTTTGCTTGAGCCAGTTTCTTTTAATTTTCAATAGGATATATGTACATATATATAAATATATATATTCTTTAAGAACTGGTGCAATTCCTCTAGTAGAATGAGGACTTCTTTGAGAAAATTGAATATTTTACATAAATATGTACAAGCGTAAATAGCTAGAAGCGAAGAAATCTGTTGGCCAACGACGACGCTTGTCCAGAGATTTTTCGAAATTCACAGGCAATAAATTTTATTGCGTTTTCGACGTTTTACGACTCGCCGGCACAACTGGGAGATTTCTTCAAAAACACTTTTTCCTCATGGATATCGCTTTCTCTCTCTCTGGTTAATAATAATTTTAATAGCTGTAAACAAAAACCAGGACGTTTATCGGTGAGCAAAGTTAAGTTATTGAGCGCATACAAGTCCTCCTCTTTGACTTACGAGCTTCACGTAAAGCTGATATAAAGCAGATATTAAATACTTGAACTCTACAGCAAAGATGGTGAAAATTGGATGCTTAAATCATTATGAAAAGATACGATTTTCTTTATTTTGATATACAGGGAAATAAACATTTTTTCTTGAATACCTTATATTTTAAACCGCGTTAAGTAAAAATGTACTGAAATGTGTCAATTGTTTGAAAATTTTAAGAGTATATTTATACTTATTTTGAAAATATAAAGTAAAACTAAAAAAAAAAGTTTCGAGTTTCATGTGGTCTCTGACTGCGCTAGAAGAGAAAGACCTCTACTGCTATAGTGATTCCTGCCTTCTCTGTGGATGAAACCAAAATAAAGGATCCCTCTAGAAGATATTGTCCTTACCATGATCAAGGGTTGAAAAAATTCCAAAACTTATAAAATTTGGTAGTTTAAAAAATATTGAATTTTACCGGAAATTTTGGTCCGTTCTGGCCTACCAAAATTCATTTTTTGATCAAATAAAGCTCAGATCAGGTCATTGTATGGAGAGCAATACACTTTTATCACATAAAAAAATAGATATTTTGAAACCTCACACTAAGTGGACCTCTTAAAGATCTTAAAATGCCTGTTGTCAGTTATATGATCAATAATAAAAAATTATAAAACCAAAATGAATGTCTGTAAGAATTAGAAAGGCCACCTGAATGCTAAGGCACTCACTTACTAATTGAAAGCGCGAGTAAATTTTTTATAGAAAAATTGTTTCTGACCCCATCTTCAATTCATAATAGTGCTGGGTAAGTGATTAGTATTCAAGCAACTTTATGGAACTGTTAAAATATAATAAATGTGGTTTTATATCTGGAAAGCCTGTAATAGGGTTTGTCCTGAAAATAATAGAGCTGATTTTCTTTCGGCGCGACTGTACTTCGGAGCCTGGGCGCACCGACTGGATTCGGTAGAGGGCATTCCTAGCTTGTCTCCGAGAAGTGGAGAGTCACGACAAACATTTTTCGCGACGTGCTTCTGTGATTCAGAAAAGGTGCAAGCCGAAAATGCAGCGTTCGTCAGAGCAGATGTTCGCGATTAAACTCTGTGTAAAACTGTATTTCAATTTTATCAAACTCTGTGGTTCATGACATTGTGATGGAGAATTTTTTTAAATCGACTCAGTCCTACTACTTTTCGGACAAACCTTGTAAAACAAATCCATGCCTAATTGGAAATTGACTTACTTTTTGTATCCGTATAAAAATTATGGACTGATTTATTTAAGGTGATCTAGTCACCGATGCCCAGAGTATGAATGAAATAAAAGAATAAATATTTGTGATAACTAATAATTGCACATCTGTAATTCAATGTAACGTTTTTAATTTTCCTTTTACTTGCATGAAAATCCAATAAATTGGAGAAATTCCGCTCAGACACATGTGTATATTGCTTGTTTCAAGTTTCAGCCAACAATAAAAAAAGCAACAACATATACTCCTAGCGACATTTGGGCGACATTTCGTCGGTTTCTATCGCCGCTGTCGTTGAACTCTCAACCCGGAAATCCAGTTGCAATCAGACATTTGTGTCGCACAAAGTGCAAACGCTGATGCATGTCAATCAAATTGATTGCGTGTGGGCCGACTGCAAGTGAAAGGCAAAGCAAAACACGCTAAAAACACAAACAACAGACAACGCAATAACAACAACTGCAACAAAAGCGAACAAAGAGCAGCAAGTAAAGTTCGATGTCAGTTAAAGACGCCACCGGGATAAGTGAGTAATGCAACAATAAAACAAAGCGAGAAACATTGTGAACGACTGGAAAGTGTAAAAATGTGCAGGATCGGTGGCGTGGGTAATACTTCTTGGAACTATTTTTGCAGCCAGACATTGAATCGCACAATGAATGTGGCATTAATGTAATTTGATACGACAAACAGACTCATCGATGCGTTTCTTTCTGTGTGTGCGTGCGTCTGCATGTGTCTATGTTTGTGTCTGCGTGGTCATGCAAGTATGAATGAGCAAATAATGCCAAAGAATCGGAAAAACAAAGACATGAATCATGCATATTTCGAGTGGCAGACAAAGGTGATGACGCTGACAATGCGTCGGGCGTTCGAGGTGGTGTCGGTGATGTGTGCTGCCTGCGCCGTTGCCTGTACTCATATGTTCCACTTAATAGTGGCAATTCAGCTTGCAGCAATGCGATGGCAGTAAGTAAAGTGCAAAGCAGTGTCTATGCATGAATACAACTTTGTGTAACCAATGGATTTAAGTTTTTATTGCAGTTGAAGTAAAAATTCATTCTTTATCTTCAAATCATATTTTTCAAAATATTACTTTGTGACCATATTGTCTGTATTTAGCCGAAGGGTATAATAATTACTGAATTATTATATTCTAAACCAAATATTAAAAAAAAGATATGATGATTGTTTTAGAAATTAAGTACAACAAGTAAGGAAGAGCTATGTTCTGATGAAACTTGACATTTTATGATCTTGCAACTTTCAAGGTTCAAAGGGAACAAGAGTCTGTTAACGCATACTCGTATATTTCTATTAAGTTTGCCAAGATGTTTGCAACACCCAGGAGGAAATGTCGAGGACTCCATAAAAATATACATACCGTGTTTTTCAATAAGAGCGTTACTAAATTTTTTAAATAAAACAAAACCGGTTTGGGATATCAAAGAAATTCTTTATTTCTACGGAAATAAGTTCGATGCCATTATGTATGGAACTCTATTTCTTTTGCATGGCCACCGCGGAAACACTTGCAGAAGTCCAGTAGCTGAACTCAATTTTATATAGTTTTCAAGCATAAATCCATAGGAAGGTCATCAATCGTCGCTGGCTCGTTGGCATAGACCTTAGCTTGTGGCGCAGTTCTGTTAGAACCACATATTGTCAATATCCAAGTATCATCCAATTGAGGTCAAAAATATTGATTAGCTTTGAGCGGTAGCGATTCCTATTCACAGTAGCTCGACTCATGGAGTACGTGTGGATCGCTGCCTGACCAATAACAAATACTTTGCTTATCTGGGAAGCGACTCATCCAAAAATGGTCCTCATCGCTAAAAATGATTTTTCAATGAAAATCCGGATCATTTTCAAGTTGTTGCACAGCCAACCTACAATTATACGACGATTCTAGTGATCAAGCGGCTTCAGTTCTTACGTCAATTAGATTTTGTAGAGATGTAGGCCAATATCTTTTCGCAAAATTCGCCACAAGGGCGTCACAGAGACGCCCAACGCTTGAGAGCGACATGTGAGTGACTGATTTGAGTCTTCCTCAATTGATGCGCTAGCGGCAGCAATATTATCGACACTACAAGCACTTCTTTGTCTGGCTGTCATGAAAAAATTTTGTACTGTTGATGTGGATTCAAATTTTTCCACTGGACGCTCAATTCTTGCTAAAACAGGACGATTATGACGTCCATAAATTAAAAAACCCGTTCTTAAAGTTGAAGCCAATGACTCCGAATTTCAGTACGTAGTAAATTTTGACTCGTTGTCGGATCGTATATCTTTCTATGATGGAATAGCCTACCTTACTGAAGAGAAATGTGAAAAGAGCGGGAAAAATATGATGTCCTTTGCTGTCCCTATCGGTCTACTTTTGTAGCGTCCCTATTGAGAAAACCGTTATGTAGGCTGTTAGTATTTGTTTGATTTGAAACTCTTTTATTTGACAAGATATCTACATGAAATTTGACACGCCAGATTACTATAACATATAGCACTCATACAAACTAAACGATCAAATTCATCTCCTTGTAAGGAAAGCGATATATCTTCACGAATTTCGGGATCTTTTTTTAACAAAAGCATAGCTGTAATCTCAGAATATATTTTCAACATCGCACCCCTATATCATATAGCTGTCATACAAACTTACCCATCAAAATTAAATTCTCTTAAGGAATTATTTGTTGGAGGAAATTCCATCTTTGGTGTCACCAAAGTTAATGTTTTGCTGATTTTTTCTTTTATATGTATAAAATATTATAAAACTTTCCGGGTTTTAAAGAAAGTGTCTTGTATGTGTAGAATTATCAAGCTTCAAATGTTAATCATGCTCATTTGTTCAATTACAACAATTTTTATACCAAATTTTGTCGAATTATTCGAACACATGCAAGAAATTTGATATCAATTGCAGTAATGTGAATTTAAGACCGTCATAGAATACTAAAATAAACTTAATTTATAATTTAAATAGATTTTGTTACCGATAACTCTTAAAACTACAGCATTGTGAAGAAAAGGTAATGTGAACAAAAGTTTCTAAAAATAGACACCAAAATATTTTCTAAATCAATTAGATATTTAGAAAAGCTTTGTGGAGCAACAAGCTGCTCTAGGTGGTGAGAAATGTGTAAGGCTAAGTAAAATTAATATAGTCGTAAGAATATAATAATATTCTTCCACACAACAGGAGTTCCTTGATGCTAAAAGAAATAGTCTCATTGCATCTTTTATATATCTTTTATCAAATCTTCATTTAAATTAACAATATACGTTAGCAGCTCAATGCACGGGTGTATAAATTCATTTTTTGCTATTTCTCTTACATTTACACTTTCACAGTACCCATAGTACTAAATAAACAATCGAGCATATTACACCTGCCAATCTACACGCAAAAACCGAACTGTTGCTGCTTGTGTGACGAAAATCAGCTATAACAACTATAACAACGCGTTTAACACTTAATCGCTTGAGTACAATGCCGATGTCAACAACCTGAACGCCAGGTTATCTTTCTCTTTTGCTTTGTTAAATTCGCGGGTAGACGAATTTAATTTTCCACTCTTGAATGGCGGCTTTCAATGCAAGTGTTTAATTTTATTTGCTTAGTATATTTTTCCATAGCCATCAGCTTGTTAAAAAATGCACAAAAATACTTATATATACAAGTATGTATGTATGTAAGTTTGTATGTATGCGGGTGGCATAATAGATTAGCATTTATTTAGAGTAACACCAGCAACACTAACCTTATGGTAGACAGATAACTGACGATACCAAAGTTGAGGGAACTTTGTACGCTGAGCACTTATATTGGGTATGTGAGTTGCGGTTTTTTTATTCAATTCTTCATTTTAAGTGATGAGTTCAACGACCTCACTAAGCCAAACGAATTTCTTTGTGATTTTTAAGTGCTAGAAAATATTATTTACATATTTTTGATATACGTGTTTACATGACAATATCTGTATATGTTAATGATTGTATACAATAAAATATTGAACGGAATATTTATTGAGTGTGTGCTACGCTGCGTATGAGTAATGCGACATCTAAATTATACACTTTGCTAAATGTAATTTGAATTTTCTACACTTGTGGGAGACTACAATACATATATTTCAGTTTGCTTTGCATATTTGTCTTTTTCATTGCCCACAGGCATTAGTGCATAAGTTATTTTTAGTTAATGGGAAAATATGTTCATCATACGCCCTGGAGGTCTATTTGAGCATAATAAGTTTCGCATTATTTATTTTTCCCACAATGCTATCAACCGACTTTTTTTTAATAGTAAAGAGTGAGTTACATAATACATTTATTTATAAAAATATTTAAGTGAATTGCGAATTCTATAATTTAGGCCAATATATTCAAACGAACTGAGGATAATGATCAACACGTAGTAAGGAAATTTAAGATTTCAAGACAATGTTCAGTAAAAATGTTAGTTGTCTTAAATGGAAAGGAATGCAAGAACTTTCAGCAGTTAAGAAAAATTATTATTGCTCCTGAGATGAAAAACTGATTTATTCTATTTTTTTCATAATCATTTGCTATTTATCATCGGTTTAAGCTAGAACTGAAAGCTGTTTGAGTTTTAAGCTCTGATTGAAATTGCTGTTTGATAATATTTTTTTTGATTTTAAGCAAAGAAATATGTACAAGTGGTTCTCTTTTTTAAGAGAGTGCAGGGAAACATACAAATTAATTTGTGATTAGTTTCATATCTGGTACTAATGTATGTAAAAAAGTGTTACATACGGTCTCCCACTACGCTAAACTAGAGGTCCTCCACTGCTGCAATGATTCCGGCCTTCTCCATGGATGAAGCCTGATATATTAAAAATGTTGCAAAATGGCAAAGCTAAGATTTGTCAAAAATTTGTATAATTTTGGTGTTGCCTAGTTCCAAATTCGATTTTTGATCAGATCAAAACACTGTTAAGTGATTGTAGGGAGAACTATACGCAGAACATGCAGAAAAATTTGATAGAGATCAGATTATTTATCTCTGAGTAATCATCCAAGGGAAGATGGAGTCATGTGCAGAAGTTCACGCATATGAGGAAACTCCTCTGAGCGTTATTCACTTGGGGGTGGCCAGAAGCGATTCTTTTCCATATGGCTCAAGCAAATCATGACTTCTGGTCATAGACCAAGTATCCTCTGGTTAGAAAAAGAACATACGTTTGAAGGCGAGCTAAAGTGAAAAGGCAAACCATCTCTCCCCAGGGGAACAGCCTCGGATGAGAACCCATGAAAAGAGGATCGACAGACACCACTTCTTCGCGATATACCGCGTAAGCGGTGTTTACCCCAATAAAGAAGAATAAGAATAACCTAAGCAAATTTAAAAAAATTAATTTTGAAAAAAAACGTGAGTAATGATAAACTGCTGGAGTTGATTAAAATATCAAGTTAAGTTTTTAGTGTGATATTTTTACTTAAATATGTAAATGTTAGGCTAGGTGTGATCTTTAGGTATTAGGTATTTCGCCTATGGGTTCTAAAAAAATCGAGTTTTTGACTGAAAGTAGCTTTAGAGCCTTTAAATAGATGTTCAATTGTGAAAAATGTTAAGAAGAACTCCTTGGCTTGTCCGCACATCTTTAAGCACATGTCCATATAAGCTGAAAGAGAAAAACTTAGTTCTTATTTTCTTACTCCTAGTATAAATTGTTAAAGTTAGGTCTTCTTTGAGGGCTCTAGACTAGCCAAACCTGTTAATTCACTTATATTAACTGAAATCAAAAATAAACTCAGCTTCTGGATAAAGAATATTTCAACAGAAAATACAAAAATGAATGATCATGAACAAGTATTTGTGCAAATACTGAGTACTATATAGGTTATCAGGATTTTTTAAGCAAAAACTTGCGAAGAACATAATAGGAATAATAAGTGTTATATAAATAGATATGAACCAATATCCAGTTTATTTCAGGAATTCGCAAATTATTTGCTGAATTCACCAATTACAAAGCGATTGCATTCATTGACACCCAAGTAAATATTTAAATAAGAATTTGTATGTAACAAGAGGCGCAAAGGAAATCAAACCTGCGCTTATTGAGGTGATTTAAAAAAGAAAATTAAACTAAAGCAAATACGAATTGAATTCCTTCTCCTGGTAATCAAATGTTGACCCATTTAGCGCTTTTTTGACAAACACACACCAACAACAAAAACCGCTTATTATGTACATTTGGTGCTAAAGTATTCAAATAACTCTTTTGTTCAATTAACATTTACAGTTATTGAGTGTAAATTGTTTTCCTTTCATTCAGCACTTTCTGCTTCGTTACCGCTCTTTACATTGTGCTCGTATTTTATTGTGGATATTTTCTTCTTTGTTGATTTGGTAAGGAAATTCTCCTCGAAGCCCTTCACATTTTACTATCGGCAATACAGCAAAAGCTTTTGTTGTCGCCACAAACGAAAAATATTGAAACGAATTTGTTTCCAAGTGCCATTTCGTAGTGAGTGCTTAAACAAACCTATTGACCTATTCAAACGAATATTTTAATTTCCCTGGAGAAGTGACAAAAGTATGGTGCTTATTATTTAAATTATTGTTGGTGTAGAAATTCAGTTATTTCAAAAAGCAAGGAAGCTACTTTAAGTGAAAATTAATTTGCTTGAGCTAATTTGAGGAAATATTATCGCATACTAGTTGCCTTGATTGCCTCTCTTCCACCATTTCACACAACAGCGTTGAAATGAGTAAATAATAAGGAGTATTTTTCTCGCTACATTGTGTAATAATCGTGTTCACCTAACCCTAAATTATGAAAATGGGCGAAATTTAATACCAAACATATTCCATTTGATTCTTTCACTTTACAGTGATGAGTACGAATCAAACATCAATTAAGTTATCAGCACAAATAGTACTCTCAAAGTATGTAATCTTACGCCAAAAAATTATAAAAATCAGACTATAACTTTTCAAAGACCCAGATACCAAGGAATATTGCTGAGATTTTAGAAAATATGTCGGTCAGTCTCTGAGATTTAGTATTGAATTTCTGGGAGAATATGCCAAAAATTATTAAAATTGGGTCAGTACTTTACTTAACTTTATATCGCGTTTATCGCTAAACAAGTCTTAGTGAAATTCAGATAGAATCGCAATCCATATATAATATGAGGATTTTCAAGCATCTGCTTGTATTAATACCTTATATTAGGTTGTCAAAAAAGTCTTGCGGTATTTTCGCTAGTTGGCGCTGAAAGCGTGTAGTTCTGGTTTTATTTGACGCATCGGGTCATGCTATACCTTCTTGGAAAGCTCATTTCACGCGCTAACACGTGTTTGTTTCTTTTAAATCGTTCGTGAGTTAAAGCGTCGTAAACATGGAGCAAAATAAAGAGAAAATACGGCATATTTTACAGCCGCCAATAAAATTTGTGCAGTTTATGGACCCGATACAGTTTCCATTTCCACCGCACAACGATGGTTTCAGCGTTTTCGTTCTGGTGCAGAGGTGGTCGAAGATGCGCCACGCTCCGGAAGGCCTGTCGTCGAAAATTGCGATAAAATCGCTAAATTGGTCGAAAGACATCGGCATAGTAGTCATCAAAGCGTTATAAACCATTTGAAGAAGCTTGGAGTCACTAAAAAGCTTGATGTATGGGTGCCACACGAATTGATTCAATAAAAATACCGCATATAAATATAAAAAAATAAGTTGAAGTTTGATTAGAAATACAAACAGACTTTTTTGACTACGCAATATATGATACTTATGTGATCAAGTGCATGAGACGAGTTGAAATCACGGACTGTCTGTCGGTCCATCCGTCCGTCCTTGCAATCTGTTACTTCAGTAAACTTGACTTGATCGCAGTGGCAAGGCTCATCGTTGGGCTAAAAATTTAAAAAAATTGGGTGCGGCCCCGCCCCTTGAACCGTTAAATCTACAACAACCAAATTTACTTAGCTTAAATATTATAAGAACTCCTACCGACACGAAATGTATGAAATCGGATGATAACCCGGCTAATTCCCTCATATAACGGTACTCTTGGAAACTACTAAAAAATAACAATAAATCAATAACTAAATAGGCTAGATACATTAAATGTTAGTTCGAAGATGGTGTGAGAGAGCTTCAAAGATATGGTAATTTTTACTCAAGTTACAGCTTGCATGGACGGTGCAAAATTATTATATTCTGAAGCAACGTATTGGAGGAGTATAAAAATCACTGACCCGAAACCAGTTTTAGACCTTGTTCAGAATAATCCGTAGAATACTTCCCGCATACTCGTTTTCTTCAGTTTTATGCTCTCTGTAAATCGATCTGCTATAATAAACACCCCTAATCTATAGTCCCTTCATAACTTTCCTTACAATTGCTCTATGTTTGTGGGAAAGGAAAGTTTGAAGAATGTCCGACCGTCAACGACCACACTTAAGCCGTCATTAGTTCCTTTGAGCTCTCACAACCATTTTTTTTAAATTGAAATTATCATATTTTTACTTATGAAAAAGTAGTATAAAAAACTACAGCCAAAAACAAAAACAAATTTAAATTCATAATTGTCATTGATATGTGTCGGCGTACAGCTTGTCTGCTTTTATAATCCGCTTTTGGTTTTGCGTTGGTGAAGCGCGTGGCGCACATTAAAAACGCTTCAATATTAAAAAAAAAGTTGATTGGCATAATTTTCATGACTTTTATCACAGCGTGCGTGTGCAAAGTTTTATTAATAAACGAAATTCGATTAGTGCAAACAAATAATATTTACTTAGCTGGTATTATTGTGCGGAATGCCAAATCTAACCAAAACAAAGATTAACTTATAATGACACGATTAATTTCAGATAAAATAACTGTTTTCATTGCGTTCATAAATATATTTTTAGTCATTAAAATGGAAATTTAATGCTCTAAATAAACTAATTTATATTAATAAAGCCAATGTGTAGAAGAGAAAAAAACTCAAAATGAAATTAGTGTCAGTTCAACCCTCACATTCTCATCTTCTTTATTTCATATTATATATTGCAAGTTTGTATATAAAGTATGTAACGGGTGATTTTTTTGAGGTTAGGATTTTCATGCATTAGTATTTGACAGATCACGTGGGATTTCAGACATGGTGTCAAAGAGAAAGATGCTCAGTATGCTTTGACATTTCATCATGAATAGACTTACTAACGAGCAACGCTTGCAAATCATTGAATTTTATTACCAAAATCAGTGTTCGGTTCGAAATGTGTTTCGCGCGCGTGTTTTGTTCAGCGATGAGGCTCATTTCTGGTTGAATGGCTACGTAAATAAGCAAAATTGCCGCATTTGGGGTGAAGAGCAACCAGAAGCCGTTCAAGAACTGCCCATGCATCCCGAAAAATGCACTGTTTGGTGTGGTTTGTACGCTGGTGGAATCATTGGACCGTATTTTTTCAAAGATGCTGTTGGACGCAACGTTACGGTGAATGGCGATCGCTATCGTTCGATGCTAACAAACTTTTTGTTGCCAAAAATGGAAGAACTGAACTTGGTTGACATGTGGTTTCAACAAGATGGCGCTACATGCCACACAGCTCGCGATTCTATGGCCATTTTGAGGGAAAACTTCGGACAACAATTCATCTCAAGAAATGAACCCGTAAGTTGGCCACCAAGATCATGCGATTTAACGCCTTTAGACTATTTTTTGTGGGGCTACGTCAAGTCTAAAGTCTACAGAAATAAGCCAGCAACTATTCCAGCTTTGGAAGACAACATTTCCGAAGAAATTCGGGCTATTCCGGCCGAAATGCTCGAAAAAGTTGCCCAAAATTGGACTTTCCGAATGGACCACCTAAGACGCAGCCGCGGTCAACATTTAAATGAAATTATCTTCAAAAAGTAAATGTCATGAACCAATCTAACGTTTCAAATAAAGAACCGATGAGATTTTGCAAATTTTATGCGTTTTTTTTTTTTAAAAAAGTTATCAAGCTCTTAAAAAATCACCCTGTACAATGAATTGTTAATTTCATTTATGATTGATGCGATATTCAGGACAAAGGAAAGGCACAGCAGGAGACCCCGAAGTTGTATTAATAAGCCCACATGCAGCAAATATAGCTGTCGCCAGTAAGTGTAGCATAAAAGAGGGAATTCTTGTAACTAATTTTCTTTATGATTTTTCTTTAGAAGTCACAATATGTTCACACTCCACATATGGGTCATTTGCGCAAGCTGAAAGGGAGTACTTATGTAGTGTGTAAATGTATTTATAATAGCTTTATTGAAACTTCTAGCAACTGGGGGACATTGATGAGGAAAGTGAGTTCATTCTTATTCATTTGCTTTCACTTTAATTATTGGGTACTTTTGCTAGAATTTTCGTCCAGTGGCTTTCCACGGCTTTTTTATAATCACCCACCAAATCCTATTAAAAGCTGGTGTGAAATTAAAACAAAAAATCTACTATTATTTCGATAGGTTATACTATTTAACTCACTCTTGAATTCCACCACTGGATTATTAAATTAAAGCCCCAATTTTATAGCTATGCATTTATATTTATTTCTAATCCCAGCAACTTAACACTTTGTTACTAATTATCCTAATTCACAACTTCTTACTTACATATGTCTTATGTATTTGTTCTTTACACGACAGTACTCTAACTAGAACAATCCGGCGGCCCTTGTATATTAGTTCGTTTACAAAACTTCACTATTTGAACAGCATGGCCACTACGAATATCACTGTCTAGTTCATTTTGTTAATTTATTGTCGAATCTATTTTGTGCACGTGTACGAGTTTGTCACAATTCTAGCAAGAAATAGTTAGTTTTTTTTCTCTCATTATTTGAGAAAACCTAAGTGTTGCCAGGCAAGTCCTCTATATATTATGGTTCTATGAAGTTTCACCTATTTGAAAAACTAGGAGAATTCCCTCTTCAGTTTTTCTCAGCTGATGCTGAAACTCCTTTTTATAACTTTCGACGGGTCTTAACTCAGCAACTGTTCATCGATGAACTTAATCCGTTTTTTGGCGATGTAGCTTCATCATAAACCAGTGTTTATCGATGATATGGTGAATTAAATCAAGTTCGTAGGTTAATCAGAGAGCTACTGATGCTGGGTGTAATCTGATATTGCCAGATCGTCATGTCACCTATCGTGAATTCGATTCAGCTATGGGCATTAGGTATACCAGCATACATTCAATATTGCATGTGCATGCACCCGAAAGTAAAGAAGTTGACGGTATAGGTGTTTCAAGACGAGCTAAATATAACATAAGTTGTTTTTCCACGAAGCACTTTTAAGCAATAGGTTGCTGTTTTTTTTGAAATATCTGAACATATCGCAATAATACCACCAGAACGGCATCGAACAATAAATTAAGAATGATACACAACCATTTCTTTGCCAGTTATCTTTCCAGAAATCAGGAAAACCAACCGCCGGTTACGGATCACTGTTCACCACGACAATGCTAGCTCTCACAAATCGAGCAACTTCATTTTTAAATATTCAAAACATCAATTTAATTAGTCATACGCCATAAAATGATGACTTGGTACCGAATTACTTCTTTTTATTCTCGTTCGTAAAAAATAAACAAATAGGTCAACGCTTTTCGGTGGCTGAAGGGGTGGTTAATACGTTCAGAACACATGTTTTGGACATACCTATAGTACATTAGAGTGGAAAAAGTGTTTCGAAAATTGGTTCTTACACATATATCCACATGCTTACGCACGACTAAATAAGCTGCTGTAGAATATGCTTCTAATAATACACTTTTCCAATATATTTTCTAGCTGAGAACAGCTGGAGTTATGTAATGCATTACAGAAGCTGTTGCTTATTATTCTATTAGCGACAGATAATCGAATTAAGTATTGGCCAAACAAAAACATTTGTTTTTATTGTAACAATAATCAAATTTGTATTACGAAGGCACAAAAGTGTGCATATTATGCGTTTTAATACTCAATCGAATGTGTTAATGTGTATTAAGTATATATTAATTCTTATTTGCCAACAGCGTGTAGCGTCTACTAATCAGCTTACCGCATCGTTAGACCATACTTTTATGTAATTAAGAGAATAATCCTTTAAATTGTCTTTAATTGCACACGCGGCTATAGTTCATTGATGGAAATGACTCAACACTGCGTATGAGTAACATATTTGAAGGGTATTGAGTAAGCGAGTTGTGAATAAGTTTTGAATACATTTGAAGTAGAAAGTGATATTAAATTGATAATATTGAAATAGATAAAATAATACCATAATTCCAAAAGAATTGAGATCATCATTTGAAATTGTCTTCTGCGTATTTTCGAGTATTTTTCTTAATTCTCCTGTGTGTTGCATATAATAGCTTTTAAGTTAAATTAAAATACCCCATTATTTCCATTTTGAACCATAATCTTTCAATTAGTTTTACTCGGAACACTACTCGATGCACAGCATTAATTAATCACTTGCCACTTTGTGTCACTTGTTATGCGGTCAACTGCTAACCACTCCGCTGATGCACTCATGTTATTTGGCATAAATCACTTTAATAAACTGAAACAATTTCATAATTAATTTAGAATACTGCTTTCAATTGACGGCTGCCATAAATCTCTTGCAAGTAAACAAGATATTGAGCGCTACCACCTGCTCATCCTTATGCCTACTCTGCGACACAGCGGCAAATGCAATTTTCATGTTCAGTAATATGCATATATGTATGTATATTTTAGTGTACTATACCCATAGTGTGACGCTAAGATGTTTACTCGAATTACCTTAGTGTAAATTGTTTAGCTCATTTGCAACTTAACATTGACATAATTAATTGTAAGCTGTTTTTAAAGATTTATTGCAATAATTTGTTTATTATCTAAGAGAAGTTAAAAAATGTCGTAGGATCGGGTGTATTTTTTATTCATCGACACAGATTGCTCCATACACATACAGGTATATTTCTTCTATCGAAGTTGAGGCAAAGACATTCAAATTGGTAAATTGATGTGTGGGACTTTTATATGCTTGCCTCAATAAAAGTATTGTAGGCACTCAGTAATCTATATTTCCATCTTGTAAAAAAGTACGTAGACAAAAAGACACCCCAGTGTCCTGGGACCACTTAAAACCCAAAGATTTTTAGCACTTGTTTCTAATTGAGCGCATACAGTAAATGAATACTGAAACCCGGGTAGGATGAGGTACAAGTACAGCTATCCTCTATGTGACAAGTGTAGAACATCATAAGATATTTGGAGGGTAGTCGAACCTTTCATCTTATCGAAATTCCGTAGAATTTCAATCTGCATTAGGCACATTTCTCATAAGAAACTTAGGATAGTCGGTGGATAAAATAGAACATGTACCCTTACTCTTGTTCTGGGTAGTCTGGAGTGGTTTCAAGCGAAACTTTCATAATCTTTAACGAAAGGATGAAAAATGGCTGATAGATTGTGCTTTTGAACTACTGCGCGGAGCTAGATTTCAGGCTGATAAGATAATCTAATAACAATCTTAACCTGCCAACATATATGTTGATATCCAAGTGGTAATTAAAAGGCAAGCATGCAGGCTGAGAAATAGTGGCTACCATTAAGCAGATGCACATATACTGGGCTCTAGGCCACAAGCTGATGACATTTCAAAAAGTGCCGCCTGCTTGACTATCGAAGACTGAAGGACGGTGGTTAGGTTAGTCACAGGTCACCATCCACTGGCATCCTTCTGAATCATATGTGCATTACTAAAGATTAAACAAGTAGAAAGTCCAGGTAACTAAGCATGAGAGAGACTCTTGAACACCTTCTTTGATGGAATGTTTTTTGGGTAGTGCAAAGACATCACGAAAAATTAGCCCCCTTAAAGTGGGGTATTTAACCACGGCATACTTAAAGGATATCTAAGTACAGTATATAGAGTAACCCAAGGGTGCCTTAATAGGAGCCTCCTACCTCTAACCTGCTGATAAGATGAAGTACCTGAGCCTTAACCTTAATAGAAAGTTTTCGAGCAGTCCAAATATTTAGGGGAGAATAACAAGTAGGAGGCTCCCATCCAAGATGATGTTTTGGCTTTACGAAACAACAAAACCAATAAACTTTTGTGGTGTCTACGTTTTAAATAAGACAAAAAAAGCTGAGCAGCTTGAATGTGTCCACAAAGCGGCTCTCAGCGGCAGCAGCTGTGGATATTACCGGAGGGTGCATTTCAGCGAAGATCGCTCTAAAACTTAAAAAAGCTGATTGAAGGAAGGGATTCAAACAAGGTAACATAAGAGAAAAGGTGCACTGAGCATTTTCACGAATAGGTCAAAGCTAGGAAGGAAAGATAGAGGGGGAGTCTTCTATTAGCTTAGGTTTAGTGGCTACTATTAAGGTAACAGTAGCCGCATCCGTAGTAGAGCTTCTTTTAGAGAGGTGAGCAATCATTCTGATAGAAGAGCGCAAACTGTGTGCTCATAGTTGGTCAAGAAGTGTCTGTCCTTGCTACAAGTATGTAGCATCAAGTTACTTGATCATAAAACTCGTTTGTTGCTTAGGTACTCGCTGGAGACATCAAAGCTCAGGAGCTAGCAAATAAGGGTATGCGTATTCCGCTCACATCAGTTTGGGTGCGATATGGATCTCCGTTATCATCTTGCATTTTAGCACTGAACCTATGGACCTCGTATGCGCTTAGCTAGCAGTGATTGACGACCACCTCCTGTGCTACTGCGAGATCCTCCTGGAACGTAGAAGATCTACTGAACTGCTTTGCCTTAGCAAAATTCATCTCACCACAATCGTGGGGGCTCTTACTTGATAAGGTTCAATAGATATTTTAGCTGTAAGACTAAAAATACAGTTGGATGCAAATTCTCAAAACTAAATAGAAGAAAGTTAGGAGGAAACATCTTGGCACTTTCTCTTTCATTTTTCATCTTTAAAAGACGGGAAACAGGAAACATAGACGAAACTGACAGTAAATTTTGACCGGCTCAAAGAGCTTCGTAGATTTATGGTCTTTATAACACATTTTATAGGAATTCCAGGTACCACAACAGAGCGATGTAAGCTATTCCTATTAGGGGAGCAACCATTTAGCCGACCTTAACTTAAGCCAACCGCACTATAAACACATTCAATTGCTGAGCGCTTGCCCCAAGCCATCTCTCGTTCGCTAGTTGCTACGCAACGCAACGTACAACTGTCATCCAGGGTACATTCATACGAATAATGTCACACACAGGATGTAAAAGTAAAGTATGAGCTTAAAACTACTCACGCAGCTTCATGTTGCAACAAAGTTAGACGTAATAAATGCTTTGCGTAATTTCCATAGAAATATATGTTTGCTACTTTCATTTTGAAGCATTTAGGTTTTCCGTCAGCTGTTGACATTCTCAGGGCATTCAACTTTAACCTTTGACTTTGAAACATCACACACTTGTTACTTTTAAGTACCCACGAATAATGTCTGGTTACTGTTAATCGCAGTAATTTATTTTCGTTGTGTTACAAAACAAAATAATTGCATTTGTTAAATAAAATGATTATAATTATAAATTTTCCATTTTATGCCGAAAAGATTTTTATATACAAATTTAAAGAATCGGTGTTTAAGACTTTAATATGATTTCTTTCTAAATCACGTTTTGTTATGCGCAATATGCAGTTATTCCGGCAGCAAAAGTCGCTGAACAAAGTGATTTATGTGAATACAAAAATAACAACAGCAGCATGTGACCATATGCAGCTATTTTCCCAGCTCAATGCAAGTATAGTATGTATGTACAATAAAAATCAGAGAAAAAACGCAGTGTCCGCATTAAGCCTTAAACCAATTGCTTTAAATTGGCTTACTTAAAACTACAGTCATGTGCATGTACGAATCTCATGCATATATACAGACAGATACTACTTTAGACTTACCGATGAAGAAGCAGTAAGGCAGTTGGGAAAATCATTCGTATCTAACTAGTTCTGTTGTGGTTTATATAGGTCAATATCACGTTTGCTTTCTCGGTTGAGTACTGTGAGAAAAAAATCCAGCAATCCACGATATTTAAATGGGCTTTAATTGTTGTTAGACACAGGTAACTTTCTTTAATTTAAGCGCTTTTTTGATTGCTTGTGCTACTACTTTATATTTTCGGATATTTTGTATGACAGTTTAGTTATTCTTTGCAAATTAATTCGTTGTTTCAAGCCATCGTTCTCTTTCTAACAAAGTAACCGCAATAGCACATACCAGATGATGCTACATAAATAGAAAAGAAGGATTTTTTTTATTCAAATATTTGTATTTTTATTTTGTATTTTTCAAATATATAAATATTATTATCTTTTCTTTCCTATGCCAATGTAATGCATATCTTCACTTCAAACTTTAGAACAAATATATCCTGATTCATATAGAAACATGCAATAAATAATTTTTGGCCATAGAATCTTCCACCAATTTTTGGTATTTTACTATTTTACTTTTCAAAAATTTAAATTGAAATTCATATAAAAACGTTCATCAGTGGTCTCAGTAACGCTCAATAATTTATAATCTACAATTAAAGAAATCGTCGAAATCCTTTTATATTTCGTGTACCAGTAAATTTCCATTTAAACCTTGTTATACTAAATATATAGGGTTGTCAAAAAAGTTCTGCGGTATTTTTATTGAATCAATTCGTGTGGCGCCCATACATCGAGCTTCTTAGTGGCTCCAAGCTTCTTCAAATGGTTTATAACGGTTTGATGACTACTATGCCGGTCTCTTTCGACCAATTCAGTGATTTTATCGCAATTTTCGACGACAGGCCTTCGGCCACCTCTACACCAGAACGACAACTTTGAAACCATCGTTGTACGGTGGAAATGGAAACTGTATCGGGTCCATGGTGCTTAAGAACCGACGATTCAGAGATCTTACTGGTATCATTGGAATATCAGAATTGTCAGTGAAAACCATTTGAAAGATCATTTGGGCCAAAAAAAGTGAAAGCACGATTAATTCCAAAATCACACAATTTTTTCGAAAAACAGCGTCGCCTTAACGTCTGTGAAACAATGCCTTCGGACTGCCAGCATGTCATCAAAATTATTATTACTGGCGATGAATTTTGGATCAATGCTTATAGGTCGGAAAAAAGATAAATCAGCTGAACATCGTTGCTAAGGTGAGCCGAAGCCGAAAAAAGCACGTGATAGCAAATTAAAAATAAAGTTAAGTTGACAGTTTTATTCGATTATGCAGAAGTGGTGATCCTACTACGTGTAATATTTTTTTCGTAATGTTATCATGACTTTTCTAGTTATAACTAAAGAACTAATTTTATAAAGTTTATATTACTGTATACTCGTACATATATGTATACGGTATGTAAATAAAGACTGGCAATCCCATTAAACTCTTCCTTTTTAAGAACAGTCATTAGTATAAATAGGTATACTTTAATCGGTGGTATATCTACATAGTGTTAAGGGTTAAGATCGCTCACACAACATATGGCCAGCGTTCGGTTGGTCATGGCGTATGAATAACCAAATCGAATGTTTCAAAAACAGCTTAAAAGTAAAAATATATATAAGAACGCACTAGATAAAGAATTTATTTTCGCAATGTACGAGGGCTGCTATATATTTTTCTGGCCTAATAATGAAAATAGGAATATTTATCAACGAAAATAGGTTTTTTTTTCGATGGGTTTGGCTCGTCTTGGAAGACCTACAAGGTCGATTGCTATTTTGTATCGGGCTCATACGCATAGATCCATGATTCGTCACCTGTGACGATCTTTTAAACATCTTTTGAAGCACCGCGATCGTATTTTTTCAGCATTTCTTTGCACCAATCCACACGAGCCTTTTTTTGAGCGATTGTCAAATTGTGCGGGATCAAACGAGAACTAACCTTTTTTACGGCCAGGTGTTAATGCAATATCGTATGTATGCTGGTGGGAGAAATGAATAGGCAGGCCTCTATCTGAAGGTATGTTACATGACGGTCTTGCATTATCAGTTCACGTACGGCATCGATGTTTTCTGGCACAACGGCTGTTTTTGGACGACCTTAACGGAATTCGGCTTTGAGCGAGCGTCGGCCACGATTGAATTCGTTGTACCAGATTTTCACAGAGCTATAGGTGTATGGTGCTTCATAGCCATACAAAGATTTTAGTTCATCGATGCACTCTTGTCGTGATAATCCACGTCGAAATTTGTGGAAAATGATCGCACGAAAATGTTAACGAGTTAATTCCATTTTTGGCCGAGATGAATTTTTTAATTCCCTGTAAATAAAACAATTCACGATTAAATGACAAAACGTTCTGAGTGATGTTATGCTAAAAAATGTCAAACTTTCCAATGGAAATGTCAGATTGCCTAGTCCAGAAATATATATAGCAACCTACGTATAAAAAGAAAACATACATATAGGATGAAATCGGTTTAAGAAGTTCATGAGATATAAATTTTCACCTTGAGGTGTACAGTGCCACGCCCATTGTTCCATTTTCATACCTACTCCTTAATCCTTTCCACACCATTTTGTGTGTAAAAGGCTCATTGCCCAACTCTGAATACTCGTAGTTTTCAAAATAACCGTTATACTCGTATGGGGAGTATAGTGGGTTCATAGTGTATCAAGCAATGCGAAAAATATTTGTTCTCAACAAGTTTGGTTAATTCAGCATCAGTGGCTTGGAATATATGTATATTAGCCATTTACAGGGCGAAGGCACGCCCATTAAAAAAAAAAATCGTATCTCTCACTTGGAATTCAACTCGTCTCGTCATACTTATCATTTATGTATATAAATATATATCCCTATCTATCTCGATAAATTTGTGAAAAGCATTGAGTGGGAAATGGGTGAAAAACTCTACTCTCTAAAAGCACAGAGAATCCTCTTTTAACCTTTGTTTCGAATTTTCAAGGATTCAGCAATATTTTTAGCTTATAAGGCAAGAGCTTTTACGCTAAAATAAAATGGCCTTGTCCATTACAAAACGTTTGAAATACCAGCGTGCTTCTGTCAACGAACTGATGCGAGTATCACTTATAACCTGAAATTCCACTGCTTGAAAATTTTCCAGCCGGCTTTGCAAAAAATACCTGCAATACATATGCCTGTAGCATACCATTAATTCCATATATAGACCTGCAACCAGACGTCCTCATGGACTACCGTCAACTGCGTACTTCATTTGTGGCAGGAAAAAATGGGTCTACGAGTATCAACTCGTACACATTCCGAACAAATAAAAAAACGTTATGAATCACAACGTGTGAATAACAAGCTTACTGATGTAAATATATATATATGTGTGTGTGTGTGTGTGCAAGTAAACAAGAATGCATGTGCGTATTTATTATGATTGTGTAAGTAAGTTGTACACACTCGGTATGCGGCAGACGCCAACCAGTCATAATGTCATAAAGTGTCACAAAAGGGGCGAAGATAGGCAGAAAACAAGATTAAAAAGGTGTAAAGGCATTACGACAAATGGTTGACTGTCGAGTGCGGATGCGATAAAGGAATCAAAGTGGCAAACATAACGAAAGAATACCGTACATGTAAATGCATAGCTCGAAATTTAAAAGTATGAAGCATAGATGGTGCAATTAAAGTAGGTTAGCATTTTTATTTTAATTGCAGATATTTTTTATTAGAAATTAGCATATGTAACATGGAATACGGAATATGCGAAAACAACATTTTTTAATAGTTGGCATCTCATACTCAATTTAAGTAATGCTTTTTCACTTGGAGCAAAGTTGTTTAGGGTTTTGCAAAATTAGACCAATAGGGACAACGACGTCATATTATTTCCCGCTCTTTTGACACTTCTCTTCAGTAGGGTTTGCCATTTCATCATGGAAAGATATACGATCCAACGAGTCAAAATTTACTACCGAAATTCGGAGATAATGGCCTCAACTTTAAAAGCGCTACGTCCAATTTATGGTCGTCATAATCGTCCTACGCCAAAGACCTATTACAAAATGTTTCCGTGCCAATGAGACAAAGAAGTGCCCATAGTGTCGAGAATATTGCTGCCGCTGGCGCATCTATTGAGGAATTCTTAATCCTTCTTATTGTCGCTCTGAAGTGTTGGGAGTCTCTGTCGCGAATTTTGCGAAAAGATCTTTTCCTACATCCTTACAATATCAAATTGACGCAAGAATTGAAGCCACTTGATCATCAGAATCGTCGCATGTTCGTGAATTGGGCTAAGCAATAACTTGAAAATAATCCGGATTACTATCTCCAAATCATCATCAGCGATGAAGCACATATCTGGCTGAATGGCTTCGTCAATAAGCAAAATAAGCGTTATTGGTCAGTATCGGTCGATTTATGCTTGAAAACCGTCGAAAATTGGGTAGAGTGTGGTAGGTGTGGAGGATGGAGTCATGTGTAGAAGTTCACGCAAGTGAGGAAAGTTCTCTGATCGCCATTCACTTGGGAGTGGCCAGAAACGATTCTTTTGCATATGACTCAAGCAGCTCACGACTTCCGGTCTTTGACCAAGTATCCTCTGGGTAGCCTAAGAACATCCGTTTGAAGGCGAGCTAACGTGAGAAGGCGAAACATCCCCTGCATAGGGTTGTGCGCTGGGTTTGGGACCCGCCACGTAAAAAAAACACCCCCAGCGAATATTAACAACAAGCCTCGGATGAGTGACCCCCCTTTTGATGACGACCATGGCAAACGAAATAAGGACTACGAATTGAAAGCATGCACCTGGAATGTTCGCTCCGTTAATTGGGAAGGTGCCGCTGCCCAGCTGGTTGATGTCCTCGTGAAAATAAAGGCTGACATCACCGCCGTCCAAGAAATGCGATGGACGGGACAAGGACAGAGACGAGTAGGTCCTTGTGACATTTACTACAGTGGCCATATAAAGGAGCGCAAGTTTGGTGTTGGATTCGTGGTGGGAGAGAGACTCCGTCGCCGAGTACTATCATTCACTGCGGTGAATGAACGTCTAGCCACAATCCGCATCAAAGCGAGGTTCTTCAACATATCGCTGATTTGCGCCCACGCCCCGACGGAAGAGAAGGACGATGTGACCAAAGATGCCTTTTATGAGTGCTTGGAGCGCACTTATGAGAGATGCCCCCGCCACGATGTCAAAATCGTGCTTGGCGACTTTAACGCCAGGGTGGGCAAAGAAGGTATCTTTGGCACTACGGTCGGTAAATTCAGCCTCCACGACGAAACATCCCCAAATGGGTTGAGGCTGATCGACTTCGCCGGGGCCCGAAATATGGTTATCTGTAGTACTAGATTCCAGCATAAGAAGATACATCAAGCTACCTGGCTGTCTCCGGATCGAAAAACCACCAACCAGATCGATCATGTTGTGATAGACGGAAGACACGTCTCCAGTGTTTTAGATGTGCGTGCGCTCCGAGGTCCTAACATCGACTCGGACCACTATATTGTTGCAGCCAAAATTCGCACCCGCCTCTGTGCAGCAAAAAACGCACGCCAACAAACACAAGGAAGGTTCGACGTCGAGAAGCTGCAATCACAACAGACAGCCGAACGTTTTTCTACTCGGCTTGCACTCCTGCTCTCTGAGAGCACTCATCAACAATTCGGTATAAGGGAACTGTGGGACGGCATTTCAAACTCCTTACGTACAGCTGCAACCGAAACCATTGGTTTTCGGAAAGTGCAAAAGAACAGCTGGTACGACGAGGAGTGCCGTGTCGCAGCGGAGAGAAAACAGGCTGCCTACCTCGCAACGTTACGATCGACCACAACACGTGCGGGATGGGATAGATACCGAGAGTTGAAGAGGGAAGCGAGACGCATTTGCAGACAGAAGAAGAAAGAGGCCGAAATGCGTGAGTATGAACAGCTCGATAAGCTGGCCGACAGGGGTAATGCTACGAAAAGATGCGGCGGCTTACAGAAGGTTTCAAGACCGGAGCATACTCTTGTAGAACCCCCAAAGGTGATCTAGTTACCGATGCCCAGAGCATACTTAAATTATGGAGGGAACACTTCTCTAGCCTGCTGAATGGCAGTGAAAGCACAACACCGGGAGAAGGCGAACCCGATTCCCCAATCGATGACGATGGAGCAGACGTTCCATTACCCGACCATGAAGAAGTTCGAATAGCAATCACCCGCCTGAAGAACAACAAAGCGGCAGGGGCCGATGGATTGCCGGCCGAGCTATTCAAACACGGCGGCGAAGAACTGATAAGGAGCATGCATCAGCTTCTTTGTAAAATATGGTCGGACGAAAGCATGCCCAACGACTGGAATTTAAGTGTGCTATGCCCAATCCATAAAAAAGGAGACCCCACAATCTGCGCCAACTACCGTGGGATTAGCCTCCTCAACATCGCATATAAGGTTCTATCGAGCGTATTGTGTGAAAGATTAAAGCCCACCGTCAACGAACTGATTGGACCTTATCAGTGTGGCTTTAGACCTGGCAAATCAACAACTGACCAGATATTCACCATGCGCCAAATCTTGGAAAAGACCCGTGAAAGGAGAATCGACACACACCACCTCTTCGTCGATTTCAAAGCTGCTTTCGACAGCACGAAAAGGGGCTGCCTTTATGCCGCGATGTCTGAATTTGGTATCCCCGCAAAACTGATACGGCTGTGTAAACTGACGTTGAGCGGCACCAGAAGCTCCGTCAGGATTGGGATGAACCTCTCCGAGCCGTTCGATACCAAACGAGGTTTCAGACAAGGCGACTCCCTATCGTGCGACTTTTTCAATCTGCTGCTGGAGAAAATAGTTCGAGCTGCAGAACTTAATCGAGCGGGTACAATCTTCTATAAGAGTGTACAGCTGCTGGCGTATGCCGATGATATTGATATCATCGGCCTCAACACCCGCGCCGTTAGTTCTGCTTTCTCCAGACTGGACAAGGAAGCAAAACGAATGGGTCTGGCAGTGAACGAGGGCAAGACGAAATATCTCCTGTCATCAAACAAACAGTCGTCGCACTCGCGACTTGGCACTCACGTCACTGTTGACAGTCATAACTTTGAAGTTGTAGATAATTTCGTCTATCTTGGAACCAGCGTAAACACCACCAACAATGTCAGCCTAGAAATCCAACGCAGGATAACTCTTGCCAACAGGTGCTACTTCGGACTGAGTAGGCAATTGAGAAGCAAAGTCCTCTCTCGACAGACAAAAACCAAACTCTATAAGTCTCTCATAATCCCCGTCCTGCTATATGGTGCAGAGGCTTGGACGATGTCAACAGCGGATGAGTCGACGTTGCGAGTTTTCGAGAGAAAAATTCTGCGAAAGATTTATGGTCCTTTGCGCGTTGGCCACGACGAATATCGCATTCGATGGAACGATGAGCTGTACGAGATATACGACGACATTGACATAGTTCAGCGAATTAAAAGACAGCGGCTACGCTGGCTAGGTCATGTTGTCCGGATGGATGAAAACACTCCAGCTCTGAAAGTATTCGACGCAGTACCCGCCGGGGGAAGCAGAGGAAGAGGAAGACCTCCACTCCGTTGGAAGGACCAAGTGGAGAAGGACCTGGCTTCGCTTGGAATATCCAATTGGCGCCACGTAGCGAAAAGAAGAAACGACTGGCGCGCGGTTGTTAACTCGGCTATAATCGCGTAAGCGGTGTCTACGACAATTAAGAAGAAGAAGTGGTAGGTGTGGATTCCTGCAAGCGTGTCTCTAGTGATCATGCAAAAGAAATCGAGTTCCATACATAAAGGCATCGACTGTACTTTCACAGAAATAAAGAATTTTTCAGATAGAGGCATGCCTATGCATTTCTCCGACCAGCATACATTCGACTTTGCATGAACACCTGGCCGTAAAAAGGTTTGTTCTCGTTGGATCCTGCACAATTTGACAATCGCTCAAAAAAAAGGCTCGTGTGGATTGGTGTAAAGAAATGCTGAAAAAATACGGTCGCGCTGCTTCAAAAGACGTTTATAAGATCGTCACAGGTGACGAATCATGGATCTATGCGTATGAGCCCGAAACAAAACAGCAATCGACCGTGTGGGTCTTCCAAGACGGGCCAAATCCAACGAAAAAAAAACCATTTTCGTTGATAAATATGCCTTTTTTCATTATTAGGCCAGAAATATATGTAGCAGACCTCGTACTTCACGTTGTAAAAAAGCGACCGGTGGCGTTTGAAAAATAAAATTTTGTTCTAAAAATACTTTTCGAATAGTTTTGCGATTGTGATTGACTTCATATTGTATGAGCATGATGTAAATTAATATCATAACGAAATTACATTATGGAAACTGAATAAAAGCTATCATCACTTGGGTAGATTACGAAAAAATGTGCAATCATCATCATATAACCATTAATTACATAAGTATCTACATTTGTCCGTTTACTATATTTTAATTTTTTTTTATATATACGTATGTTATTATTTCTTAATTAATGTACCACTTTCCTTTTATATAAGTACATATAGAAAAAATGAAACGCATATGTGTTAAATACAATTTTGCCTTTGAATCGTCCAATTATTTGCGTCTTAAGTCTTGCTTCATTGCACGTCAATCAAGTTAAGTGTAGCAGCCTACAGCTGGGCTCTTGTCGTCTTGCAAATTGACAAGGGTAAACAAAATTGAGGCTCTAGACTTATGAAGCAGTTCATACACAGTCACATGAACTTTAGTAAATTGTAGGAGCGCAGAATCTCAAGGTCTCGTTTAGCAGTGATTGCAATTAAATTTGACCTTAAAAGCTAAAAAATTATTTTTCTTGCCATATTAGCTTAGCAAATATGCTTATTTATTTTCATTTGCGGGATGATATTTTTTGACTTAATATATATATGTATGTATATATAAAAGAAAACTTTAACAAAAGAAATGAAATGGAAAGAAATTGTGCCTAAACAAAAAGTGTTTGCCTCGGAAATAAGAAAAGTGAAAAAATAAACTTATAGAGAAATATTGCTGATATACATCCATTCGTTCTTTTAATTTTTAAAAGTGATCATTTTGTTATAAAAATTATTTCCCCTACTATTTTTGATCTAATGAGTTTTTAACTAAACTTCGACCAAATCCAACAAAAAATTGCATATAATTGGTCTAAAATCATTTAATTTCAAACAAGTTTATCCTTTTACCTAAATTTAAATGACAGCTAAAACTTTGGCTTATATTTTTTTTTTTATACACATACATACATACAAATATGTATATGACAACTAAAATTTTTTGTGTAAATTTCCGAAATAAAAATTGTCTTACGCTGAACTCTTCCAATTTAACAAACAATTTAAGTCGACCGACTTTAATTTATTCTGAGCACGTGTTTCTACCTATTTGCGCTGGCTTTTCACCTCAAATTTCACTTTATAACAACTTTTATTGTCTACCCGACCAAGACTAAGGCTGTTCGCATGTTTTGTCTTCCAATTCACTTTCTAGTTATACAATATAAATATATATAATACATATACAAATATGTACCACACATACAGTGATGAACAAAACTATTTACGAACATAACAATATTGAATACATATATATTAATAAATAATATATTCACCCAATTATCCACAAACCACGATTGGTAATTTTTGCAGTATGTTTTGGATCACAATCCTGCATGAAAATATCACCTTGTCAATGTTCGCGTCTGAATATATCCTGACTTGGTAGATGTGAGTCTCCCAGAATATCAATATAAGCTGTGATCCGCATTATACCATCGATCCGCCGGAGTCCATCCAGCTTATTTCCACGAAACCACCCCCAAGCTATCAGTGATCCAACTCCAAATTTTATTGTTTGGCATATAATGGGATCCTATACAGCAACTTGTTTGCCAACCTATGTCTATGCACTCCCACCTGATCTTAATCGATTATTTTTGTTTTCATCGAATAAAGAAACTCTCTTTCAACCTTCCATGCTGAATTATTCATATTTTTGACGAACTCTATTCGAGCCTTATCACTTAAGTATGGGTTTTTACTGCCACTCTAGATGTATGCCCGTTATTTTTCAGGCATCTTTGTACAGTCTCGACATTGACATTGACTCCTTGGACCTCTTTGATGACTTTGTTAGTTTCCATAGCAGTATTTCTTGCGCCTGCTAAAAATATATGCCTGGTAATTTGCGCAACAGTTGGGGACAATTTCGGCGGATGATCTGTGCGCTTTCATAACATTGTTAAATTATTATTATTGTTTTTATTTTATTGATAACTTAAAGAAAAATTTTATATTTTTTAAAGATTTATCGATAAGGAATACATATATATTCCAGCACATTTTCCTTCAAAGTAGAATTTACGATTTTTCCCATAATAAAGCACCTAAAAAGTATCATGTTTGTATTTATGAAGTAACAAGAGAATTCAAAATACATACATATATTCGTGAACACTTTTGTCTCTTACTGTATATATAGTAAATATAAATATGTTTAAGAAGACATTTCATTTTAGGCACTTATTATTCATAAGAAGTATGTTTACATGTCTCACACATACACATGTGCATTCAAAAGGGTATATATGCATATCTAATATACAGTTAAGTGTGCGCATTTATCTATGTAGATGAGTGACTGCGAGCAACATGTTAAAAATGTTTGTTTTGACACTTTGGATTGGTTGCCATGTCAAACACATTTCTCATTTTATTTAAATTTCACCTTTTTTGGGCAACGATTGTGAGTAGAATTCCTAAGTTAGCGTGCGTGGGCAACCCATTTAAATCTAAAATGTTTGGAGGAATTTGAGCAAAACATTTTCTAATAAGAGAAAAAGGTCTGACTTTTGAAAATTGTTTCACAAATTAACTTTTTTCAGTTTTCGTATATAGGCTTACCATATATAGCTATAATAAATTGTTCGTGAAAGCTATGATACCCGAAAGTATTGAAGTGTAAAAACCAACAAAGAAACCTTGTTGAATTATAGAAATAATGATTATTTTTTGGATTAAGTAACTTTGAAAATATTTCAGTAATGAAACATTAAGGTTTTATGCATATATTTAGGATATTATGTACAGACGAACAAAAGTACGCAAGCAAATTTTTGTAGAGTATAACAGGGTTAGGTTCCTCATTGCAACTTTAACAAGTTTCGCCCTCCAAAATCTTTAGCTTCACCCATAAGTGCTAATTGGACAGTGCTCAATGGCCCTTTTATGTTCCACTCTAAGCCAGAAGGCTTTACCACCCTAAAAGTAGCCGCGCTTATACTTAAGAGTACATCTGCTGTTACCTTGGCGACTACCACTTCCGCTTGCAAGACTCTATAGTGGTCTGGCAGTTTGAAATAAGAGTGGATTGAGAGCTCCCGATAGAAGACTCCACTGCCAAATTTGTGAATAAATGAATTGTGAATTTTTTCACTTCAGATGATCCTGTAAGGAGTTATTCTGCCAATGTGCGAGGGACTTTTTTTCCGAGGGGTCACTGTAAATTTCAGAATTTCAAAACAATATAATTTTTTGTAAATTTTTAGCAAATAGATAATGATAACATCCCGATTTGCATATAAAGGTTCAAATAGAGTTCAATACTAAAGAATATTTTAATAGCTCTTTTTTGACAGATCACGCGTGATTAGTGACAAGCTGTCATGTTATTTTTATTCAGTATTGTTTGCAAAGCCTTACGCCTGAACAACGTTTACAAATCGTTCAACTTTACTACGAAAATTCACGTTCTGTAAATAATATGTTTCTTGCGCTTCGTTCAACTTAAAAATGCAAAGAGATAGGTTGAAAACATTTCGTTCTATCACCTTCATTCATTCATTCATATCACTTAATGCAATTCTGAACATAACGCCAGTAGATATTACCGGAAGGTGTATGGCCGCAAAAGTGGCTATTAGGCTCCGGGGGTCTGGGTTCCTAAAGGAGCGTGCATCTGAGCACTCGGACATCCTCACAAGCTTTGACTGCATACCGGATCATCTGGATCAAGGAGTCGCCATATCGAACTCCGGTGGCTCCTTCTCTGCACATATACCGACGAGGGAGGTTTGGCAGGGAAGAAGTCGCTGGAGGACAGGGGCAGTAAGCTTCTTTACGGATGGGTCGAAGCTTGGGGGGAAGGTTGGTGAGGGGGGTCTACTGTCGGGAACTCTCCATAAAATCCAGCTTCAGACTTCCCGACTATTGTAGCGTTTTCCAGGCTGAGGTTGCAGCCATCAAGGTAGCAGCAGATATGCTGCTCAAAAGAGCATGGAAGTGACCATTCACTCTGATAGCCGAGCGGCAATTCTAGCCTTGAATGCATTCACAGTGCGGGTCGAGGAGTGTCTGGCGTCACTGTCTCTGGCGGCGAGAGCTCTTATTATTAGACTTGTGTGGGTGCCGGGCCACAGCGGAATCGTGGGTAACTGCAAGGCTGATGAGCTGGCTAGGAAAGGCACCCTAGAATCGCTATCGGTAGAATGGGAACGGGTAGGTGCTCCTGCATCCTCCTGTTCTCTACTACTGGATGACTGGGCCTCGCGGCTGTTCGGTCAGCGATGGTCCAGCATTGGTACCTGCGCAGTCGCAAAGTCCTTTTCGCCCAAGATAGATCGCAGAAGATCTAGTGATCTCTTTGCCCTTAGTAAGGCTAGACTCTCATTAATGATGGGGCTCCTGACGGGCCACTGCCCTATTGGCATTCATGCTGTAAGACTGGGAATCTTACCGGACGCCGCATGCAGAAGCTGCTTGGAAGAAGACGCAGTAGAAACTAGCCAGCACTTCCTTCTTGACTGCCCTGCTGTTGGGAGATCAAGACTTAGATACTTGGGGGCATATAGCTTCAGACTACACGCCGACCTGGCGGGTATAGAAAATTAAGCGCCTCTGCAAATTTGTATTGGAGACTAAACGGTTTGCCGATTTCTAAGTCCGAACATGGGAGTTCGTTTTTCAATGGCTTTACAAAGGATTACTTCTATTGGTCCATGTGCGATCTCTTGATCAGCCATCTAACCTAACCTAACCTAACCATCACCCATATCACTTACATATATAAATATCAAGGAGTCAGTGTGCTTTTTTCACAACATTTTGCCAACATGTTATTTGTTTCAATATCACTAAAGCTAATCAATATGGCAGGTAAAAATATTTATTATAACGGGTGATTTTTTGAGGTTAGGATTTTCATGCATTAGTATTTGACAGATCACGTGGGATTTCAGACATGGTGTCAAAGAGAAAGATGCTCAGTATGCTTGGACATTTCATCATGAATAGACTTACTAACGAGCAACGCTTGCAAATCATTGAATTTTATTACCAAAATCAGTGTTCGGTTCGAAATGTGTTTCGCGCTTTACGTCCGATTTATGGTTATTTCAGCGATGAGGCTCATTTCTGGTTGAATGGCTACGTAAATAAGCAAAATTGCCGCATTTGGGGTGAAGAGCAACCAGAAGCCGTTCAAGAACTGCCCATGCATCCCGAAAAATGCACTGTTTGGTGTGGTTTGTACGCTGGTGGAATCATTGGACCGTATTTTTTCAAAGATGCTGTTGGACGCAACGTTACGGTGAATGGCGATCGCTATCGTTCGATGCTAACAAACTTTTTGTTGCCAAAAATGGAAGAACTGAACTTGGTTGACATGTGGTTTCAACAAGATGGCGCTACATGCCACACAGCTCGCGATTCTATGGCCATTTTGAGGGAAAACTTCGGACAACAATTCATCTCAAGAAATGGACCCGTAAGTTGGCCACCAAGATCATGCGATTTAACGCCTTTAGACTAGTTTTTGTGGGGCTACGTCAAGTCTAAAGTCTACAGAAATAAGCCAGCAACTATTCCAGCTTTGGAAGACAACATTTCCGAAGAAATTCGGGCTATTCCGGCCGAAATGCTCGAAAAAGTTGCCCAAAATTGGACTTTCCGAATGGACCACCTAAGACGCAGCCGCGGTCAACATTTAAATGAAATTATCTTCAAAAAGTAAATGTCATGAACCAATCTAACGTTTCAAATAAAGAACCGATGAGATTTTGCAAATTTATGTTTTTTTTTTCAAAAAAGTTATCAAGCTCTTAAAAATATTTACGATAGTAGCACTTATCTTTCAGCATTTAAGCATATGCTATAATTTCAAGGTAGCATTTTGCTATGTTATATAATTGTATTACTGTAATTGTGACATAACAATCAATTTTCAATTCCCCACATACAGCAATATAGAGGATTAGCGTTTATCTCTTTGGCATATATTATACTAGCATTACTCTTTAACTGATACCGCTTTGGTTTTAGCGAATTTCCCTAATGACAACTGTTCGTGTTGGCGGTGCAATTTCCTACTGCAATCTGCAATTCTGCAGCCTTTAATTTGTAGGTTCGCGTGCAAACAATAAATGTGCATTCATTTAAAATTCAGTTAAATGTTTTTTCCTTCCGTGCAGGCAAATTAATGGCATGTTCGTATAAGCCCGGCATATATCAGGGAATATAATCATCTAGTTGTCATGGAAAATGATTATCGTGCAACGAACACTAATTGAAATAGCCTTGTGAATGCGTTCAAAACTTTAAAATGAACCACAAAATAAACATTAAATTTCAGCACATGTGTAAAATACTGAAACTGTTGCTCATACGCCACGGCAAACCTTAAAAGTGTAAAAATGTTACTCATACCACATGGTGTACCGCAGTAACGTTTTCATAGAACTGCTAACTCATTCAAAATTCGAGCGAAAGTTTAATTGTAGGAATTAATTGGGGTTTTCTGAAGGGGAATTTGTAAATACTATGTTTATTTCATAATTTTTTTTAATAAATACACGTAGAAGTACGATTTTGCTTAAACTAAAACGAAAATTAATTAAATGAGAGTACATAACGCACAATTATAGCATAGTTAGAGGTGAATATATTGAAATCATTTTGATATGCTTAATGATATTTGTTCAATTCAGTAATTAGCTCTTTCCATTTTTGAATCACTAGGTCCCAGATTTCTAAGTAGGTGGAGATTACACACACACGTATTGGAGCCAGATATTGACGTAAGTATAAAGATCTTAATGATGTATTAACTAACGTAGCTGTCTTAGTGACACCAAACAAAAACTTTAAGCCGCCTGGTCCCAGAAAAATCATTAATAGAAAAATTGGAAAGCTCGCAAATGAAAAGAAACTGTGCAAGACGAGAATGACAGATAAGCCGGTGCACTTTCACTCTTCTTCAATAAAAATCTGCTGTACATAAATTAAAAAAACACTTAAACACAAGGAAGAATTCGACTTCGAAACATATACATATATAAGGAAGCTGTGTCCAAACTCAAGCAAGCAAAATTCCCCTGGGAAATCCCAAAAGTCCATGAAACCACCTGTCAACTCAAACATGCCTATACTCGTATGAGACTTGGTTGGAAATTGGGCCCGAAGTAATTGAGTTGCCAAATATTGCTGTAGAAGTGCTATCTTTGCTCTTCAATGCAATTCTTAGATTTGGATACATTCCAATATCATCGAAAAATCGCAAAATATTCTGATAGATAAACCTCAAAAAGATTTAAGACAACCGTCTTCATACAGACCAAACAGTCTTCTACCCTGTCTTTTTAAAATATTTTAAAAAGTGTCACTAACAAAGATGTCTCCTTTCTTCCACGAAAATAATAAAATATCAACGCACCAATCCAGGTTTTGTGCAAAACATGGCACAATAGAGCAAATAAATAGAATTACTAACAAAATAAGGAAACCATTTGAGCACAGGGAGTACTGTTCGGCAATATTTCTAGACGTAGCTCCGGCGTTTGACAAAGTGTGTCATGAAGGCCTTTTATATAAGATTAAAACAGTTCTCCCTTTAGAATTGCTTAAAACATCGGAGTCTTATTTAAATAAAAGACAAATTATGGATAAAGTAGAAGATTTCATATCTGATAAGGGCTGACGTACCATAGGACAATGTTTTACGCCTAAATCTGTACATCATATATACGGTAGATCTGCCAACAGCTAACAATGTATTAACTTCAACTTTTGCTGATGCCTCATCAGAGCATCAAGAGTATTAGAGCAGCTGAAGAATGGCTAGTCAACTGGCGGTTAAATGTGAATGAAAAAAGTATAAGTATGTTACATGTTAAGAGTGTTTCAGTAAGACCAAAAGTATGCCCGGCTGTAAAACTGAACAATATTTTAGTACCCCAAGCGAAATATAAATATAAAATATCCATAAAGATCTTGGTATTCCTATGGTAAAGAAAGAAGTAGGGGACAGCAGAATGAAATATGTAGCTAAACTCCGAGTACACTTAAACTCATCGGCTGATGCTTTAGTACATTTCTGGCAAAACCAAAACAGCTCAATCACTTGCTTGACAAACAAACAAAGTTTCTAAAAAGATTTAAGATTTCATAAATTATTGTTACGCTTTTAAAACAAAAAAGAGATCCCTTAAATAAAGAAATATTGAAAAAAAAATTATATAATTAATTATTCTGTGTATACACGGTCAAAACCATTTTTTTTATTTTTTGTTAACTGAATTGTTGTTGTTGTAAATTTTTCTTAGAATAACATATTTCACCGCATTAACTGCGTATATGTAGGGATATGTATTCGGAGACTGCCGGAATTCAGACTAGCTAGTATATAGTACATTATTCGTAGCCAGAGTGAATCTATTAGTCTCGAACATGATTTGCTGGTAAGCATTATATACCCATAGCATTGCTTGTTAAATTTAGTTTGAGGTATGCGCTTGAGTAGATTTCTTCCTGACCACTCCAAAGGCAGGATCGTTAACTATAGAAGACAAGTTGATTTCCTCTTTACTCCACAAGCCAATCTGGCTTTTATTAAATAGTGAATGAACATTTAAGGCAAACAGCTGGCTTATAAGCTCATAAGACAAAATATGTACAAACAAATTTGGATGCAACCGAATATTTTATATATTTCGCAACTTGTAAGAATCAAAGCCAGGGAGATTCTTGAGTTGTAAAACGTCAACCAAAGGATCGGAATCCAAGAAATTATATAAAATATATATATGTATCAGAGAACGGCATCGGCTGAATGAAAAACATTCGTACGCGCTGAACAGCCGAATAATCACACTGTTCGGATCAGCCGATCAAACTTGCATGCGCTCACATTTTCCATGTTGATTTTAAATTCACTCGGGTGTGTGCGATTTTTTGTTTCACTCCGAGTTTGTTCAACTCGTGTTCAATATAATGATTTCGGACGCTTGCTCATTCGGTTCAACAATCATTGTTTTGAACAAGAACAACATTCAACTCGCAAAAATCAACTCGTATGATTTTACTCATGCGCGCAGCAAGCGGCACTTTTTCTGCACAGATGAAATGTGAGAAGAACGAAAACAAAAACAAGCTACAACAACAAGCTGCAGTTCGTAGAACGCATGGGGCTTGCATAGAAATTGTTACTGTACATGCAGTCGTAACGCTCACATCGTGTCGTCTTGTTGCTAATAGTTTACTCATAATCGATCAACTCAAATTGAACCGAATGATGCTTTCGTCAACACATGCTCATTTTATTGAACGCTGACTTTTGTTCAGTGAGTTGAATTGAGTGAGAAATTTTGAACCGAAGACTCAAGATCCTCGGAATGATGTGTACGACAAAATTAGTTGATTTTTAATCATCACTCTGTTTTTTTCAGTGAGTTGGGTTGAATGAAAAAGTTCGCGTATGAGTAAATCAAGAAAATAGTGATTTTTGCAGTTCTCTGATATGTATGCATATATTTGACTAATACATTGACCCACAAATTCGACATAAGATTTGTTAGAAAAATGAATGTAATTATACCATACATATGGAAATTAAGAAGGGATTATCTCTATATTTCAATAATATATCTCACACATTCACCGATATTTTCTGTCAAAAGTTAACTATAAGTAGTGGAGTGGAGTCAACATATTCGGTACCTAAGGATTTGAGCAGATATTGTGAGATTTAAACAATTTTTGGTCATAATGTGCCATACCCTAAACACATTACTACTTCAAAGTTTCATTTCCTTCTGCTAATTTCTTCTTCATGTGTACACTCGAAAATGAAAAAATCAAATTGAATCTAAAACTACTACAGGGAAGTAGGCGTGGTTGCAGTCCGATTTCACCAATTTTCGCACAGTTACATAGGGACGTAAAAGAACGTTCTATGTAATTTCACCTAAAAGTGGTCGCTGCCACACTCATCGTTCAGTTTTTACCCCTGCTTCTATTGATTTCTCTCCTACCATATTGAGAATAAAGTTTTATGTTTCTGGCGTTTTTAGTTATTGATGTATCGGTATGAATAGACCTAATCTCGAAGATCGAAGATGCACTTCTTATAGCCTATCTATTATTGTACATCTTGCCAAATCACAAAAAACTTTCCATACAAAAACTTGATTTCGATCGATCAGTTTTTATGAATACTATATGCTATATTGAAAAATATATTGTGAGATTGTAAGCCAGGCTGAGAATACAGCATATGCCAAATTTCGCAAAGATATCTTATCAAATAAAAAAATTCTCCATACATACACTTGGTTTGGATCTACCCGTGAGACAGCTATTTAGAATAGCAAATCGATATCGGCGGTTGCGAAAAATAAGTAGATGAAAAGGGCGTGTGCAAAATTTCATATCGATATGACTGAGCAAGTAGTTCTCGTATATATAGGCAGATGGATAGAAAGATGAAAAGGCAAAACCGACTTTGCTTGCCGCGCTAATTATCTAGATTTTATGGGGTTTGCAATGTTTGGCTCAAACGCAGTAAAATATTAAAACCTCCATATATTCACTCAGTACCTTAAGCTCGTCTGCTTTTAATCATTTCTCATAATGATTTCTCTCTCACAGCCACCCAACCAAGCAAGTAGGCAAATATACATACTCACATACATACATACATGTGTATACACAATATAACCGCAGATAGTCGGTTGTGCCAAAAAATGTCTGCAAACTACGAGACACCTGCACTGCTGAAACAATGTACCGCCGCAATAAAATCTAGGGTAAATACACAGTCTGAAATAAAAACGCAAAGAGACACATACCAACAGACTCGTGTGGAGTTTTCAAGCTTTATGACAACCACTGCGACATCTGTCATGCCCAGTGGGTCAAGTGGCAATTTTATCAAAATCACTTGTCAGCAGAATGCCACAGCAAAGATTTCTCCACTCCACACAGAAATACATACACAGTACAAGTATCTGTATAGGCAAGTGTTTTGTGTTGTGTGTTTTGGTGCACAAGAAGGCTATGCAACTTGACTTAAAAACGTTGCACAATACAAAAGACAAAGTCATGTTTCAGCTGACTTTTCTTCTTGCTGCAGTAAACACTTGTATGTACAGGTATATGGATATGTGTGTGTATGAGTTTTTGTGCTTTAAACTACCTGCACACAAACAAAGATAAGGCGATATTGCTGACAAAGTTGCACGTTTTGCGGTGAGTGGACAAGTCGTTTGTGTCGGTAGATAAATAAATGCTGGTAAGTAGTCATGGACGGACTATTTATATGCTATTTGAGTTTTTCATTTTATTTGTACGTTCTGGTTACTAGTCTTTGAGCGGTTAAGTGCAGAGAAATATGCCAAGTTTGAAATTGCGTGCAGAAAACGTTCCCAGAATTGTAGCATGTTTCTACTTTTTATAGTTTTTAAGTAGTTTTTGGTTTAGTTAGCTTCTTTAGTCATCAAGTTAGCATAGTTGTTTTGTTAGTATGTGCTCGTTTGTCTACACGTGATATGTATTAAGTAATCTTAGTGTGTATGCAGTCTGGAGATTCCAAATATACATATACCTCTTTGGAGATGAACAAATGAAAAGTGAAAAAAGGTGAATCGTTACGAGCAATTTTAAAATATATACTGAGCTGACAGATCACCAATATCACCTTATTTCGAATGGAAGCAAAACAAGTAAAAGGCTCTAAAGGAAGAACCAAGCAGCCTGCTACTCTCGTTCACAAACCAAAGAAAAATATACTGTAGAAGCAAGTGCCTTTCTTAATCAGTCATCAAAGCTAAAAGAAGAATCATAGAACATTAGGGACTATTATTTCCCCCGCTTGTCATTGATAAAAATACCTTTTTTCAATGCAGAGGTAGAAAAAATATGAAAGTTGGCGTGTGGGATAACCTTGTGAAAAAATTATTCCTACCGGGAAGGAAGTCTTTATTGAAAAAGAAAATAAAAGGATGTAATGAAAACATTTCCGTACTTTAGAGGACCGGTTTTAAATCTTTTAAAAAAATTCGAGTAAACACTTGTGATCAAAATTGGCAGTCAGAATAATCAAAAGTATTAAGCCCAATGGATTCTACGGTTCGCTTTTTTGTTCCAGAAACCAAGCTTAGGTGTTATTAGCATTTTAAACATTTCCAATATCTACTTGAAACTTTTGTATAAGTTCATGCAAGTGAGAAAAGTTCTCCGATTGCCCTACACTTGGGAGTGGCCAGAAACGACTCAAGTAACTCACGACTTCCGGTCTTAGACCAAGCATCCTCTGCGAAGCCAAAAACATCAAATGAAATGAGGAAAAAGAGATCCTGTTGATGACGACCACAGAAAATATATTACGGATTAGGATTTATGGGCATGCACTTGGAATGTCCGGGTCTTAATTGGGAAGGTGCCACTGCCCAGTTAGCTTTTGTCATCGTACGAGTAAAAGCTGACGTCACCACCGTCCAAGAAGTGCGATGGATGGCACAAGGACTAAGACATTTACTACAGTGGCCATATAAAGGAGCGAAAATTTGATGTGGGAGAGAGACTCCGTCGCCGGGTCCTGACATTCATCCTAGTGAATGAGCGTGTCCACATCAAAGCGAAGTTCTTTGACGCTTGGAGCGCAACTTTGTTAAAATTCTGCTTGGCAACTTTAACGCCAGAGTGTGCAAATAAATTATCTCTGGTACAACGGTCGGTAAGCTCAGCCTCCATGACAAAACATCCCCAAATGGATTAAGGTTGATAGACTTCGCTGGGGCCTGAAATATTAGATTCCAGTATTGAAAAATTAACAAAGCTACTTGGCTGTCTTTGGATCGAAGAGCCATCAACTAGATTGATCATGTTGTGATAGACGGAAGACACCAGTGTTCTGAACGTGTGTCCGCTCCGAGGACAAAGAACGAAAACAGAACTTGATTCCACAATCCATGACGATGGAGCAGACATTGCATTGCCTAACCGTGAATAAGTTCGAATAGCAATTACCCGCCTAAAGAATAACAAATAGGCGTGGAAAATCAGCAAGATCGCCATACTAGCGACTTGGCTTTCACATCACTGTTGATAGTCTTCGAAGTCGTAGATCATTTTATCTATCTTGGAAGCAGCATTAACACCAACAGGTTCTGGCTTCTTCGGACTAAGTAGGCAATTGAGAAGTAAAGTTCTCTCTCAAAGAACAAACACCAAACTCTACAAGTCAATTGTCATCGCCGTCCTGCTAAAAGGTACAGAGGTATGGACGAGTCGTGGGAATGATAAGCTGTACGAGTGGATGAAAACAGTCCAGCTCTTAGAGTATTCAACACAGTACCCACCTGGGAAGCAGAAGAAGAGAAATACCTCTACTTCGTTTGAAAGACCAGATAGAGAAAGATCTGGCTAAATGTAAGATAAGCGGATGTTTGAAAATCCGTATCCTGGTCTACCATTAGCTAAATATGAATGAACTTATTTGGAGACCACCTAATGGGTTAGATGCCAATGATATACATTTCCGGCTGGTTACTACAGTTAAATTTCTTAAGCTCATCATTGACTGATCAATTATGTCAATGCTCTAATACTTCATATCACAAGAAACCGAGTGCGGAGCATACTACTATTATATTTATAGCTTTTTCATTAAGCGCAGAGTTTATATAAAAAAATTATATTTTTTTTCCTGACAACAATTTTTAGCACTGCGATGTGTTTTAAAGTCAGTCATTCAATTAATGATGAATCACCTATATTATAATATTACACGTTGTCACCAAACCAAACCAAATTGCCTTTAGGTACACCGCTACGTATGAGTAATCACATTGAATACTTCGGCATCACACAAAAACATTTGATATAGATAATTCAGAAAATACCGCTAAACATATTTTCTTACTAATAAATTTATAAATGCTTTAAATTATAAGTAACTCACACAACCTCACACTTCACAATCGACACCTTTGAGTGGAATTCCAAATTAAGTTTTATGTTAATAAATAATGTCAGTCGCGTTATAAGCAGACATAAAATGTTGCCAGTCAACAAATGGGAATTCGCATATGAATTTTCATTAACCCACATAAGAATTTCCACAGCAACTGCTGCTAAACTTTAGGGCACCAATAACAACAATAAGAAGTAAGTGACAAAATATGGCATTTAATTTCTGAACAAGCACCCGAAACTCCGAGGAACACAATCGGAGCATCCAACCACGCTTGAGTTGATATGCTAAAGCAACTCTTAGTTGTAGGCGTCTTTATATATATTATTACACTCATGTTGTGTCTGCAACAAATAATGTGTTTGTTTTATTTTTCCTGCGTGCGTATTATGCCCCGCGGTATAATAATCATAAAAAATCGCTTGCGTAAAAGCCAATGAGCGTGCGCTTGTAGGCGTAAGCGTTTGCACAGACACAAACACATACCGCTGGAACACGCAAATATTTCTCTGTACGCACATACGAAATTTATGGCATTCGCTAATATATTTGTGCGTTTGTATGCCTGCAAGGCCGCATAAGTGCCGCTCATTTGCTTTTGCCAAACATAATTTATGATCATATGTGTCGCTGGTTTTGGTAAGTGAATACTTCTCGGCTCGTTTTCGGCATTAACATATTTTTATAAGCAAAAGTTATGCAGTCAATGTCAAATTCATTGGCATTTCTAATGCAACAGTTGATAAAAATTTGTTTCTCATGAATTTAAATTGTATTTAGTCTTTAAGGTATAAAGGAATTGTATAATAGAGTTTTTCTTAGAAGGTGCTTGTTTAAAACGTAGAAACAATTTACCTATGAGCATAAATGTATGAACGTTTTTAAGTTTAAACAATAATTTATACCGAACATATGAAAATCACTATTATTTTCCTTAAATTTTTCTTATTAAATCTTTCGTTTCCAGCTGCAAACGAAAACATTGGTTTTCGAAAAATGCAAAAGAACAACTGGTACGTGAGGAGTGCCAGTCGCAATGGAAAGAAAACAGACCGCCTATCTCGTAACGTTACAATCGACCACAACACGTGAGGGTTGAGTTGAAGAGGAAAGCGAGATGCATTTGCAAACAAAAAAGGGAGAGGCCGAAATGCGTGAGTATGAAGAGCTTGACAAGCTGGCCGACAGGGGTAATGCTCGAAAATTCTACGAAAAGATGTGGCTAACAGAAGGTTTCATGACGGGAGCTTACTCTGATGCTCAGAACATTCTGCAATTATGACACCCGGAGATGGTGAACACGATTCTCCAATCCTTGAGGATGGAGCAGACGTTCCACATATTGCCCGACTATGAAGAAGTTCGAGCAATTACTCATTTGAAGAACAACAAAGCGGCACGGTCCGAGCGCATTGTGTGAAAGATTAAAGCCCACCGTTAACAAACTGATTGGACCATACTAGCATGGCTTTAGGCCTGGAAAATCAAAAATTAACCAGATATTTACCATGCGCCAAATCTTGGACGACCCGTGAATAGAGAATCAACACTCACCACCTCTAAGTCGATTTCAAAGCTGCATTTGACAGCACGAAAAGGAGCTGCCTTTATGCCGCTATTCACTATTGACAGTCATAACATTGAAGCCGTAGATAACTTCGTCTATCTTGGAACCAGCCTCAACACCGACAACAACGTCAGCCTCGAAATCCAATGCAAAGCATCTCTTGCCAACAGGTGCTATTCCGGACTAAGTAGGCAATTGAGAAGTAATGTCCTCTCTCGACGAACAAAAACAAAAGTCTATAAGTCACTCATTATTGCCTTTCTGCTATATGGCATGGACGATGACAATATCTGATAAGTCCACGTTTCGAGTTTTCGAGAGAAAAGTTCTGCGAAAGATTTATGGTCCTTTGGGAATTGGCAAGGGCGAGTACCGGAGTCGATGGAACGATGAGCTGTATGAGATATACGACGGCATTGACATAGTTCAGTGAATTAAGAGATAGCGGAAAGCAGAGGAAGAAGAGGACCTCCACTTTGTTGAAGAGATCACGTGGAGAAGAACCTGGCTCCATTTGGTCTTGAATCGGCGTCAAACATCGAAAAAAAAGAGCGACTGGCGTGCTCTTGTAAACTCGGCTATAGCCGCGTAATCGCTGTCTACACCACTAAAGTAGAAGAAGAAGTTATAAAATTTGCCACGAAATTCTAAACACCCATATGGAAGTGTCGGAGAACCTTAAAGAAATATATATATATATATATATATACATATTATCGGCATGACGAGCTAAGTCGATTAAGCTATGTCCGTCAGGCCGTTTTTCCGTCTATCTGTATATATGCCAACTAGTCATAGTTTTTGAGACAACGATATGCAATTTTGCACACGTCTTTTTCTTCCAAAAAAATTGCTAATTTGTCGAAACTGCCGTAATTAGATCACTATAGCAAATACGTGCCATACAAAGTGAACGATCGGAAACAAGAGTTTGTTTGGATAACTTTTCCATTTAGCGAAATATCTGCGCGAAATTGGCATAAATTATTGCCCAAGACAAGACGAAATTCTTTACATTGAACAACTAAAGCATAAAGCTGTTATACAAACGAACGATTAGAATCGAATTGTCCTTGTAAGGAATTTTTTGTATTTGAGAAGCGTATTACAGCTTCGGTGCAACCAAAGTAAACAATATATCTTAAAAATTATAGATTATTGCTTAAAAATTTATTTTTACAACAGCCTTAATCATTATCGTGAACCATTCCAAATTTGCTCTGTAATTCGTAAAAAATTTCCATGTATATGAAATACATGCCGTATACGTAACCTCGCACCTTCATATAATCAATTTATCAAATAGATACATAAAACACATATAACACCGTAGTAATCCTCAGAACTGTTGGATACTAGAGTTTTATAGAAATTTTGTGTTTCTATTAAAATATTGTAGAAGTGTTTTGTGGAGTCTACTTTGTCATTAATACAAGTATTTGGATGATACGCATTCGTAATCGAAAACTTGCCTCATCCGAGTTGTCCATCCACATATGTCAATGATGATGATATCGACGCAGTTGAAGACACAGTGCTTGAAAATCGTCATTGCAGCGGATCTCAACATTTTGGTTAATTTTTTGGGTATGGAGCGTGATAAAACTGGACTCGTACTAAAAACTCTGAAACTTTTGCAAAACGACGTCGAATAGAATATATTATTATAAATAAACCATCAAAAATTTCCAACAATATAGCGAATGGCGCTCCAGAAATAAGCCGAAAACGAAAAAACAAAACACGTTAAAGGCACTGACGACCATTCCTTATAATAAGTGTATGGAAAATTGAATTAACTGTTGTATGCCTATAATGGCTTAGCAGCCTATTTTGAAGGCGACAATAATGAATAAATAAATTTGATCAGATGTGATCACTGTAATAAAGGATAACAGATTATTTATTACTATTTTAGGTTAAGAAGTTAGATTCTGTTTTATATCTATTAAATATCTAATGTATTCCTATATTGTGTCCAACACAGAAGGTAATTATCTATTTAGCTATTAGCAAACGAACTTCTTACACTTGGCTAAGCAATTATTGCTTTAATACCAGGCTTAACCTCACATTTATGTCACATGTTTATATGTGTATATATATATATAAAAATATATACAAATACCCATAGCCACCTGCAAGCACAAATTCAACTCACGTCTGTTTATCGCTGTCAAATGTCAATATTTATCGTACATAATTTCACCGGTTGAGTTTGCCGACTAAATCAAACATGAACTCATATTGGCAAGTAAACACAACTGTACGCACACATACAAGCACATGCATAGAGTATTTATGAACACGTGATTTCCATTACACCTCAGCACAATATTGCGGCCACAATCAGTCGAATGCTGTGGAATGCGCCCGGCATATCGCGCACATCCGGCTGTGGTAGGCAGTCAAACGGCAGCTGATAATCGGCAGTAATCTGCCTGTTTATGCAAAGCATCTGCTGCCGCAAAATCACTGGCATTAAATCCTGCCAACTCAACTATTTACCAGCTTGACTCAAGTCAACCCAATTGTTTGTTTGTTTTTTTTTTTATTTATATTTATTGTTGGCGGAAAGTGTTGTTTGATCTCAGCAACACAGAGTTGCCAATGTGAAATATTATTTTTTTATGTTTATAAAAATTTTAGAACTTTTTATAATTTTTCAAATAGATACATGTAAGGATACCTCTTCAAGCCGTTACTTCGAGTGTAAGACCTTTCTAAATATTTTGTTCAGGATTGCGAGACCAACGATCGTCCTATGCATGTTACTAGTCATATCTACATAGTATAAATGTTCCCGAAGTTTTTGCTTACGCCTACTTGTATCCAATACTATATACGATGCAATCATTCATTATTTAATGACAAAAAACAAAGCAGTCAAGTGGCAACTTTAATACCACATTAAGTGTGTGTGTTTTTGAAAAATATGAAAAAAAAAATAAGCAGAAGCGTTGAGGCAAGGGGTATTTGATTTACCGCTGCTGTGCTTGCGGCTGCTTTGCATATTTTATTGTTTTTTTTCGCGCTTTCCTCAAGTTGTTTTTTATTTTCACACAGAGCGTGGATATTTATGAACATCTATGCTTGTATTCACCTGTCACGCGTTCAGGCATGCAACGACCGTTTATCGCCACTTCTTCACTTATAGCGCGCGCAAATAATTTCGTGTTTATTCACTGACTACAGGAATGTTTAATAAACAAACTTCATTAACAATGTCGTCGACAATTTGGAATTATTTACTCTCCTTTGTACTTATAAACACAGTAAGTTTGTATATAAGAGCATATTTATTGCATTTAAAGCAGGTACACGTATATACTTGTATGTATATGTACATTTTTGCGTGAGTTGCTGTAGCAGAAGTTTTTATGCGGTTTCATACGTGCTGTCGCTTATTCTTTTCGAACACATCTGGCTACACTCCTCTGCCACATTTTTCCTTTTTTATAGACTAACTGTCTGGAAAAGAGTAAATTGCTGTTTCGGCACGTGAGTATACTATATATTTTACGTGGTTTAACACTTGCTTCCAGGTAATATTACCTACATTTAAGATTTAAAAAGGAGACTTTTAAGGAATTACTTGAGTTTCCTCGTGTAAAAACAGACTTTTTTATTTTTTTTTTCATATAAAAATGGAAAAATTTATTAGAATATTTTATTGTTAAAAACTTACAATAATCACAAAAAATTCCGAAATTTTTGGAAAAAAAATAAAATAACAACAACTCTTTACAAGATCAACTAAAGTGAAAAAATATGTGTTTTAGTTGAAACCTTATCTTGAAGATAGGATTTTTAATAGACTTTTCTAAAAAAAATTAAAATTTCAGTGAAAATTTCGCAACATAGTTGTAATCGAAAAAAAATCCTTAGTCCAAGCCTTAAGGATTGTATCTCAAAAACCACTGTAAAATTTTATGAAGATCGGTTGAGTAGTTCTCGAAAAATCTTGTCAACCATCTTCAAAACCACAGTTTCGAGAAAAACGCATTTTAAGAGGATGCACTTAGCCTCGTTAGCCTCGAGCGCACAAGTTCTTAAGGCTGTACCTCCAAAACTATTGCTCGGATCAACTTAAAAATTTACGACAATATTCTAGAGGCTTTGTAGAATTTAGTAAGACAATAAAAATTTGGTACCCGTAAGCCCATGTAACCCCTTAAGATCTTTGGTATATAATTTTGCATGGGATTTAACCAATTTTTGAAACACTTTTCCGCCTCAGATTTTGGAATCTCCAGTACATACATTCTGTACACATCAACTGCCTCTGGAGAAAAGGAATGTGAGGGTTCCAATATGCAGATAGATACAGGCTGTACTGTCTACTAGGAAAGATGAAATCACTGTGAAGAAGAGTAGGTACTACAAGGCTCTTCTAAGTTGGAGTCCTATCCCACGTACTATGAAGTCTAGGCACGAGGAAAATTTGCGAACATTTTCTGTGACATAGTCTAACAAGGAAAGCTGCAATATGGTAATGTTAAATATTAACCCGCCAAAAACAACCGTCGTCTCTTTACAAATCTTCTCCGCGCTTGAGACACGTGGAATTAACACTGTCCAGAGCCACCAAGGCACTCATGACATGCAGACGCCTAGCCGGTAGAAACTGGGGCTGTAAGCCAGGTATCATTAGACTGCTGTATAAGATGATCGTAAGGTCTATTGTCACTTATGGAGTGATTGTTTGGACTTCGAAAGCAATGCAGGCTTTGGTAAGCCTTTAACTATAGAATCTGTAAGGACTCGCCTACGTCGGCGTTTCAGAAGCAATGCGCACTTTCCCAATCACGGCACTTGAAGTCATGCTGGAAATCACCCCGCTGCATGGGTAATCAAACCGGCAGCGAAACATACCGTGCAGCTCATGACCGCAGAGGGTTTTGGCAAATGGAAGATAATATCGTCTCAACAAATAAAGGCCTTTGGGGAAGACACACCACTTATCCTTCACGCAATGAAAAAAAAGAGTTTTTTTTTTATTTTTATTTAATTTCATTTACACTATAATTGAAATTATTATTTTATTTTATTTTTTTGTTTTAATTGAAACTCGAAGTTTAGTCGGTGTATCACTTTAAAAACAATAAAATCGGCTGCTTTTTTATAAGCACAGAAAAGCTAATTTGTGTCTTACTCATTAAACGTAATAAATTAAAAACTAAAATTATAATTAGATAATACGAGTATAATTTAGTTTACTTCTGCTTACTAAAAACATAAAAAAAGCCAAACTGAAAAAAATTCCGAACGAACAAGAAAGACCGAAAAAAAAATTAAGAAAATATAGTGGTAAGGTTTGCGTGGCCACGAGTGTATGCAGCCATGTTTTGGGCATGACACTGCGAATGAGTAATTATCCATTTTAACATGAAGTACATATACCAAGTTTTATTAAAGTAACGCAATTTATATTGAACTACCGGTAGTATAGTAGGAATAAGTGGACAAATAGACAGCCGACCTATTCTAGGCGTGATCAACAACAATCGATACGGTTGATACTGTAAGCCGTTTGGGAATCATAAAATATTTTAAATATAGTTTTTAAGCCATTGTGCACAAACTTTTAAAAATACTGCCTCATCATAATATTCAAATAAAAATTACACACAAAACTGTGTAACATACTTTAAGGATCGCATTTTTCTAACGAGTTTATCCGTTAAGCAATTTCGTTGGCGTGCAGCAAAGCAATAAATCGAATGTACTCGTACATAATTTGGAATTGTTAGAGAATTGTTTTGATTTTCACTTAAATCTGACTTTGGCAGAAATGAAATTGTAAATCAGCGATCCATTGCCTTGCTGTCATTGCTTTACTTCATTTGTATTTGTTTTCAAAATAGAAATGACCAACAGAATTTATATATACACATTTATATTAATACACAACTCACACACATATATATTGTCGCATTGCTAAAATTGCTATATAAAAATAATTTCCTCCAGCTTTGTGTGCGAGCACTTCTATGTATGCCAAGTAAACACCCACAACAAGCATTTTGCCATATCCATATGTGTAAACAAATGCTTGCAAGTTGTCACGTTTCATTGTTGCGCCGGACGTTGAACTCGATCGACGAAGTCATAAATCTCTCTTGGCAATTGGTTTCAAATTTATATTATCCACACACACACACGAACACACAGTGGTAAGGGCGCATGAATGCGTGTGCTCGTATTTGCTGAAAGAGTTATGGCAGTGAAAAGTTAGCAACCATTTTGATTGACATGCCGTTGATGTGGTTGGCATGGTTTCGTTTAAAATTGGAATTTAATTGGATATGTGATTGGATTAAGCGCCTGACATAAATCAGTTTCGTTTGCCGGCTTTTAGTTTACTTTAATGCTTATGTAGGATTTTAATTTTGATTAGAATGTGATGAAGTAACTGTAAACGCAACTCGCTTTGACCGCATTGTGGCCGAAAATACAAAAGAGGCTCAAAATATGGGAGAGCCAGGAAGTAAACAGAAGCTGCCACAATGCGTGCGTCTATAAATATAATTTATTCATAAGCTTTTTTTGCAGTAAGGCTTATGATAGAATGGAAATATCTACAGCTATTAGAAATATATATAAATATTTGTTGAAAACTAAGTATTTCAATTCACATTTAATTGCAACAACAAAGTTTGCGAGCTAAATTCGTTGCAAGGGAATATAAGAATGCTTTACTAAAGTTGTATAATGCTTTTTTGCATATTACCAATTTTTGTGTTATAGATTTTAGACCGCTTTACCTATTGTGAATGGCTTAAATTACAAATTACTAACAAAAGACACCTGTGAGCAAAAAAGGGCATGACTCCGACCCGAATATGTTTAAAGGGTTACATGAGTTTCCTTGTGTAAAAAATGGCCGATTTCAACAATTTTTTTCACATAAAAAAAGAAATATTTTATGTGATCAAATTGAAAGGTGATTTTTTAATTTATATTTTTGGAAAAAATATTTTAAGCTCGGCCATTGGGACTCCATTTCTGGTGTCCCTAAGGAGAAAAAAATGCGCCCGTGTTGGCAGGATAACTCCATATAGAACTTGGACGAAGGAATGAATCTGAAAATTGGATTGGCAGACATTTTTACAAACACATTAAAATTACAGTGAAAATTTGGCGACATTTTTTTAATAGTTGTAATAGAGAAACCATTATTCTTCGAAGCCTTTAGGAATTGCATCTCAAAGACCTGTGTAAATTTTCATGAAGATCGCTTGTGTTTAATTTATACACATTTTCTTTAGATTACACGCCATGTTTTAGTTAAAAGGAACCTTTTGGTTTTTTCTCATAACGAATTTAAAACGATAAATTGATGAATTGATCACGAAATATTTGACAAAGTCATTAAACTAGATGTCGGCGAGACTCCAACGACGAAGATGGTTTTGTGGGGGTTGGCAATCGCGTTGAACGGGATCGTATATGGTGCTACTTGCAGCGCGCAGGATTTGGAGTGCGGGGCGAAGAATGAGGAAACGAATGCAGCCCGGTGGCTGCTGATGGATCGACGACTTGAAGTATCGTGGATTAACGCGCACAGGATTGGTGAATTGGATAACCGCAGAGGAGCGTGAGGCGTTATCGCGGCGCAGTGTCTCAGCGAATGTCGATGTGTTGATTGTATGTATTGAATTGTGTTCGCTATACTTTTTCCCATCCTTTTTGTTGAGTAGGTACAGGTGTGGTGAGTTGTGTTGGTGTGGTGCCATCAAATGTGTTGTATTAAGCTTTCTTGCTAGGGTGCGCCAGTTTTTCCCAGGTAGAGGGAGGTGTACATGCGGGGAGATGCTTAAGTCATTTAAACAGCTTGAATAGTTCTAAAATCTAAATCTTGGCAACCGACTTCAGAAACTCAGCTTTGAGAAAAACTCGGCACTTAACCTAGCTATCCTCGAGGGCACAAGTTCCCAAGATTCTATTCTCGAAACTATTACTCGGATTAACTTGAAAATTGAAGACAATATTCTCGAGAGATTATAGAATTTTATAAGACAATAAAAAAAATCGATTTTTTGAAACCTATGTAATCCCTTAATGTATGTATGTATATTCAAAACCATTAAAGGTTCATTACACAAATTTGAAAGTCTTTTCAACTTTTCTTTCGACAGTGTGAAAATAGTTGAAATCGGTCTATAACCCCACGCACTCCATATATAATGGTTGTGTTAGAAACTACTAAAACAAAGGAAGAAATCTTTGTAGGTCAAAATTGGAAGATGGCCGAGGCAGCGCCTTCATTTAGGTGAAATCACATATCTCAGAACTTACTCAATGGGTTTCAACCAAATTCAGTATAGGATATTATTCTAACATTACAATAGGTACCGATTATATGGACCCGAGTTCTTATTGCTAACTTTTTGTTGAAAATATCTGTCAATCTGTGAGATATATGAAATTAACTCGGAGAGAATCCTTAACTGATAATAGAATGCCCAGCAATTCACTTACTCCTTATACATATATAGGTGATAGTATTTTAGGCACCTTAATGAAACTCAGAAAGCAGCTCTTTGTTTCAATAAATTTCAACCTTCAATAACTTTAACAAAAAAAAAGAAGTTTGACAAAATATTTACTTGTATATTACGGGGTATGCATCTGATCCCCTTCCTAATGAACTGCTAATTTTCAAAATCGGTGATTTTGCGAAATTTTCATGGACCACTTGACTTGGTTTGGCCCAGCTGCATTTATCTATAGTAAAATGATTTTTTTTTTTGCTTTTTGTCTTGAGATAATTTTAAGCAGAACACACCTTTTTTGGAGATCCCGGAGATTGGTACGGGGAGCCATTACACACTTTTCAAATTAATCACTGCTTATTACAGAACATTAAATTAATTAAAAATTCTTCTTCTAAACCCACTTTAAATCCTAAACGACGCCTAGTAAAGTGTGCCTGAATAAAAGAAACATTAAACTAAGGAGAATTGAAGTTCATCACTCTTCTCTAAATAACTCCACAGAAATAGAAGTGACCAACTTTCCGCTCCAACATTCAATTTCCTTTCTCTACCGCAATCTTACACGCGATCTAAATGCGCAAATGTCTTTCTTTGAAGTTGCTTCCTTCTTTAAGCAATGCGCTTCTGGCAAAAAACATATTTTTTTTATGTTTTCAATACTCAAATTGTTGCAAGCGCAGCAAAAGAAGCAAAATGCTGCCACAACAACTTTCTTTTGCTTCTTAGTTACTTTACCTTCTCAGCTAAGGCGCTTTTGCGAAATCACCACTTCATTTTGCCACAGTTGGTTGCATTTTGTGCGTTCACAAACGCTGCACATTTCACATGCACCGACTTGCCACAGCGAAAAGAATTAAGCAGGTAAGTATATTAAAAGAAAAAGTATATATATTTATATACAATTGTTAATACATAAGTGCATATGTATTAAAGACGTGTGTATAAGTACAATGCAACGAGGTGTGAATTACCTTGCCACGAGTGTTGCATGAATTGCATCCAATTTACATAATTACCATAGCCTTCCTTTGCAGGCATCCAACGCGTACAAATTGCCAGGTCTTAGCCGGCGCTACGCTGTCGTGAACTTTATTACTTACTTCGGTTGCACCTACTACCACCACTTTACCTACATACATATACTATACTTGTAAAGCTCAGCTACAGGTTGTAGTGGTTTTAATTAAAACTTGTAACTTGCACAGAACTTGAGACTCTTATATGCATGCCGGTATTCACAGTTATACATACAACCCGATAAACTATTTCGGTTAAGAGTGAAAGACTTGAACTTTCTTTAAGACAACATATTTATGTATATAATGTATACCCTGTGGTACGTCGCACTGTTTCTGGATGACTTTCATACCACTATTCGATAGAACAGGCTAACTGCTTTGACAAAGGAAAGTGTCAATTGAGGTACAAATCTTTCGGAATGTTCCCGTTTTGGTCGATAGATAGCCGTGAGACCTGGCCAACCAGCCAAATTAACGCTACAAACAACTTACCAAATTGAAGCGGGAACATGCTGAAAAGCGTACTGAATGTGCGACGAGACACGAGGAAATCATTGAGAATTTACATAAAGAAGTCAAAAGTATGCCACTAATACAAGGTACGTTCCAAAGTAAACAGGACTTAAAAAAAATCAATTTATTTTGTTCAAAATAGTCTCCTTCTGCTTCAATACAGCTTCTTGCACGGTCCAAAGCATGTCGATCGAGTGTTTTAGCTCGTTGGCCGGTATAGCCGCCAGTTTGCCGGTGTAAGCCTTTTGAATGGCCTCTACGTCTGCTTTTCTTTCATGGACAAATGCATTTTTCTGAAAAGGAGAATTCGCACGGTGCCATATCAGGTGATGACGGGGAGTGGTTAAAAATTAAAATGTGATTTTTGGTCAAATAATCGGTCTCAATGATGTCCTCCGAATGTTGGATTCTGAGAAATTTTTGATCAACAGTCAATTTGTGCGGAACAAACCGTGCACACACCTTTCGTAAGCCCAAATGTTCGATCAAAATGCGATAAATCGATGTTTTGGAGATGTTCAATTTCATTTCCATAAATTTCAATGATGATTTCGGCTGATTTTTGATGAATTCACGCACAGTTTCGATGGAATTTCCGGTATTTCCGGGGATCAGGGATTTTGATTGGGCCACATGTTGATCGTCATTCCTCACGACCACTTTGAAATCGTTGAAACCACTCGTGCACTCTGCTACGGAATAGGCAATCATCGCCATAAACTTGTTTCATCAATTGAAACGTTGCGGTAAAAGTTTTACCAATTTTAAAACAAAATTTAATGTTGGCTCTTTCTTCGAAGCGCATTTTCGCACTGTTAGCACAAACATACTGACACTTAAAACGCAATAACTACACTTCCAATCAATAAAATGTTATGAAATTCTCACTGACAATTGATAAAGATAGCAGATTCTAACGCACCAGTCGACATATAGATGACGCCCCCAGATGGCGCTAGATTCAAAGAGTCCTGTTTACTTTGGAACGTTCCTTGTATTAATATACGTTTTATAGATAATTATTTAGGGGACCTTTTGTTAAGGCTGCTCTTGGCATAAAATTATACCACAAACTGGTACGAATCATACTAATTCCAAACTACTTCATTTAAGGTTTAACTACTTCTTTTTGCTGATGTCGTGTTTTGTCAAATATTTAACATGACAAATTAGAACGAATTATGCAAATTATGCAAAATAATTATTTGAATAGTTTTAAAATGATTACATTAATGGCCATAAATTACATTACATTCAATTACATACATATATTTGCGAAATGGATGTCATTAGCAGTGCTGTTTTCAGATAATTGTTATTACTTTAATGAATGAAATGCGTAAAATAATATGCTATAATTAGGTTTTACTTTATGTTACTGTTACCCCCGACTTGTTTAGACTGTAATTCATTATGTACATACTACATATCTGCGGTATACTACTTGCGCTTGTTCTTTTCACCAAGCAAGCGTCAGCAGGCTCGTCAAAAACGGCTTGTTATGGGATTATTTTCGCTTCTTTCATTTTTACGAGTCTTTTAGTACGAAGGTGCAGACTATGTTGAAAACTTGCTCTGAAAAGCTTTCTGCAATAAAAGAAGTCAACAGTTTAAGTTAAAAAAGTGTCATATAAATAATATTTCGATTTCGAAAACGAATTTATTGAGGTTCGTGTTGTTTTTAAACAAGGGATAAAGACTGAGGAGTCCCATCAATTGCATACTAAGCATAAAAAGTTCAAACTAATTAAGTAAAGCATCCACGTATACTAATATGTTCATCTCACAAGAATAAAGTATATATACCTCCATTTAGCTTCCATCAAGTATGTTATCTCCACCAAACCAAAAACTTCAATATAATAGATATACCAACAAGAAAAAAATTTAATCAAAATATACTTCGGATAACTTAATCCAAACGATGTCAAAACAACAAGAAAAAAATAAATAAATAAGAAACTTTTACATCGGTTGCATTGAAGCTTTAGGTTAACAGACTCTGTGGCGTTACTATCGGTACCTCCTACAGTGCTTCATACCGTGGCGACCACACATGCTTACAACGTAGGCTTCTCCATACGGGACAAGTGTACAAGGGATGCTCCATTGTTTTCCTGGTATCTTCTATTTAGTTCCGATCATGTTCTCACAGTCTCTTCTATCGAGTGCTAATAAGTATTTAGTGTACTTCCGATCTTTCGTTTTACACATGACCTTTGCAGTTTTGCACCCAGGTATATCGTTCCGCGGATTTCGCAATGTCAAAGACCTCAATTTGAAATATACTGCAGCCTTAACAAACTCCATCGCCTATTTTCGAGCCATCCGTATAGATGTTTAGTGTATTGCGCTTAGCTAACATACCTTTACGCCACTCATACTTCTCTATGTTTACTTTGAACCTTCTTTCTCAGTTTAAAAGTGGGGTCATGTAGTCGGTGTTTGCCCAACCCCTATTACCCACCGAGCTATGAACATTCAGTTCCATATGTAAATTCTCCTACAGCCAGTAATCGTTCCGCCGATTTTTCTGCATAGTTTTCAGTGAAGAGGCCTCTAGGTGCCAGCGAGATTTAATTAGCGAGCCTCTGAACCCTTACCAATGGCTTCCGGTATATGGAGTTTCATACGCCTATCCACCATACTATTACACCTTAGAGCCGACACAGACCCCTGGACTGTGTTTACTAAGAGTGGTGGCCATAATATTGCTAATGGTCTGTAGACACCTACCCGTTATTAGGATAAGAATATCGTTCGCATATGCCACTATCTGAGGGTCATTGCCGTCTAAGTTTTTTAGCAATTTATTCACCACTAGTGCGAAGCAGAGATAAAGTTCTACGCATTCTGTAGCATTGCTGGAATGATACCGTCCGTATCGGGAGATTTACTATCCTTCAGCGAAGATAAAAATGTTTTCCTATAACAACTTGATATTGATCGATAAATTTGTATGGCGGCAATTTAATATAAAAAAAAAATATAAGTTATCAAATAAAAAGCTTTCTTTCAAGGACTTGATTTTGATAGGTCAGTTTATATGGCAGCTATATACGAAACGTATAACGTCCAGATATCGGCGGTTTCATCAAAGGTACTGTGCCTTAACAGTCCGCTTATACGCTATTCAATGTATTCAACGGCATACACAAGATTGGATAGAAAAAGCGAAGAACCCATCAGACGGAGAAAACCTTAGTAAAAACAACTAGGCTGTAGTTGGTTCCAATAAATTATAATCTTTAATATATCTCAGCCATTTAGCCGTGCTTCACACCCGTTTTGAGTTGTGCGACTTGGTTTGTTATCATAAGTAAGGTGTTCCAGAAGTTCAAGCTGTTTCTAATATATGATTAGAAAATATCCATCGAAAAGCTCACTTCGCCGTTCGACCAGTAAAAATCGCCCATTTAAAATTTATAAATATTTTTAAATTTTATCACATTCGTACAAGGACCTAGTCGAGCTCACAACCCATTCAACTTGTTAATGGCAAATTGTTTAGTTTCTGTATTGCTTTGTTTCCTATTCACTAGCTGTTGCATTATTATTGTATTTTTCTATTTTCAAATGCAATGAGGAAGCTGCGTTGTTTAGAAATCGCTTGCGCAACTGTAGCCACACTACGGTGCCATTTATTGAATTCTCTTGTCGATACGCGACTAGAATTGCAAATTAGCCGATAGCATTGAATAGAAATGCATTAACCGTTAAATACACGCGTATGTACCATGTTAGAGTGCTCGCTGACCAGCTTAAATATGCAAATTGACTTCAAGCACGTACACACCTTTTCTATTATGCTCCAGAAAATTGTTTTTGGAAATTAATATAAGTGGACTATTCATACTATATACTTACAAAGAATGTATAAATTTATAAGAAAGTGTTAGAAAAATCAATATATAATAGGTCTATTGGAAAGTCCTAGCGCTACTAGAATTAAATTTATATGAATTTTAGTTCGACCCAAACTTTCCAAAGGCAATGGATACTTAGAAAGAAATTTCGTGTGTTAATTAAGCATATTTTTTTCTTAGCACAAAATACTGTTAAAGCCAAGACTTGGTTTGATCAACACTAATTGGACTCTCCACCAGGGAAATCAACTCTTGAAAAGTGGTTTGCTAAGGTTGAAAAAGGTGAGAGGCGATGAACGCATTAGACGCCCAAAAGAGGATATTTCCGACGAAAACATTAAAAAAGTCCACAAAATAATTTTGTATGGGCGTACAGTGAAGTCATTCGAGATAGCAGACACTCCAAAGATATCAACTGAATATGTACATCATATCATTCGTAAATATATATTTGGGTATGAGAAAGCCTTTTGTAAAGTAAGTGCCAAGCGAGTTCACTTTTGACCAAAAACAACGACTTGTTGATGAGTCTAAACAGTATTTGGAGATATTCCACGTAATAAATCCGATATTTTGCACCGATATATGAGAATGGATGAAACCGAAGTCCAATTAACAGTTCTCCGAGTGGACTGCATGGAATAATTTTTATTAATTCCCTTCGATAAGGGTGGATTATCAAAAGCGACTATTACATGACGTTTTTGGAACGCCTGAAGGACGAAATCGCCGAAACACGGCCACATTTGAAGAGAAAGGAAGTGCTGTGTAGCCAAAACAATGCACTATAGTTATTGTATCACTCTTAAAAGGAACTATGTTGATTACAAGAAAAAACGAATTTTGCTAAGAGAATTGTACTATGGTAGGCCGGGACTTTTCAATTGACTCGTTAAGCCATCCTGTGGTAATAGGTTAATAAATAGTAATACTTTATACTATTTGAAAATAAAGCAAAATAAATTCGCACAGAAAATGCTTAAAGCCATCTTCGAATCACAACATCGCTATCTATATTTCGGTCCTGACCTTAGTAAAAAAAAAACGACATCTTGAAGCAAATAATTTATTCTGGTGTTTTTAATTTATGCCAGCTTATTCATTCGGTTCATTAATCTCTACGTAAATGACGAATCGAAGACAGCTTGTATTGAGAAAAGATGGTTTTGCGAAAATAGTAATAATTAATGGAAATGCCACTGACTTAATAATCTCCTACACGTAATCATAAGGAAAATCCTGTTCATTACGTCATTATGCTAATTAACTTCAAGCAGACACGAGCAACCATCAGAAAAAAAAACAATTGACAGCGACACCGTTATCCATAAATATGTACGTGCCAAACGAAAATAAACGCCGACAGCTATTTCTTAATATAGCGGAAAATTACAAATTTATATTTTGTGCGATTGCGCGGAAAATTAAGGAAACAACAACAAATCAAAAACAAGACTTTAGCAATAACCAAATAGAGAACGGCACATCGCACGGTGTTCTTCCGCCTTTCAACGTCTTGCGTTTTCGTAACCTTGAAGCGCAGGATATAAATAGACGTGGTTATAGTTAGATTCGAACATAAGGCTTTAAATGTCAGCATCAAATGTAATACTTTTGAATCAAAGATAATGCTTGTAAGTTTCTTCTGTTCAAATAAGGAAAATTGTCTGCAACAAGGATATTTTTGAAACTAGTTCTTAGAAATACTACAAAATTAGTGAGATGATGTTGTCCTCTGGTTAAAAGAAAATTCCTAGTTATTCCTAGTTAGTTATCTCGAAGTCACTTCAATGTGGTAGCTAGCTAGGCGGGAAGCTGCCAATTCAAATAAAACTGAACTGGTTTTATTTACTATTAGGTATTCCGTACCATTTCCTGGTCGAAAAGGTGAAAAACCTGGGCCTCATCCATGATAAAAGGCTATCATGGAAGCGCAATCTTGAAGAAAAGCTGAAAAAGCCATTGTATGCCTTCTATTGTTGCAAAGAAACTATTGGGAAGTGATGTGGACATTACAACCAAGATCCAGAGTAAAGGAGCCACTCCTGATTATTATAAGTAAATTTAAAAGTCAGAATTTGTTTCAAAGTGTATATTTCTCACCAAATTTCGTGTTTGGAATCGTTGCGAATGTTGGAAAAGGTTTACGGGGATTCAGTTTTATCAAAAACAGCAGCCTTGTTTTGAACGATCTTCGAAAAAGTGAAGGGTATAGTGCTTGGAAATCGTCAGACAAGTGTTAGAGAGACGGTAAGAAAGCGAGTTAGTCCGTTCAAATGATTTTGGTGGGTATTTTGGATGTGAAACTCGTCCTGCCAAAGCGGAATTTTTTTCCGTACCGTACCGTAAACAGCTCTCTGGATAGCCTTGATCGTGCGAGTTCCGATCTCACGTTCATGGAGAGCATTATAACTGCCTATGAGACATGGGTTTATGAGTTTTACATGTGAACCAGACAACAATCATCGGGATGGATGGAAAAAACGAGCCGAAACCTAAACAAACCTCGCCAAAACCGCTCAAAACCGGTGAAACTACTTGTTTTTCTATATTTGTGGTTTTGTGCATCATGAATTTGATTCGGAGAAACAAACGGTCAAGAGTTCTCTTATGCCATTTTGATGCGTTTGTGTGAGAACATCTTCGAAACAGCCGGAATTGAAGAAGAATAATTCATGGATTTTAATTGGAGGCAAAACCGCAATAAATGCCATCGAAGAAATAAAATTCGTCGAAAGAGTTGAGGGCCATTCCAAAAAATATTTATGATAAGGGGTTCGAGAACTGGAAACCATCATCTGAATGTCAAAAATTGGTTAAATTGTGTCAATACTTCCCTTGGCCTACGTAAGTATATCGAATATACTAATTTCGAACTTCCGGGTGACGTATATCTGCCAATATGTGAGTTTTCTCGAAACCCAGAGATCATTTTATTAGGATCTGGCATATTATTAGTATGTGGTATTGGCTTAAGCAGATAAAGCCGGTTAAGAATGATTTTGTATAATTTTCGCTTTGATTGTAATTCATTCACGATTTCGTCGAACAATGAAGTCGAACCCTTTCGCTACATTTTCCAAAACTGCCAACACCTGAAGGTATTTAACCGAAAATTGCAAGAGTATAAAATATACGGTTACATCTGAACTTAGCGCTTTCTTACTTCTTTAACATTCAAGTTCACAGTGGACCATAACCTCAGACAATGTAGTTGCTTAACGACGTCAGTAGTTTCGGAGACTGAGAAAAAGTGAGCAATTTTATGAGAAATTCGCAATAAAAATTCTGGAATATATTTACCATAATACAAATATGAATGTCACCCATAATTCCAACTACATTGTGTTATCTTTTAATTAAAGCTAAGCCAACGTTTATTCCTTTTCAAACAGGAACGCAGGAAGGACGAAAGAAATGACAATAAACAGCTGCAGCAAAGTTCCCAACTAAACTTCAGCGTTAAACAGAAGAAAAAAGCCTACACTCTTGCATAGTCTACATACATACTTACTATACGAGCAGTTCACTTCATTGGCCTTAACAGCAATGAACTTTGACACTAAAACAACACTGTTGATGCTAATGCGAGCGGACAGCAGCTGTTGGCAGCAATTAATGCAACTCAACTTTTTTGCTCATCCTTTCTTTTGTTATACGTTGCTTTCTGGTCCATTGTTCTTCGCTTTCGTATGCTTTGATTATTAATTTTTGTTGTGGTCTCCGAAACTACGCCATTGACTTTGTTGCACGAGCACTATTATTATGTAAATGTATTTGTACTATGTTAATTAATTGCATTAAGTCTTAGAGAATATTAATTTTGCCTTTGTTTACGCACAAACATGAATCGAGGCCAAAAGTTAAACAAAAACAAATGAGATAAACCGTGGAATTGATCTGCTTAAAATTACAAATGGTGTTGGTGAAAAATTATAAAAATGTGCGGTTGATTACTGTAAACTAGAAAATTTAGGTTCGAAGATGGGAGAAGTAGACCAGTTATTTTAGAGAGGATCTAGGTTAAATCTGTAGTTTTGGCACTATAAATATTGTACGGGTCGCTCCAAACGAGCTGTTAATATCGGTGCGACATATACTGCAACGAGATTTCGACTCATTTCAATCTAAAACACCACAAAACTTTGGAGTCGTGTAAATAGCTGAATGTTTTGTGATCCTAAGTGTTACTAGTTCCTACATTTTATTGGTCATATTCGTCTGTTTCTTTTGTCGACACTTTAGTGTCGAATGCTACCGAAAACTCGCTGAAGGACATCTTGTCATTTTCAATACTGTGACAGGCTTCACAAGGAATAAATAAAATCGAAATTATTACCGCAGTCAACCACTCTTACCCTTTAAGATAGGAAAGATACAAAAAAACTCAGAGCTTCATTTTTTAAACCTTATTTTCAAATAAAAACGCCCTGAAAAAAGTATTCCTCAAAATTTCTGTGGTATGTTATCAAAATAATCATTCTCCAATTGCAACTTTTCATGCGCTTTGACATTTTCGCTGTTTGTCGAATTGTTAAAAATTTCGAAGCGAACATTTCCTGTCCATAATGCAAAGAACGATCGAAGTTATGAAAATATTGCTGCCATTTAGGCAAGTCTTTTTGAGGATGACAATTTGTCGATTCCAAGAATTGTGACTGTCTCAAACCACAAACTGGCCCATTGTGAAAAGGACTCTTCGTAAAAATTGTTCTTATTCAAGAACTAAAGCCATTGGATCACCGTAAACGTCGCGAAATTGCTGATTTAGCTTTGGAACAACTTGAAAATGATAACGAATTTTTAAGAAAATCATATTCTTCGGTGATGCTCACTTTCATTTGAGTTGTGCGGTAAAGAAACTATCTAATTTGTCGATGCTGATGCGAAGAAAGTCCAAAAATCCAAAATAAACAACCATTACATTCACTTAAATTGACAGTTTGGTGTGGTTTTTCGAACAAATCTTCAACACTTGCAACAGAGATTCGATTATTGGAAGAAATTGTGACATTGTATGGCCTCCAAGAAGTTCTGATTTAACATCATAAGACTATTTATTGAGAGTTTATTTGAAGTCATTGGGCTTTAGCAATAAACAAGACTCTCTTCAAGCTTTAGAAGTCAATATTTAACGTGCTATTCATCGCATCGACTTGATTTAGCGGAAACAGTACTAGAAAATTGGGTTCATCGAATTCGTTCCTGTAAAAGAACGACTGTACTTAAATTTATACAAAGATATTTAAATTTCTATTTTTGTTTGAACTTAACGTTTCTAAGGGAAACTTATTTTTCTTTTATTTTCACTCAGATTATTTTCAATTAAATCAGTTCTGCCCAAGTCTCCATCAATCACTTTGTAACGGGCAAATATAAACTTTGGCTCCCAATTAAAATAACCGAATGACTTTTCAATAATTTGGCATGAAACCGTATGCACTAATACTCAACCAACAGTACAATGATATGTGAATCTTTTAGCATACCCTTGCACTGTTATCTTTCTGTACTTTTGTGCCGTCACTTACAAGGATTTAGTTGACAGTCAATGTGTCTATGCTTTTCCTCACTATATATATGTGAGTGCATACACTCTCATGTGCACTTTCTTCCTGGCATAGTTCCCATCCAATTACGCATTCACACCCAGTTTCTTTTTTTTTGTCTCTGACCTGTCACCATTGAACTAACGATCAATATATGCTACTTCCGCATTCAAAGTTCAATAGAGCAGCTAAACTTTACTGCCACTTTTTAAGGCGTGCACTCTTCCCCAAGCCCGGCCATCCGCTGTTGCTCAAGCTCTCTGCATACAAATTGAATTGTAATACTCTCATAAAGCCCTCAATGCTTTTTGTGATCCAGTTCGGCAACAAAGTTGAGGAAAAGTAGGAAGAAGAAGTAACAGAATAAGAAGAAGCAGGAGAATAAGATGAAGCATCGGCAGAAGTAGTAACAGCCGTAGAAGAAACCGGTAGTTGAAGAAGTAGCATGAGTTGAGTAAGAAGCGTCAGCAGAAGACGCAGCAACTAAAGAAAACGTAGCTGCAGATTTATTTGCCGCATGCATTAGTTGATAGTGAAACTTTTAGTTTAAACAAATTCGTTGAGAATTTACAAGTGTGCAGCGAAAATCAAAATTTTGGACTGCAGCAAGTATTTCTAGTTTACTATCGACTGCCGCTCGAAGTTTGCCCCAAGTAAAGTAGTTTAGTATCGTATAGTGCGGGCGCATAGTTCTGCAAGTTTGTTTGATTAGCAATTTTTCTTTTCTTGACGAAATGCATAGTTTCATTTAATTTTTTTTCTTCTAATTCGAAAATATTTTCTGAAGTGTTTAAATTTCAAAAGTATTATAAATACTCGAATTTGGTAAATAGCAAGTACCTGTGAGGTGGAAATCAGTTAAATGCAATCTTATTTGACTTGTAGTGAATGTGAGCTTAATATTTGTTATTTAACTTACCATCGATTCTACTGATTGGTTTTCTCTTTAAACTTCGGTTCACTAAAGGACTTAGTTAAAGAAGATGACATTAAATTTGAAATGAATGCATCAATGCGTCAGCTATCAATCATCTCTTAAGATTAAAGTCAATTCTTTCGGTATAATCAGGGGATGACTTCCTCTCGAAGTCTATTACGTATATGTATGTATATCAATTTTGTATATATTCTCCCAAATATTTAGAGATTACAACATACATATACTAAAAAGAAGTCCCGTCTGAAGAACAACAAAATGTCGGGACCGATGGTTTACCGGCCGAGCTTTTCAAATACGACGGCGAAATACTGATAAGAAGCATCCAACAGAATCAAACATTACTTATGATCGGACGAAAGCATTCCCGACGATTAGAATTTAAGTGTGCTCTGCCCAATCCACAAAAGGGGAGACCCCACAATCTGCGCCAACTACCGTGGGATAAGGTTCTATCGTGTGTACTATGTTAATGATTAAAGCCCACCGTTTACAAACTGAATGAACTTTATCAGTGTTGCTTTCGTCTTCGAAGATCAGTAACTGATCAGATATTTACTATGCGCCAAATCTTGGAAAATACCCGTGAAAAGAGAATCGACACATACCACATCGTCGTCAATTTCAAAGCTTTTGACACCATGAAAAGAAGCTGCCTTTATGCCGGGATGTCTGAATTTGGTATCCTCGCAAAACTGATGTGGCTGCGTAAACTGGCATTGAGCAATACCAAGAGCTTCCTCAGGATCGGGTAGGACCTCTCCGTGCCGTTCGATACCACACGAGGTTTCAGACAAGGCAACTCCCTATGGTACCACTTCTTCAATCTGCTGCTAGAGAAAATATTTCGAGATGCTGAGCTAAATAAATAAAGTACAATCTGATAGAAGATTGTACTGCTTCTGGCGTACACCGATGATGTTAATATCATTGGGCACACAACAACCGCGCCGTTAGTTCTGTTTTCTTTAGACTGGATAAGGAGTCGTATCATAAGGGTCTGGTTGTGAAGCCTCGAAATCGAGCAGAATATTGGAGAAGGACCTGGATAGACTTAAAATCTCCAATTGGCGCCAATCAGCGAAAATGAAGAACGACTGCCGCGGTGTTGTAAACTCGGCTATAACCGACCGATAAACTAATGAAGAAGAAGAAACCTTTACGATTGGCTTATTTGATCAGTAGATTGGAAAACTTATTACGAGTACATAGATAGTTAGTATATTTAGATACAGAGTTGGGATCTCTCTTTTAATTAATTCATAATTATTAAAATATTATTTGAATCCTATGAACCTCCAACGAACGAAAAGCTTTTTAGGGAGAAAAGGGCGTGTGAAAATTTTCTGATCAATATCTGAAACTGAGGTCGTGCATATACAAACAGACTGACTTGGCTCAATCGAGGCAGCTCTTCACACTGATAATTTATATTATGTTACATATATATAAGTACTTCATAATATCTTCGACGTTTCCTGAAAGGACTGTAGTGAAAGAGCCTAGAACTCACCAAAGGGTAGCGAAGTGGAAAAAACATAAGAGCAGTGACTGGTATAGGGACCACAAAAGCAAATTAACCTTTTGAAAAAAGACAGAATAATCCAACGGGCTAAGCAGTGACTACGCAAGTACTGAAAAACGCTTTCTTTTGAGAAAAATATACACGAAGTTAATAATCAAGCAATTTCAAAAATAATGGAAACACTCATTGAATATTAAGTGCTAATATATTTTTGTTTAAACATTGTGTAAGTGCATTTTCACCATCATTTTTAATATACAGCTTATTGTGATTGAAACTAACCCTTAAGATTCTCACCGAGACCCATCTCTTGTATAAAAGTGAAGAGCGTAAACGAAAATTTAGCGATCTGCAGATTAAGAAAGACAGTTTATACAAACGAACTCGTTTAAGACAGAAAACTCACCGATAAATTAGTCGCCAAATTAATTGGCACCAATTTTAGAGCGAAAAATGGCATAGAATCCTGCGAGCGATGCAAAAAATAGATCAGCAAATTATTGAAGCGTTTATTTTGTGCAATCCAATTGCATTGGAAAATAGCAATGCGCAACTGATCACAATCGTCCAGCAAATATGAGGCGTGATAGCACGTCGGCGAAGTCTGCAGCAATACGCAGAAGAAGTAAGTGACCGAAGCGATTTTCGTCGTGAGATCAGCGAATATGAAAATGTTAATCATGGTAACGCCAAGTATAGCTGCTGCGACTAGAAACTGTGTGAATACCGTTATTGAGACGACACTCTCAACAATTTGGACAATTCTATTAAAAACAGAAAATATTACAAATCTCACAATTTTTTACTGCAAGCACTTACTTCAATATTTTCTGATGTATTACGATGCACTCTAAGAGCTCTTGGTAATTCTCATCGACACTCTTTTGTTCATCATAACCCAACTTTTCCACACGACTTGTCAGTAGTTGTACTTGTGTGCGTATTATGTAAATATACACAGCCGGATATGAGTCATTCAAAACTTGATGATATAACAAAAAGAAAAGCACAGCTGCATCGAAGCTAACTTGCAGCCAGTACTCCCAAGTGGAGCGATGCCAATCGACATTGGGTATCCAAAGCGAGAGCGGTGCATGGCCACCCACCAAGGCGGAGACCACAGTCAAAGTTTCATACATAAAATATGAAACAGCAAAACCGAATACCAGTCGATTACCCGTTACGGCACACTTTTTGATCTTCGCCTTATCCTCCTGCGTTGGAAAGCGCTCATCCAATTCGGTCACCATTGGCTCAATGCCCCGCAAACGCTTCTGCGCCATAGCCAGCGTGATGCACTTAAGTGGCACAGCCATGACATTCAAGGAGGCCTGCACACAAGTTAAGATTTCCATAACAGAGAGCTTGTTGCGATCGCGCAACCAGCCGACATTGAAAATCACCGGCGAAAAGAGTACCGCGAAGAATGTTATGATGGCCGAGTACATGAAATATGGCAAACGATATTTGGCCGGTGGATTGATGCCCAGATATCTGAAACTGTTGAACAGATAAATGACTGCATCACGTGAGGCGAATACTGTGCGACCGCGTCCTTTTATCAAATCGAACATTGTGTACAGCGTGTGCTAGACGCTTTTGAAATCAACTATTGGCATTAGAGTCGTCATTGTGGCTTATATAGACAATTTAGTCTATTCTAATATGCAACTACTAGGGAACTTAGGTAAAACTGGACTTTTAAAAATTTTATGAATTCAAGTAGCAAGCATATTGAAGTTTTATGAATTAATATTCCTGTTTAAAGGTATACTTGTATTGGTGTGCACCAGTGAGAAAAGGATGATACAATTTTTCGTTTTTAATATATTTAACATAATTTCGTTTTCTTAGTTCATTTATATTTTGCGATTATAATTATAATTAAAAAATATATATATATGCGTATATCATACTCCTAAGTACTGCCATTGAAATCACTGCTTCAGTCGTCTTGCTAGGTAAAACAATCATTGATTAAAGCTATTTCAGGCGAGTCTGTAGTAATGTTAAGCTGTGTTGTTCCTAAACAAAATAAAAACAAACTGCCTTTTCTTTACGTATTAAGGAATATGTTAATTTCCCTCGTTGCACATCCATTTCAGGTTCCCAAGATCGATCTATTCTAACCTGATACATCTAAAAGTACTAATCAATATTATTTGATATAAGTTTTAAACCACAAAGAGCTAGTAGGAGTTTCTTTGTGATTTTTCAAAGGTCTTGCTTACATTAAGTATCTGAGCAAGGGCGAAATAGACAAGTCTGCAGGGTCCCTTGTATAGTCCTTAATACTAAAATACTGATGATGTATACGAAAAAAACGCAAGGAAATTAAATAAATTCTCCTCTACTACTCTCCTAGCTTCCCTATGTGCTACAACTACTATGAGCAAAATATAGTAGGGCTTCGTTCATAATTATATCGTCACCCTTGGCCCTAATGCACTTGTGGTGTGTGTTTTCTAATCCTCGAAACAGTTCTTAAAGTCAGTTTCCGGAATAGCCTTACTTGCGTAGTCGAGTTAACAACAGCGCGCCAGTCGTTTCTTATTTTTGGTATGTGGCGCCAATTGGAGATTCCAAGCAAAGCCACATCATTCTCGGAATGGTTGTCTTCATCTTTCTCTGCTTCCCCCGGCGAGTACTGAGTCGAAAACTTTCAGAGCTGGAGTGTTTTCGTTTCGCCAGCGTAGTCACTGTCACTTAATTCGCTGAACTATGTCAATGTCGTCGTATATTTCGTACAGGTCATCGTTCTATTGCCTGCGGTATTCGCCAATACACAAAAAACTATAAATCATCCGCAGAGCCCTTCTCTTGAAAACGCGTAACTTCGACTCATCAGATGTTCATCGTCCACGCCTCTGCACCATACACCAGGACGGGAATAATGAGTAACTTATAGAGTTTCGTTTTTATTCGTCAAAAGAGGACTCTACTTCTGAATCGCCTACTCAGCCCGAAGTAACACCTGTTGGCAAGAGTTATTCTACGTTGGATTTCGCGAGTGCGACGACTATTAGTTTCATGAGAGGAGATATTTTGTCTTGTCCTCGTTCACTTCTAGACCCATTTGCTTCCTTCCTTATCCTTACTGGAGAAAGAAGAATTAACGGCGAGGTTGTTAAGGCCAATGATATCGATGCCATCGACGTACGCCAGCAGTTGTACACTCTTATAGAAGATATTTCCCTATTTAGTTCTGCAGCTGGAATAATTTTTCCAAGAGCAGATTGAAGAAGTCGGACGAAAGGGAGCCGCCTTGTCTGAAACCTCGTTTGGTATCGAACGGCTCGGAGAAGTTCTTCCCAATTCTGACGATGTTGTTGGTATTGCTCAACGTCAGTTTAAAATGGATGTTCTTTGGTTACCCAGAGTATACTTGGTTTAGGACCAGAAGTCGTGAGCTGCATGATCCGTATGATTGTATCCGTACTGACAAATAGACAGACCGGTTCGCTAAATGGTCACGCTGATAATTTATATACATATATATTTTATAGGACCTCCGACGTTTCCTTTTAAATGTTACCAACTTTTGGGCAACATAATTTAGGATATAACGTTCGGTGGGTGTCTAGGATATAATAAGACATAATGACGGAACTTTGTACACGTGTTCTTTAGGAGGTTGGTATTGTAGGTGGGACTAATGTCACGCCCACAAAATTTTATTAAGTGAAAACCTATAAAGTGATATAACTAAACTCGAGATTATGATACATTGGCGCGGCCCCGTTTTTAATAATTTTAATGCACATATCTCACTACTCTCTAGACCTATGTCAACCAAACTTTCTGATGGCGACTTTTTCCAGTGCCATGCGGTGTCAGATCTAGTAGTAACCACGCCTACTCCCCATTTACTAACAAACACTTCCTTTTGAACAGACAATTGTGTGTCCAAAGACTAGGAAATGTAAAATCGAAGTAAGCTGTCTTTTAAATATTCTTAATATATTGACGGATCGAACTACATAATAGTATAGTTAGTTTATGGACCGTCTGGTAGTTTTTAAGTTTTGGGTATTAAATTTCTTGTTGACAAACATTTCTTTCTGGCACTTGAAGAAAGCATGCAAATATACATTCAGAATAAAATATCAAGGTTTGATGATTTGCAAATATTTCCAAAACACCTGCTGGTGTGACTTTTCAAGTTTTATACGCCTACTGAAACGAATTTTAGAATATTGATTCTTGGATTTGATTTTTTCGCCAAGTACCTTAGACGCTGGTTCAAAAATATTTTCAAATTAATAACTTTTTTTCAAATATTAGTTAGGAGGTAAGCAAAGTTTATATATTAAACGAAAAAAAATTCATAAAAAAAGTAGTTTTTAAGGACAACGAAGTATCAAGTAACCAAGTAACGGTTTCGTGAAGGCAGTTAAAGCTTAGTTTAAGGCTACTGCATTATTTGGTTGCTTAAGATGAATGAAACATTTCTGCCTCAAATATTAAGACATACTGACCTGGACTAAGATTCTGCAGAATAAATTTCTAGGTAAGCGATTTCGATACTTTTCAGTCAACTACGCCACCGTAATGAAGAAAAACAGAGTCTTCCAAAACATCAAAGGAATTTAGAGTAACCTTTATTACACTAAACACAGTCGCCACAGCTGAATTATACAAAAATATCTGGAGAATATTTGATGCAACTACATTTACATCCAAAGTGAACTCAGTTATATTTTTCGCGTGCAAAAAAGGTAGAAAAGTTCAAAATAGCTCGTTAAAAAATCGTAAACAAAAAGCGTTAACTTCGCAAAAAGTTTGTTTGGCGGTGACTGTGATTTCAATTGGCTATTTGATCTGAATCAAAACACATTGGCTTTTATTCAGTGGCAACTCCAGTAACAAGGTGTATTATGTGTTGGAGTACCACTTCTTGGTTCGTGAGTTCAAATCTTAACTAAAGAGAACTGGATTGTTGCAATGGTCGCCAGACTCAACAGTCAATGTCAAAATTGCGCGCATATTTCTTATAAAAAACACTCAACATAAAAGTTAGCACCCATTCGGAGACGTTCTAAAAATTTTAAGACTGCTCTTTCATGGTTAAAGTTCGTGCTTTTATGTGACACGTAAAAAATATAGTGACTACTTTGAACTACGCCGGCTGAAATTACCTGTCTTACTTTTACTTGCAAGAGTTTTATTGTGAGAGTCCTGCATGAAGCCAAAGCAAACTTTTTCCATAGTGACTCAACTGGTTTGTTGCAGCAACAGATATAGGTGAGTATGCTATATCCACACTTTTATTGCACTTTTACTGCCCACTACTCGTGCTTCAACAATTTCAATTTCGTTCAGTGGAATTATCGTGGTCTCTTTGTTTTCGGTTAGACAGTTTTTATTGACTGTTGCATGTTACAAAGTTCATGCCGTAGCCGCATCGGCACATGCAACTGAAAAGTATAAAAACTTGTTGCACAACTGATTAAAAATAAAAATTTGTTTTAAGCTTAGTACGAGTGCACGATGATGAGCCAAGTACAGGGCAGATATAACTTTGTTTGTTGCAAGTTTCAATGATACTACTGAAAGCAAGTTGCAATTGAGTTTGTATTGTGTACGCAAAGAGTTTGAAAAAAAATTCCTAGGTTTCTAGGTAGATTCCCCGCAAACGTCCAAATTTAAGTTAACTGCAAATTGTTTGCTGCTTTTGTTTATCGTGTTGATGTGATTGTAGCATAAAGCTGTGTAAATGAAAAGTAATAGCTAGTGTACTCTGGTAGGCTTGTGAGTCACGCATAGACCAGTTTTGGTCCATTGCGCTGCCAGATGGAGTGACATTACATCATCCTTCAGGATGCCAGTACTTCACGAAGAATTAATAGGCTTGAGCACATAAAAATTTACACGATCTTTTCTCGTAACTACATTTTTCGAAGCGGATTCACGTATCTCTTTGAATTTATAACTGTAGCTACTGTGAAGCTGATTGAAAGTAGTCTACTAAACTTTTTTTACATGTTAACCTTTTGTTCGTACTTTGCTAGCAAGTCTTATGTCAATTGAGATTCAGTCTTTTTTGATTGAGATAATTGTGACATTGAATGGCCTCGAAGAAATTGTGATTTAACACCATTAGTCTACTTCATGTGAGGTTACTTGAAGTCATTGGTCTTTAGCCATAAACCAGACTCTCGGCAAGCTTTAGAAGTCAATATTTAACGTGCTATTCATGACATAAAATAAGAAAAGATAAAAAGATAAGGATTTCTTCGCGACCTTAGGTATGTTGGGCCCTCTTTTAAGTCACAACGACCCACCTAGCCCTAGCATATTGATAAATTCCAATATTATGCTAGGTGCCAGAGAAGCGATGTGATCCCTATTTGGATCCATTATTCATGACATATGACTTGATTTAGTGGAAGAAGTACTCGAAAATTGGGTTCAGTGAAATTGTTTCTGCAAAAGAAGTCGTGGAGGTCATTTGAATGATGTTCTTGTCCTGTTTTGCACCTACTCAATACCTGAAATTACCTTATTGATCATAGGCGGAAGGAAAAATCTATATTAAGAATGCAGTAATTGTGATAATTTAAATAAAAAATTAATCTTAAATAAAATCCTGATATAAATTTAGATATATGTGTACAAACTAACTCGCCAAGATAAGAAATATATACAATTATTAAATTTATAATACCATTTATAGCAACATTCTAATTTAATCCTTATTGAATTTGTACTTTAGTTGAACATTTTAAACAACAATACACATTACCAAAGGCATATCCAGCCATCTACATACATAAATACGCAGTGTTGCATTAGTTATCGAAAAGTATTTAGATATTAATGTGGTTTAAGTGAAAAGCAATTAGTGTTCTATTCATGTGATGACAGTAAATCTGTACCGCAATTATTCTCCGAATGCAACCAAATAAGTACATAGACATAATAAATTATTTAATGTGAAATTGCTGGGCTGAACTTGTTTCGATGGAAAGGCAGCTAGTTCGGCGATTTGCATTCAAGCAGGATTTATAATTAAAATGCAAAACCAGTACTACAAAGACTACACATGTCACAGACAAATTAGTGAAGATTTAATTAAACACCACAGGTGAGTAATTTAGGAAAGGTAATTTAAAATGAAATAAGTAAGGAAGGGCCAAGCTCAGGTGTTTTCGAACATTTTATACTATTCATTTTCAAATCATAGACCGGGAAATTTCTTTAAGTGCTGGAAAAACGTTGTGTTCAAAAATGTTGCGAACACCTATTATTCGATGAAATCGTGAATAAATTACAATCACATTTGGCATTTTCTTGACTTTTATCACAGATACAATTAATATGCTACAGACTAATAAAATGCTTCCAAGGTTTTATCAAGGTACCTAACATACAATGCAATCATATAGAGTAAAGTCAGCCGGATGTTCGAAAATCCTGATATTAGGGACAAGTTTTCTCCATCTGGTTATTTATACAAGTATGTATAGTATGTAACCCTATATCTAACTCGATTATTTTTAGTTGATACACACAACCTTTAGGTGAACAAAACTATTATACTCTGTGGCAGCATGTTGCTAGAGTATAAAATGAACATTCGGTTTGATAAGACACAAGTAATTTAATTGCCATGAGGTGTTTGAAAACAATTAAATTATTATGTATTTAATTTGAGTATTTTATGTTTACATATTATTATTTAATCGATATGGGATTAACATGAAGATACGAAAACTATTTGAAATTAAATGCGTTCAATTCTTAATGAAAGTCAGGATGTTCAAGTGTCTGTAAACTCACTACATAACTGAAAGTAAGTCGCTTAATTAAAAATTTTTTCCTTAATTTAAATTTCTGAACTCATCTGATAATATGAATAAAAATTCGGTAATCCACACATACTCAGTTTCATTATTTTCCTCATATTATTAACATAAAAGTTGACCAAACGATCGACTTTCTTGGAAATAAGAACTGTCCACTCCTTTAGATTAACAAGGAGTATTTATGTCAACGTATATAGAGCTCCGTGCGTCTTCTTTCTCTGTCTGAACTTTGAAAACTTATTCGCCTCGATGAAATATGAGTCGAAGTTGTTATCGCCACCACGTAGACCCACTTTGAAAATCATCAGCACATGGAATTTTTCAGACGGGTTCAATTAGGTTATGAGCTCGTTCATAACAGGAAGCTTAAAAGACCGATTCTTTATATTACATCCATATAAGAAACCATAAGGCTCTTACAGATCGACAAAGTGCTTAGAACTTATCACATATTTGTCGAGACACTTGTCAGAAGAACTATTTCGCTCTACTCTAGACCAAAAGGATCTTGTGGTCGCACAGAAGTGCATCGTCGACCAACGCCTGCTAAGCGCTTACGAGGTCGTCAGCTTTACAGTTGCCAGTGATTTGGCTTTAATTTCAGACATGATCTTACACTCCCACGGACTTTTGAGTATAGCTTGAAGCTTACTATGCCCCTCAGGCAGTTTAAAGATGTAGTAAAATCGATGGACCAAGTAAATCGAGCAGAACGGAGACTATGTTGAAAAATAACTTGTAATATTTCGAAATATTTAACTTTCTGTTCTAAAAATATCAAAATGATAATAGTAGAGCAAAATCTGCATAGAACCTACTCCTACTACTGCAAACAGCTGACTGAAATTCTTTTAATACAATTTCTTCTCAAATTTAAGAACCTAACAGTATCAACAGCGATGTTGGCAAAACAGTAGGAGAAACTTCAAACTGGTGGCAAATTTCACTACTCACTTACTCAGACTGTAAACTGTCATTAGGGAGCATGCGTGAGCATAAGCACTTGTTGCAATGCTCTCTCACATCATGCTTTACAGCGTCTGTCACGCGCCAACGCAATGTTGCCTACAATTAGGTGCTCGACCACGTTCTCTTGTTTATTTTTGTAATAGTTATGGAATTTCTACTAAACCAACAATCCACACTGACTCTTCTTCACTTTCGAACTTTTTTGTCAGCAAAGTAAAAGTCTCAATGTCGTTGTTATCGACAGACCTTCGAACATATTTCACTGTCAATTGTCAGCGTGTCGCGACAAACCGTAACTAATGATACAAGTGCGAGTATATAGAAACATGTGTTTACGTATACAACGGTATATAGTAAAGGGCGCATAATATTAACTTATTTGGCTGTAACCAACGAGACAGCTCGTTGGCAGCTATTAACTCATAAGCGACTTTTATTAACTTATTGGTGTTTTCGACGAAGCGAGACATGTACCTGCGTTCTAATTTACTTTAGCTTTCCATAACTGACACCTGGCGCTTTAGGTGATTGCCGAAATTAAATTCTACACATTCGTTATGGCCCTGATTTATATCTGCTAATTTTATTTATATATTTATTTTTATTTATTTTGTTTCTGCGTTGAAATTCATTTTTTTCTGCTTAACTGTATTTTCGAAGAAAAGAAAAAGTGGATTCAGATTAATTTATCTCTCTTTATTAACTGACAATGAACAATTGTTGGAAGGTCGGAATTTGTATAGAGCTTGTGATGGAGATTTACTCGTATTGTTGTCGCTTTCTTGGACAGCTTATACTTCTCTCTTACTTATCGTGTTTACATGTGTATCAATTCACACCAGAAGTGTACACAAAACAGCATATTTCTGTCTACATTCTAAATATACAAGAGTGACAATAACATTTTATTGCTTCGTTTTGTTGCTTCCTTTCCGCTTTACTGACAGTGAAAAGAAAGCTTGCTTAATCTGATATCCTTAACACTTTCGGTTAAATTAAATTTAGCCACCACTCTAATTAAAGCTTGTTTGATAAAATAAAAGTAACGGTGACATAATACTTCTATAAACTATAAAAATATTTTCTGTATCAAGTTATAGTAACCATCCTAAATGTAGGCAACATTGTAGACAAACTAAAGTTAACAAGTAAAGAAGGGCTAAGTTAAAAATTTATTGAACCAATCGTTTAAATTCTTTAAAAACTTTCAAAACAGGCTCCTTCTGCGTCGATGCAGCGCTGCCAGCGCGATTTCTAAGCATTGAAGGCCTCACGGAAATCATTCTCCGGAATAGCCTTGAGATCCGAGACGCGTGCTGCTTGTGTCTCCTTTGTCGTCTCAAAATGCTTGACTTTCATCGGCCTTTTCAGTCAAGGAAACAAAACAAAGTTCGGGGATCCACATCTGGGCTGTAGGGCGGCTGGGATGCCGGCCTTGGTGGCGGTGTGAGTCAGTGTGTTGTCGTTGTGCAACTTCCAATCGGCTGCGGTGTCTTGTCGGACCCGATTGACCCTTCTTGGCATTGATGGTTTGTTCAGGAGGTAAAAATTCATGGCGGACGATGCCATTGATGTCAAAAAAGACAATGAGCCTAGTTTTCACTTTAAATTTGCTCATTACTGCCTTTTTTGGGCGATGAGACGCCGGCGTGTGCCATTCGGAAGATTGCCGCTTTGTCTCGAGATCATATTCAACGTTCGGGACGTTATTCAAAAATTGGATATCACTTTCACACATGTTCAAATTTTCTCACAGAAACACATCGCGCGAAAATGTTTGTCCTGACTCTCCAGGTGCTCGGAGACAACGGACCAGCCGGTCGTTCGTTAGCTAGGAACGCCCTCAACCGAATCCAGTCGGTGCGCGGACACTCCGAGTAAAGCCGCAGAAACAGAAAGTCAATCCTATTACTTTCCGGACAAACCCTATAATACCCATACACTAACCGACACACAAGGTTTGTTAGAAAAAATGAAAATCATACTACATTTATAATATATGGGAGTTGGGGTGGTATCGACTCGATTTTATCTAATTTTCCTAATACCACATACTATTTAAGAACCAATCATATAGAGTAAAATCAGTCGGAATAAGTGTTCGCTCAAATTTATCTATTTTAGGGACAAAGATACACTGCGTTCTTCCATTTTCATTTTCACATATTAGCCGATGTATGCGGCAAAAAGTCACCCACACATCGCCATGGACAAAAACAGGTGGTAATCACTTGCCGCTATGTCCGGGCTATATGGTGGATACGATAAAACCTCCCATCCGAGCTCCCGTAACTTCTGACGAGTGATCATTCCCTTTCAATCCCACCAAATACACAGCAAAACCTTCCTGGCCGTCAATCCCGCCTTGGTCACTGTTTGGGACGATTCACCGGCCTTCGACCACGACCGTTTTAAGGTCGTATGTGATTAATTTTTCGTCGCCAGTCACCAACCGCTTCAAAAATAGATCGAGTTCGTTCCGTTTCAGCAGCATATCGCAGGCGTTGATTCAGTCCAGAAGGTTTTTGGTTTGCGTCAAATCATGCGGCACCCAAACATCAATCTGTTTATGTATCCGGCCTTCTGTATATGGTTTAAAATGGTTTGGTGACTAATTCCTATCCTCTGGGTGATGTCACGACATGCCACATGCAGGTCTTCCGCCGGCTGGCTTATCCATGGCGTCATTTTCACCCATTCTGAATCGTCGAAACCATTACTCCGCAATTCGAAGTGATAGAGTACTATCCCCCAAAACATCATTAATCTCACGAACGTTTCTCTAGCGGATTTGCCTTTAACGAAGGAAAACTTTAAAATAGCGCGAATTTCGGCGTTATGAACTCCATGTTTACACGTCTATAACTGTTGGACGCAATATCCAAACTAATCATGCATAGCGTCGTTTTGTAGGATATGTCAAGACCTTTCAAAGATGTATAGTATTGCCAGATACGAGCTCTGTAGCGCTTTAGACTTAGGCGCGAAATTCAAAAGACAAAAAGGTGGAAGGGAGATATATGACAACCTAATATTACGTATATGGCAGCTAAGGAAAGTATTGGCCCGATTCAACCTATTTTTGACATACAGGCAATGGTATGTCAGGAAGGAATTATCCCTCAAGTTCAATTATATACCCCACACATTCACCGATATTTTCGGTCAAAAGTCAACTATACGTACTAGGGTCCCAATATTCGGTTTCTTGGGGCTTGAAACGATTTTCTTGGATTTTAACAAATATTGGTCATAAGGTGGCATACACTAGAGGTATTATTAGTGCAAAGTTATATTGTATTAATTGTTTATTGATTTGTGCGCTGGAAAGTTAAAGAATCAAGTGTGCTATATGGGAAGCAGACATAGTTGTAGACCGATTTCGTCCATTTTCGAACCTAGAACAACAAAACCACTGTTATTGTCTAAAGCGGTGATATAATTTCCAAACAAATTGTGCACTCTTATAGATCAAATGAGCTATTTGCTATTTAAATTGAATTACGACAGCTGGAATAGGAATTTACTTCATACACGATATGAAACCTTCCACCTACAAAAGAATAAGAGCACACATTTTCAGAGAATATCGCTGAAAGTGTATTTCCGAGTAGTATGGCCTCAGTTAGAACTGCGATGTATTGTTTGATGGCATTGTTCACTTTATAATACACTCATAAAGTGCCGCGGGCATCTTGTCAAAGTGTGCTCCCATATGTACGTACAAGTATGCGCCAAGGCGGGTTTACGAAGTATGTGATTGCATTTGTTTGTTTGCGAGCGCCTGTGGTGTGAAATTAAACCGACGAAGTGCATCAGGAGATTGGCAGGTGTTGCTGTTGCCTTTGTGCCCATAAGCAGATTTTGTTAAGCAAGTGTGAAAAATTCTCTCACAACCACTGCTTAAGTGGTTGCAGGAACAGATGTTCCACTTGTTCATATGTGTATATATGTACATATGTATATGCGCGATTATATGTGGATCGAACGAATAACGATAAGCGAATATTTTGAAGGGAGAACTGTGTATGGTTTTACAGCAAATAGCACATGCAAACTTTCTCTTTAAGGAAGTGTTCGAAACATACTTTTTTCCCCTCATTTTATGTTTTATTGGAGTTGCTAAAGACGTCATTTAAAAATGGGGCTAAAAAGAATGATAATAGTCAAAACTAAACTTAATAAAAATATGCTTAGAAGGAGATAGAAATTTACATTCATTATATAGTATATGGCTGAGATTCTTGAGGTTATCCGCCTTGTACTTAACCGACAAATAAATATTGAAGCTTTTACCTACGTACGAAAGTCACATGGATTATTTCAGGCTGTTTCTCACACTAAGAATACACTGCAAACCTTAGAACTGTCAACCGTGAGTTGACCACAAAAATAATAAAAAGCCGTATGAAGTATTAGATAATCCATTTAATTAATGCATTATGTTGAAATTTTTATTTAGGTCAATTCAAAAGTCCCCGGACTGAAAAAATGTGGCTTGATGACGAGAAAGCCTGTTTACCTGTAAAATAGGTGCCGCGCAAGCTCACTTTTGTACAAAAACGACGTCGTGATCCGGAAACTAAAAAACCCGAGTTTTTGCTTTGATGCAGGGTTTGTCCGGAAAGTAATAGAACTGATTCTCTTCCGTCGCGACTGTGCTTCAGTAGAGGGCGTTCCTAGCTAACGAACGAGCGGCTGGTCAGTTGTTTCCGAACACCTGGAGAGTCAGGACAAACATTTTCGCGCGACATGTTTCTGAGTGGCCCTTGAATATGCGCAAGATGTGCGCAAAGATGTTCCCAAACATTGCTCACTGACGACCAGAAATTGCGGGGAGTGGAAGTGATCCTCAATTTTCGAATAACGTAAGGTCACTAGTCATGGATATTTGAGTATGATTCCGAGACAAGGGCGATAAAAGGCAAGCACTTTGAGACTACAGAAGGGATCCAAGCAGCATGCACCTCGGCTCTCAAGGCTATTGCAGAGAATGCCTTCCGTGACGCCTTCAATGCTTGGAAATCGCGCTGGCAGCGCTGCATCGACGCAGAAGGAGAATTTTTTTAAGTCGACTCAGTTCAATTACTTTCCGAACAAACCCTCTATGTGACAATGGATAAAACGTGGCTGCATCATTTCACTCCGAACTCAAATCGCATGTCACCCGAGTATACAATATACTATATACTATACGATAAATCAGTTCCAAAGAGTGGATGGGCAATGGTATGTCATCTGAATTTGGGAACACTCATGGAACAATTTTTATCGACTATCTTCGGAAGAAAACCCTTGGAAGAACGAAGTCGCTCAAAAACCGTCGCATTTGAAGAAAAGGAAGTGCTAATTCACCAAGAAAATGCAACGTGTCACAAGTCAGTGAAAGCGATGGCAAAACTTCATGAATTGGGCTTTAAATTGCTTCTGCAACCACCGTATTCTCTGGAACTGCCACTCAGCAACTATTTTCTGTACTCAGACCTCAAAAAATTGCTCGTTGTGAAGAAATTTTCGTCGAATAAAAAGGTGATTGCCGAAACGGAGGTATTTTTATTCTGAAGCAAAAGAAACATCGTATTACAAAAATAGTATCGAACACTTGGAGGGTCGCGATAATCAATGTAGTACACTCGAAGAGAACTATGTTGAATAAAGATAGCGAATATTGCGGAAATCATTGACATTCACCATCAGTAACAAGGGACCTTCCAGAACGTGGTGTGTCATTGACCTTAAAATTACCGGAACTGACCGACGAAATCAGAATTACGTATGTTGACTTTAACAGTAACAAGACAATAAACACTGTTCACATTTTCAGCCCTTAGGTTTCTGTTGTCTTTTTTATGGTCAAATAACCCTGTGTCAAGAAATCACAAAACTGTCTGAGAACGTTTGAAAGAAGTCAAACCTTTTTAATGCCGAATATACTCGTACTTATACTAAGAGAGACTTCTTTTTACTATACTAAATATTTCTTCTTCTTCTTTAATTGTGTAGAGATCGCTTACACGAATATAGCCGAGTTAACAACAGCTCGCCAATCGTTTCTTCTTTTAGTAATTTGGCACAAATTCGAAATACCAAATGTAGCCAGGTCCTTCTCCACCCGATCTCTCCACCGGAGTGCAAGTCGTCCTCTGTTTCCCCGGGCGGGTACTGCGTCGAATGCTTTCAGAGCTAGACTGTTTTTATTCATATGGACGATATGACTTAGCCAGCGTAGCCGCTGTCTCTTAATACGCTGAACTATGTTAGCGTCGTCGTATAACTCGTACAGCTCGTTCCATCGAATATGTTAATCGCCGTTGCCAAAGTGCCCAAGCCTCTGCGCCATATAGCAGGACATGAATAAGGAGTGACTTATAGAGTTTGGCCTTTGTTCATCGAGGAGGACTTTACTTCTCAATTACCTACTCAGTCCGAAGTAGTGCCGTTGTTTCCTATTCATTGGTAGGGTTTTACACCTGGCGGATTCCAAACCTAGCGCACATCCCTGGGGATGTTTCACGTTCTCACTTTAGTTCGGATGTTTCTTGGCTACCCAGAGAATACATGGTCTAAGACCGAAAATCGTGAGCTGCTAGAGTCATATGTAAAAGAACTGTTTCTGAATATATATTTTATAGCATCTCTGCCGTTTCTTTATAGGTGTACCAAACATCGTGGCATACTTAACGGGGCCTTGATACTTTATTTGCAAAACTTACCTCAATTTATAGATAAGTGTCTTTCAAACAGAATAATCTGCCATAACCGAAAACATTTGCATCAAACAATATGAGTCTTAATAAATCCTACATAATTATGTGTACCATACATACATACGTACACGCTAAAGCGTTTCTTATAGTCTACAGAGTGCAACAGGTAATTTTAACTGTAGGCTTTTAGCTTTCTAAACATATTAAAAAGCAATTTAAGCACTCTAATGCTGAACCAACAGCAATTTGTTTTTCCCTAGCATACCTTTTTCCATTTTTAATGAAATACCCTTCAACCAACCACATTAAAATTTGCCTGCCACAATCTAATCTAATTATTATTGGCAATTTCAAACAATTTTGGTTGCATTAACTTGTGCCCAATAAACGCCACGCGCACAACACGGCTGCATGCATACTGAATGCACTCTCGCCAAACCTAACTCACTACATAATTGAGTAATGCAGATACCGTGGCGTATACGCAACCAAAATTTAATTAGTGTACACAACCACAACACTATCCAAACAATTCCGTTGCTGTCGTTTGTTAAAAGCACTATCTAAATGCCAACCGCATTGCAAAGAGCGCTCAAGGCCGTTTAAGAAAAACCAATGCCCACAATAAAGGGCAAAATGTGGAGGGTGTACGGGCATGCAACTATGCGTGTGCTTGTGTGCGTTTAGATGAGTCTCTGATGTACTATATAAGATTTTCGCTCATTTATGCTTTGAATTGCCGTTTGTGCATATTCAAATCCGTGCAATTTGCTACTTTTTGCTGTCATTTGTTAGACGTAGTGTGTAAATGACCGATATTTGTGTGTATTTATTAGTGTAAGTTTGAGTGTTCTGTGGTTAATCAAGCAAAGGATGTTATTAGACTGTGACATTTTTATTATTCAGTCAACCGAATTTTAAACAAAAATATTTCAGAGTATAGAAGTTGTGCAAGGTCATTAAGCATAGGTATAAATTAGTATTAGAAATGAGTGGGTAAAATAGTAAATTTATATCCACATGAAATTTGAACGAAAAATCGCGTTTTTTGTGAGTCTTTTTCAAAGAGACTTTTTTTTATTAAGTAAATATAGATATATTATATACATTTCCGGAATTTAAGGGGCTATACTAGAGTGACAATTTCAAAAAATCGATTTTTGTTTTTGCTTTTTTGGTAATTTATATTTTTTAAAATATCTTGCGAAATCGGCAAGGTGGTATCTTGAATAACTCAACGAGAAATTGAAACTGAGTATTCTTGAATATATTTACTATACAATGACCTACGATATTTTGGATTGGTTGAAAATTGTTCATTTCGAATTTAAAAAACGACTATTTATTACCTAAAAAATCAAAATTTTTTTCTGTACTACGCGATTTTATTAATTTTTGATATTTTTCCAAAATTATGGGTATCGACTGGAATCATGTCATCAGTTGAGGAACTTTTTTTGGCACCTCCTAACACCTAACTTATTTTTCAATATTTTTGTAAAAAAAATTTTTTAAAATACATATAGCTGAAAATGTAACTTATTGTATCCAAAGAACTTCAAAACATTTTATTAAATACTTTCCTTAAAAAAAATCCCCAAAATCGCTTAAAAAAGATGGATGGTGGTGAGTAGGATTTGATGCTTAAAACTATCTTATATGTAATGTAAAACATGTTTGTTATTATTATAGATGGACACATGTAAAGGATGAAGAATAAGTTATAATTTTGAATTTAGCGTTCTCCCAAAAATTTAAATTATCTTCTCTTTGATTATTACATGACAAATATATCTAAGAAGTTTTCCGTCTTAGTTTCAGGCAAATTTTCCTCACCGACTATGAAAGAGATTTTCAGGAAAAGCGCCGACGTCAATGCTCAGAGACGTTCATATAATTACGATGATATATATATATATCTGTAGGCTATAGAGCCCAAATACCTAAAAATATTTTTTTTTTAATGAAAATTTATGAACTTCTACCATATTTATCCATAAAACCCTCTAATTTGGACTTAATTGCTCTCAAATTTCATAGCTTTCTGTTGAAAATAGAGAATCAAGGATGACTTCGGTGTATGCATAGTATAGTATGGTACAGTACGTTATTTTTAAGTTCTTCACATAAATCAACAGGTATCAGATGAAGTTTTTTTTCCATATTTTTCTATTTTTTATTAACAAATTAGCCGCGATTTATTGAGCTAAAATGGCGCTTTCTACTTCCAAGTGCTGCAAAGAATAATTTTTTTTTTACTAGAGATTTTTTTACATAACCTTTAAAACGCATATCATTTTTTTTGTTTCAGATGATCCGGTAACGAGTTATAATGTTCACCGATAACCACTTTTTTTCAAGGCGCTTCTGGAAATTCACCGTCACAAGCTTATTTATTAATATTTTTCATTGAAAACTTTTTCTAATATACTTTAAAAGTTGTACAATAATATGTCATTACATATAATAAAATTATATTACTTATGTCGCCGCAAAAAAAAACACAAATATATCCTTTTTTTGCCTTTAAAACTTTATAAACAAAAGAGATGGAAGTTAAGCATCAATGCTCCCGACAGATAGACAGATTATAATTAAAAGTAGTATTTTTGATTGGAAATGTTTCACATTATAGCTTTTGTGCATTAAAAACGTAAATTTATCATTTTGACTTGCAAAAAAACTTTCATCGTCCCATAGTAAACCACAAGAGGTCCAGGATGTGAAAAAATTTTTATTTTTCCCAAATTAGGGTATTCAAACCAGAAATTTTCCAGAGAGTATCCCTACTGCAATTCTTTAAGACAGAATCACTTCTGAACTATTTTCTTAGCTGCCCAGTTTTGGCAAGACTAAGTTTGAATCAAAATTAATAGGCTTAGAGCGTTCGACAAAATGAGGATTTTGATCCTTCTTTTGAAATTTTTTGTTACCACAAAAACTGTTGCATAACAACAAGTGCTATTCCCATGATTGCCAATTACCTCAATATGTAACCTCACTAATGCACAGTGTAATAGAAGAGGGCAATTTTAGTTTTAATAGAGTTGACCGGAGAATTAAATTAAACTTTTGAAAGCTTTAGAAGAATATTGACAGATGTTTGTTTAAATGTTTGAGTGAAAATCAGGATCTATAAACATGATAGTTGACTCAACTTCAGATCCTTTTTGGCACCGTGATAGACTTATTTGCGCTCTCCTGAAATCAGGCTTAATACTTCGCCTCACATAAGCTCCGTTTGTTTATTTTAACTTGCAATATCCCGAACGAAGTATAATAAGTTTACCATGCTTCGGAGTTCTTAAAAAAATCGAAAATATTAAAATTCGCCCAAGAAGCTCCTCATTTGATAGAACCTTCTACATATATCCTATATCCAAAATCAAACCCTTACATGGAAAACTTAATGTTAATATTAAGGTCTAAAATTTTCAGGAAATTTTTTAAAGGGTATTTCCAAGGAAAATTCTTGATAGGACTGAAAAAAATTAATAGTTCAAAAAAAAAAACACCCTAAAGTATAACATATTATATATCTGCCATAAAAACTGAGCAATAAAACAAAAGTCTTTGTATGGAAAATCTTATTATTTAACGAGATACCTTCAATCTCCGAATATATTGTTCAGATCGGACTACTATAGAATATATATATAGCTATAGAATATAGCTGCCATTTCAACTAACTATCTTTTAATACACTTTTGTTATACAAGAAATGTACCTTTTAAAGAGTGTTTTCTTGTTTTTTATTAAAGCGACGAAGAAATAAAAAATATTGTTTTCACAAAATAACTTAAAAAAGTATAGAAAATTTTCTGGCATCTATTTTTTTTTATTTATAAAAGTTTTTACTATTTCTTCACCTTCGAGCCAAAGCAATTAATTTCAAATTTCCTTTCGACCTTAAGCAACCTTAATCGAAATAAATCAAAGCCAAGCCTTGACCTTCACAACCAGCAGCCAGATATGTTGTTGAAATTCTGTAAGCAGACTGATTCACTTTTGCCGCCTTTGCTGAATGCCAATGCCACAAAATCAATCAACATTTCAGGAAAATAAGTAATTTTTCCACTTAAGCTTTTTTCACTTTTCACTTGACATCCCCCTCGACCAAACCGATTTGTGGCGTCAAAACATGGCGCGCAGCAAAAGCCAGAAAATGAGTGTGTTAATGTAAGTGACTGGGTGCATGCCAACACAGTTCAATATACATATATAATATTTATATGTAGGTAAATGTATGAATGTAGGAATACACGAGCACACCACGCCATCGTCCTCAACTAACTCTTAAAATAACCGTTTGAGTGTGGGTGTGTTTTGTAGAGGCGAGATTCTCGAGCGCAATAAAATTTAATGAAATTCTGTTGAGTGATTGAGAGTTGCTGAAATGTTTTGCACGCAACAAGATACAAAGTAGCAATTAATTCTAAAAATCACATGGGGAAAATGTATCGTACCTAATGATGGAACAATTAATGTTTTAAGCTGAGTGTAATGAGGGGTTGTTAAGAACTTTTGCAATTTTATCGTAAAAAGGATTCATTTTATAATAATAATTTACATTTTTAACGCATTACCAAAAACAAATTAGGCAGTAAATTCAAAGAGTGACTGAAGGATTCTTCTCCTTCATTGACAACTGTCGAAAATCAGTTTAAAATGTCCTGAGACTCGTAATGAGGATTAAACGTTTACAGGGCTTTACTCTGCCGAATTATTGTGCTGATTAAATGACAAAGAAATAAAAACGGACGAATAAAAAAGTGATCTTTTTTCCATAACCACACACCGGTTCCCACCTCCGTCACCACTAGCAAGTTGGTCAAATCACGGTACTAATCTCCACATTCCTCTGATTTAGCCACGTCCGATTTGTGAATGATCCAGAGTTTAACCTATCACGAACACAACTATTGGAGCAACCAGTGAAGATCGTGAACTCATCGAAAACGTGCCATTGCTGTCCACCTACACCCACTTCTGATAGCGAAGATATAATCGAAAAAATAAGGGAACAGTCCTTGAAAATCGTCGTGTTGACATCTGTGAGATAAAAGAGAATCTCAACATCTCTTACGAGTATAGATCAACTAAACCATTTTAGTTAATGTTTTGCTAGACTACTACCAAAACACCTTTAATTCTAGCATAATTGCGTTTTACGTTTTGGCCGAAACGAGAGACATTTGGCTTCCTGCATTTTTTTTCTGTTTTCAAAACCGAAACATTCGAATTAGCAACATGAGCTCATTGGCCCAATACATTAAATTCGCCAGACAAACTGTTTGCATCGTAAGACTTCAGCGCAGTTGGCTGCTAGCTAGCCCTATATAAGAAATGCAGGCAGCGTGTCTGGTCAGTGCTTCAGTTGCACTCGCATCGCGATGTGACGTGAAATAAAAGTCGTGCGGTGACTTCAGCTCAGCTGGCTCTATATAAGAAATGCAGGCAGCGTGCCTGGCCAGTGCTTCAGTTGCACTCGCATCGCGATGTGATGTGAATTAAAAGTCGTGCGGTGACTTCAGCTCAGCTGGCTCTATATAAGAAATGCAGGCAGCGTGCCCGGCCAGTGCTTCAGTTGCACTCGCATCGCGATGTGATGTGAAATAAAAGTCGTGCGGTGACTTCAGCTCAGCTGGCTCTATATAAGAAATGCAGGCAGCGTGCCCGGCCAGTGCTTCAGTTGCACTCGCATCGCGATGTGATGTGAATTAAAAGTCGTGCGGTGACTTCAGCTCAGCTGGCTCTATATAAGAAATGCAGGCAGCGTGCCCGGCCAGTGCTTCAGTTGCACTCGCATCGCGATGTCAATTAAAAGTCGTGCGGTGACTTCAGCTCAGCTGGCTCTATATAAGAAATGCAGGCAGCGTGCCTGGCCAGTGCTTCAGTTGCACTCGCATCGCGATGTGATGTGAAATAAAAGTCGTGCGGTGACTTCAGCTCAGCTGGCTCTATATAAGAAATGCAGGCAGCGTGCCCGGCCAGTGCTCCAGTTGCATGCGCATCGCGATGTGATGTGAAATAAAAGTCGTGCGGTGACTTCAGCTCAGCTGGCTCTATATAAGAAATGCAGGCAGCGTGCCTGGCCAGTGCTTCACTTGCACTCGCATCCCGATGTGAAGTAGATTAAAAGTCGTGCGGTGACTTCAGCTCAGCTGGCTCTATATAAGAAATGCAGGCAGCGTGCCTGGCCAGTGCTTCAGTTGCACTCGCATCGCGATGTGATGTGAAATAGAAGTCGTGCGGTGACTTCAGCTCAGCTGGCTCTATATAAAAAATACAGGCAGCGTGCCTGGCCAGTGCTTCAGTTGCACTCGCATCGCGATGTCAATTAAAAGTCGTGCGGTGACTTCAGCTCAGCTGGCTCTATATAAGAAATGCAGGCAGCGTGCCTGGCCAGTGCTTCAGTTGCACTCGCATCGCGATGTGATGTGAATTAAAAGTCGTGCGGTGACTTCAGCTCAGCTGGCTCTATATAAGAAATGCAGGCAGCGTGCACGGCCAGTGCTTCAGTTGCACTCGCATCGCGATGTCAATTAAAAGTCGTGCGGTGACTTCAGCTCAGCTGGCTCTATATAAGAAATGCAGGCAGCGTGCCTGGCCAGTGCTTCAGTTGCACTCGCATCGCGATGTCAATTAAAAGTCGTGCGGTGACTTCAGCTCAGCTGGCTCTATATAAGAAATGCAGGCAGCGTGCCTGGCCAGTGCTTCAGTTGCACTCGCATCGCGATGTGATGTGAAATAGAAGTCGTGCGGTGACTTCAGCTCAGCTGGCTCGCATCGCGATGTGATGTCAATTAAAAGTCGTGCGGTGACTTCAGCTCAGCTGGCTCTATATAAGAAATGCAGGCAGAGTGCCCGGCCAGAGCTTCAGTTGCACTCGCATCGCAATGTGATGTGAATTAAAAGTCGTGCGGTGACTTCAGCTCAGCTGGCTCTATATAAAAAATACAGGCAGCGTGCCTGGCCAGTGCTTCAGTTGCACTCGCATCGCGATGTCAATTAAAAGTCGTGCGGTGACTTCAGCTCAGCTGGCTCTATATAAGAAATGCAGGCAGCGTGCCTGGCCAGTGCTTCAGTTGCACTCGCATCGCGATGTGATGTGAAATAGAAGTCGTGCGGTGACTTCAGCTCAGCTGGCTCTATATAAGAAATGCAGGCAGCGTGCCTGGCCAGTGCTTCAGTTGCACTCGCATCGCGATGTGATGTGAAATAGAAGTCGTGCGGTGACTTCAGCTCAGCTGGCTCTATATAAAAAATACAGGCAGCGTGCCTGGCCAGTGCTTCAGTTGCACTCGCATCGCGATGTCAATTAAAAGTCGTGCGGTGACTTCAGCTCAGCTGGCTCTATATAAGAAATGCAGGCAGCGTGCCTGGCCAGTGCTTCAGTTGCACTCGCATCGCGATGTCAATTAAAAGTCGTGCGGTGACTTCAGCTCAGCTGGCTCTATATAAGAAATGCAGGCAGCGTGCCTGGCCAGTGCTTCAGTTGCACTCGCATCGCGATGTGATGTGAAATAGAAGTCGTGCGGTGACTTCAGCTCAGCTGGCTCGCATCGCTATGTGATGTGAATTAAAAGTCGTGCGGTGACTTCAGCTCAGCTGGCTCTATATAAGAAATGCAGGCAGCGTGCCTGGCCAGTGCTTCAGTTGCACTCGCATCGCGATGTGATGTGAAATAAAAGTCGTGCGGTGACTTCAGCTCAGCTGGCTCTATATAAGAAATGCAGGCAGCGTGCCCGGCCAGTGCTTCAGTTGCACTCGCATCGCGATGTGATGTGAAATAAAAGTCGTGCGGTGACTTCAGCTCAGCTGGCTCTATATAAGAAATGCAGGCAGCGTGCCCGGCCAGTGCTTCAGTTGCACTCGCATCGCGATGTGATGTGAATTAAAAGTCGTGCGGTGACTTCAGCTCAGCTGGCTCTATATAAGAAATGCAGGCAGCGTGCACGGCCAGTGCTACAGTTGCACTCGCATCGCAATGTGATATGTTAAAATCGTGCGGTGACTTCAGAGAATTTGTAAATGCAGGCACTTGACTTCAGTTGCATGCGCATCGCGATGTGATGTGAAATAAAAGTCGTGCGGTGACTTCAGCTCAGCTAGCTCTATATAAGAAATGCAGGCAGCGTGCTCGCGCAGTTTTTAAACTCTAGCAATATATAAGTCAATCATTATATAAATCAAATCTCTTTACTTTACACTACGTATTATGATACTGAGTACAATAACTTGCCATATTAATTTATTACAATGGAGGAGTTTCTCCTCTTTACAAAAAAAAAATTAAATATCTCAAATTCGCTGTTATATGGAAACTACTTTGATTTATCTTTTCACATTTGAATATCCATAAATGTTTCCATGGAATGTGTGCGCATGTTGACGCTTGCAATGCATATTAGCTTTGTGTCTGCACATTACTCGTGTTGCATGCCACATTTCATGTGGAATAAGCTCATTTACGCCTTTCGCTGCACAACTGCACAATCAAAACAAATAAGAAAAGCAAAAGCAAAACAAAAAACAAAGCAAAAATATTAACAAACTCCGGAAGAGAATGTGAGGAAGTATCGCCTTGTGTACGGGCAAGTTATGCATACATCTGCCTCCATATATAGTCATAAAATCCGAGCGTGCAATGTTGCACAAGCAAACACAGACATGCAAAGTTTGTAATAACAACAACATGTGTAAGCAACTGCACATACTCCGCACAAAAGTAAACGCTGGTGCTTTTACTGAGAACGTTGAATGTTGTGTAGCATATGCACAGGCGTGTTAACATGTGCCGGCAATAGCTGTGTATTAGTTGCTGACTATTTGTGCTTACTTATTTCTTTATTTGTAATATGCTGTTTGGATTTCCTTTGCATAGCGAAAAACTTTTGAATCATGCATTTTTATATGCACAAATAAAGATGAAAGAACTTCAAAATGAAAGTTAAAATTTCGAGCAAAAGTTCAATTACCTTGCATTTTTGGATAATAAAAATATTTCAGTGAACACGCAAAACTATTTTTATAGCTTCTTCTACTACAAGGATACTTTTAAAGAAGAATACCTGTAATATTTCGCGATTTGGCAACCCTAGTGTTGCAAACTGGCAACTCACAGCTTTAACGTAAAGTTTGACATTTTTGATGGCATACATAGACAGAATATTTTGACATATGCGCAGTATTTGTGTTGTTCACAGTAACTTAAAATATTCAACTCAGTCAAAAAATGGAATGAAATCGTGAAGATTTTCGCGCGATAACTTTCCAGAAATTTTGGCGTGGATTAACTTAGCCACAGTGCATTGATGAACTTAACTCAACTTTTGACAAGAAATCACCGCGTTTCACATTGGTACAATGCTTGAAAATTGTCTAAGTTTATTACAAAAATTCAAATTCTCAAAAAAAACGTTGAAAAAATGTCCATCGCAAATCCAACTTTTCACATGAGGGCCATTTCTGGTTCAAAAGCTTCGTCAACAAGCAAAATAGTCGACATTGGCTTGAGTCAAATCCTCGTATGGTTCAGTGAATGCCTACGGGATGCAATTCCCAAAAATTTTAAAGTTGGATGAGGATTGTGGTATGGCGGCATCATCGGGCCTTATTTCTTTCAAAATGAGGCAAGAAATGCCATTGCCATCTGTGGAGAGCGTCATAACGCAATTCCCATAACAACCAGTTTACCGGAATTGGCCTGGATTTTTTCCTGCCAAGGGCTTTTATTTCGGTGACCTAACCCCATTCTGATTATTTTTTAACTTCTACATCTCGAAACTCCTGCAATCACCAGAGGGAATTTCTATCACCTCGTACGCTGAAGATTGCTCGATAATGGCGTCGATTGATTAAATTAATGGCATGTGCTCAAAATTAAACGGCTATCACTCCTACCTTCCTCGCTTTCTCGACCCTATTTACAAACCGGACGACGGAGTACAAACTTGACCTTAATATTTCAGTCGATGGCTTTAAGATTCCGACTGTCCATAACCTTATAAGCTTAGGTGCCCTTTCACTCCTCATACGACCGCGATTATGGCCAAAATACAGAGCCGCAACAAAATCCGCAAACAACCACCCATTGAAGACGAAGAGCTCGAATTGCCGCGATAAACGAAAGTGACCCTTGCGCAGCTTCGTTCCAGAATAGAACCTGACATATCAAACATATGTCCAGCGGGCAGTGAGTTTCCACATGATACTAGCCACCTATTTGCCCTGCTAATCCTACTCATCTGACACCCTTTCCCCTTTGGTCCACTTCCTTTGAAACAACACGTTTTCTGGGCCTATCGTTGGATGACGTCGATGACATCTTATTTAATCCTTGCCATACTAACGGGGATTATGTACTAATGGGGATTATGTACTCGCGGAATTTCATGAAATCGAAGCGGACGATCCCTTTTTCTAACAAAACCGTGCGCCGCCCTATGTTTCACGTTCAAACATGCGATTTAACGCCGCTAGATTATTTTCTATGAGTTGATGTTAAATCAGGCTTACCCCAATCTACCAGAAATTCTCGAGGAGCTTGAATACAACATTTAGCGAACTATATACGAAATGGTGCACCGGGTCGTCGAAATTTGGCGCAAGCGGGTGCCATAGTGATCATTTGGCTGGCATTTTGCTCAAATAATAAATGGCATAGAGATATTTGCAGAACCCATTTTGACAAAATTTAACATCATGTCGTTATGTTGGTACACCCTATATATGTATATATATACGTATATTTTTCGAGCAATGCCGTGGAAATAAATTTTATTTTATTTTGTTGAAATTTCATGCTTTTATTTTATACTACTGAAATCTGATATTTGCCAACACCTTGAGAAATGAAAATTTCATAACTCTTCAGCAAAAGCTGAAACTGAAGTATTTTCGACAAAAAAAAATTGTTTGCCCATAAGTCAAATTTAAGAGTTTATAAATATTTAAAACAAGAATTTTGCCATATTAAACCAGAATTCCGACGAACTTTTGCCCCACATACGCACAATGAAGCGCTTCACTGGTAGCGTGTAACGGAAAGGAAGAAGATAGATCTGGATGTCAATTCCAAGAAGTCAACAAAAAACTTTGAAGCTTGTAAAATGATAAACTGTAAGCATTGTTGTATGGTATAACATTATTATGTTTCATATGTATGTATATATGCAGTAAATGTATGAAGGATTCAAATTTCAGTCACAGGAAAGGTTGCTCATACGCCACGTCGTTGTAAAAATATGTTTATTTGGGAATCAAATATGTAATTCTAAAAAAAATTTTTGGAAAATATTATATAGTAAATAAATATAAAATAATAAAAACAGTAATAATCATATGAAAAAAATTCCCATGAGCAAATTCTTCTGAAAGCCGTTTTATGAACTACGTTTCTACGATTAAAAATCACTGGTTGCATCCATATGTATGCCTCCATATGGGCGATGCATATTTTGTAAGAGAAAATACATGTTTCGTTGCACGCGCGATGGATAATAGACAAGCTATTGAGTGCAGCGGCAGGAGTGCGCCAGATGAGTGAACTGTCAGACAGCTTAAGGCCTTGCGCCATGTTGGCATTGTTGCAAGACTTTTAATTGAAATACTAATGAATATAATTAATTCAAAGGCAAAGCGCGTGTTGATGTTGATGTGGCCGTCGGTGGTTTGGTTGAATTAAATGATGAACTGGTAAAAGCCTGACTGTATGCTTTTCAAGCAGTTCACTACACGGCTAATTGACATGCTGAGCAAAGCTGCGCTAATGGCATATGGATGAGCAGAGAGTGCTTTATAATTGGCTTGTGTAACGGTTGACCGACTTTTAGACGAGTAACCACGTATGTACTTGTATATACATATATTACAGACTTTGACTGGACAATAGAGTGTTTGCGACTGCAAACATATAATAGCGAGAGTTTGAAGTGAAACTGCAAACTTGTGTGACGGCTTTTCGCCTTATCCTGATTATCGGCGTATAGCTCTAAGTACTATCTCTTAGTAGTAATAGGAGTGTAAGTAACTTTAATACAAATAAATTTGCCAACCCAGTCAGTCAGTCATAATGTACAACATATTCGGCATAAAACTTGTTAGAACAAGTAAGGAACGACTAAGCTCGGGCGTAACCGCATATTTTATACTTTTTCAACTCGCAAGTCCGGGAAAATTCAACATTCGTATCTAAAATACTCTTTGAGATTGAACAAATTTCCCCTGTTAAGATTAACTGCTATACAAAAGTAGTTTAGATCCCTCTCTCTCCTACGTCTACCAAGATATTTGGAACGAACTTTGCCGGTTTAGACCTTTAATGAAAGTATCGAAGAAGGCATTTTTGAGATACAAGGTGCGTTCCAAAGTAAGCAGGACTTTAAAAAAAAAAAACAGAACAAATAGTTTTTTCAGCAAAATTAATTTATTTTATTCAAAATAGTCTCCTTCTGTTTCAATACAGCTTTTTGCACGGTCCAAAGTGTGTCAAAGAGTGTTTTAGGTCGTTGGCCGGTATGGCCGCCAGTATGCCGTTGCAAGCTTTTTGAATGGCCTCTACGTCTGCATAATGCTTTCCTTTCATGGGCAAATGCATTTTTCCGAAAAGGAGGAAGTGAATCAAGTGAATGCGGGGAGTTTTTACTAGTGAAATGTGATTTTTGGTAAAATAATCGGTCACGTCGATCGATGAGACGGCGCATTATCGTGCAACAAACGCCAACTTTCATGTTCGCGTTATTCGGGCCAACACGTCGAATACGGCGCACCAAACGCTTCAAAACTCCACGGTAGAATACCGCATTAACATTTCTAACACACCAGTCGACATAGAGATGACGCCACCAGGGGGCGCTAGATTCAAAAAGTCCTGTTTACTTTGGAAAGCAACTTGTAGAGGCAGGAAAAATACCAAGCGCTTATTGGATTAAGAGTTCCCGAAGCTTCCTACTTGGACAGTGGTAAAAGCTAGCATAACGTGGTGCTTAAAGCCCGTAAGTATGGATAAGAAGACTTTCACAAAATGACGAAGGGCTTTGAGACTATAATAAGCTAATCCAGCCGATTCAAGAGCAAGTTCGGAGAACTTCAAGCAAGACCATCGGCTTTATAATTTCTGACGAATCCGCTGTGGTTAGGCATCCAAAAAAATCAGATCACAAAATAGTTTGATGCTATTGATAAAGAGGGCAAACTATCCTTAAATGGACTTTGGAATACTTTTAGCAAGCTCAACGCCGTCGGACTCTAAACTTGCCTTTCAGAAGGGCTTCAAAATAGTAGATCTAGCAGTTACGTTTAATAGAAAGAAATCCCATCTCATGATCTTGTAGTGTAAAGTTGGAATGGATTGAGAACTCCAATCAGAATCCCCCGATGCAATGGTCTAGCTTATCAGTGATTTAGTCGAAGTAGCAGAAGAATTCGGAATGCTCCTCTTCACGACCTAAAATTTACCCAGCTTCCCTGAGTTTAATAGCAATCTTCCCCTCAGTCAGTTATACTTGTATATATCGTTAAGTATTAATATTTATATTGTTCTATAATTGAACCAAACGTATTTTTTTAAAGTCCTCTTTCCCACTTGAAATGTAATTATTCAGGCGACTAATCACAACAAATTATCTTTCACCAACTTGAAAAGGTAGCTTATCCTGCTTCTTCTGCTGACACCACTCCAATCAATAGGAAGTGAAGTTGAACCACAGCAACCAGCGATAATGCTTTGTGAAAATTATTGTTGCTTAATAGTTGTTAATTACAATAAAACGAGCGCGATAACTGCGGATTTAGACAACAACGTCATTAAACGGGAGATAATACAATCACGAATAAAATTTTGCAAATGAGCAAACAATTTGTTAGTGGTTTGAACAAATTTAATGAAATTGCAGCATTTCGATTGGAGGCATTCGTTATCAAATGCTTTCAAATTTGGTATCTTATTCACATTTGTATAAATATTTTAGTTTCAAGTTAAAATACCACCTAAGTAATTAACTCAAATGAGATCTTTATTATGTGCTCTAAACTCAATTAAAACTTAATTTAATAACATATATAGAGTATATGACGACGAATTTCGTGAAAGTCGTGCCAAATCAGTTGTTGTTACGGAAACTATGATATTGTGAGATATAGATAATTATAGGTATTAATGGAATCAGCATACACTCAATATCGCATAAACATTTCAACATGAACAACCATTACTTTGACGGTTGTCTTTCAAGAAATCGGCAAAACCAACCGACGAAGGCGGAAGAGTATTCATCAGGACAATGGGAGCTCTCACACAATGGCTGAATCAACTGCATTTTTATGCACTCAAAACATCGATGTGATAAGTTATCCACCGTATAGTAACTTAGCTCGGAGTGACTTCATTTTATTCCGGTGCGTAAAAGGTTTTTTTTACACCTGAACTCACGGTTGAAGCGTTCAGAACGCGTGTTATGGAGATACTTGCTTCTACAATTGGCTTACCACAAATGTATGCAAAATATGAAAGGCAACCCTGGTAGAATATGGTAGCTGAGGAAATTCGTGGATCTATATCATACAGTTTCAGCATTAAACTATGGTATAGAATATCCAATACTATACCTCCACTAAATAAGCATTTAAGTATCTTTTTCTAATTAATTAGAATATTATTGTTTTTTTTTAGTATATTGTCTTTGTATACTAGGCACAATTGTCAAATAAAAAATAAAAATATATAAAAATTTCTTACATAAAACATATGGGGCCTAGGAGTTATATGAACCCAATTTTGTGCATACAACCTTGAGAAATTTCCATATCATACTCATCTCAGGCAAATTTCTACAGAAGAGTAAAATTTAACACTAGCACAATTTCTGTTTAACGTAGACGGTAGAGTAATCATAGCATTGACTCAACCTTAGAGGAATAGCTGGCAGTTTATCCGTCGATACGAGTAGCCTTGTTGGAAGCCCTTAAAACATCTGACGCTTTAAACCTCAAGATATAATATTAAAAAATCTTTAAAATGTACGAAAATTATACGCAAGTTTGAAATATATGAACTAAAAACTAAAAATTTAACTGTTTTTGGAATCGTATGAGCTCAAACAAGAGAATACGCACTCGCAAATTGATATGCAAAATGACTGCATAATATTTTCCAACTTAAATTAATAACAGGTTTTTGATTGAGTGCAGTAATAAATAAAAATAATTATAAAAAACGTGCTAATTTACCAGTTTACAGCTTGAAATCAAAAGAGCATACAAAAATCGAAAAGTGCATCAATATATACATACTATATAAAATTTGTATATGTAAGCATTTTTGAAATGAATTCATGCTGAATTTCTCTTCAGTCAACATGACCCGAGTAAATACACACCCAGCTGAGCACAATTATTTATTAATTCATAAATTAGGAAGGTAAAATTTATTGAATATAAATATACGTAGCATATACATATGTATATGAATATAAATATTAAGGTGATTTAAGTACTTTAGTAATTTTAGACTAGTCTTTCAGTTTTTGAGACATCAATCTGAAATTTTGCATACATTCTTCTCTCTCCAAGAAGCTGCTCATTTGGTAGAACCACCAATATCGCATTAATATAGCACATAGCTGCCATACAAACTGAACGATCGGAATAAATTAATTACACCGAAAACTTTCTCTTTTGATGAGATATCTTTTGTATGGTTATTGATTAAGGTAATAGTTAAATCTCCGAAGAAATTGTTCAGATCGCATCACTATAGCATATAGCTGCCATATAAACTGAACGAACAAAATCAATTTCTTGTAAGGAATATTTAATATTTGTATAGAATATTGTAGCTTGTGTATCACAAAACAAACATATATGTACTTTAACGAAGAAAAACTTTACCAACATTTTTAAAAAGCAGATATTTGAAGTGAAAATTTTCGATTGAAAATTAGGATTTTTTTCGATATTAAATCGTAAAAAAGATATTAAAATATTAAATTTCAAAAATACAGTGCGTTTGGAACAAAAGAAGATAAGTTTGCACCAAATTTCATGAATGAAAAAAAAATTTTGTAAAGGAAGCTGGATTATTTTAATTTTTCACATAAATTTCGAGGTTATGTGACCAAAATATGAACACAAAAGTTGCAGTCTTTTTAATTACCTACAACTTTGCGTTGAAACTTTTTTCTATATTACTATATAGGGAATCGAGATAAACCATCTTTAACCCTTAAAAACTCAACCACACACCTCTCCTTCCTGTTCCTGACCACAGACTGCTCGAAAATTAGTTTGCTTTTCATTTTTGTTATTATATCTTTCTAACCCAATGAATTTCAACCTGAATTTTTTCACGTTTTACCATTTTGAAAAGCTTCTGCATTGGCCTAATAACTTTGAGCATTCATACAATATATACAAGTGATTAAAACATTCTCTGTTGCTCATCCGTCATGGTGTACTGCTGAATGTTGTACATTTATATTTGTAACTTCAACTGTATATAAATTTCAAAGGAGTGGTTTCATGGATAAAATTAATATTTTTTTTTTGTACGGCAGTAAATTTTATGTTGGCATTTCAAAGTTTTTTCGAAGTTGTATGTTTACTTGTTTAAGGAGTTATATTCACTTAGAAGACAGAAACGAGTTTTCCTGATTTTTTTCTGAGAAAACTTTTAAATTTATTGATCCAAATATTTGTACACATATTATGGTATATTTTAGCTGTATTTTAAGACTTAGTATTATTAAAAATATTTATTTGGAAGAGAACTACAGCTGATCTCCGGGAGCTCCTCTCAAAAAAGAGGTTTGCGGTGTCCACTATATCTCTGAACTGTATCCTCTTAAATAAAAAAAAACCAAACAGATTGCGTTAAAGTAATGTTGGATCTAGTTAAGCAAATCGTGGGAAAAAGCGCATAAAATTGTTTGACAAAATGACATTTTCTCAAAAAAAATGTTGATTTTTTATCAATACTTCGATCTTAAATTGGTTATAAAAAAATGTTTATCAGTGAGACAAAATCTTCGTTTAACGCAAAAAAATATATTTAAGAATCTCGTATTAAAATATGAGACTAATCGGTTGGTTATAAAAAAAAATATTTATCGGTGAGACAAAATCTTCGTTTAATTAAAAAAAATATATTTAAAAAGCTCGCGGTCAAATTTGTGACTAATCGGCTGAGCCTTTTTCGAGTAATGTTGGTCACCGATTTTGAAACACCATTTTGAGAAAAACCTGTTCAATGTGTGGCCTTGTACTTCCAAGCACTCTGAAACGCCTTTTCAAATTTGCGTGTAACTTCGCAAACATTCACCGGAACGATATGAAATTTTCTGTGTGTATTCTTAAATATATGTATATTAAGAAAATAATATAAAAAAAATCGATTTTTCGAAAATTTTAACTGTATATAAACCCTTAATGCGAAATATTAAAAACAATTATGTTACAAAAAAAAAATATGGTCAAAAACTGAAGCTTAAGGGGGCGTCTACAAATAGAAATCTGCTTGTGAAATATCTGACACCCTAATAAATACATATACTCGCTTTGTGTAAGTTAAATTACGTACTTTCCACAGCATTCTCTCCTTTGCGCTTTCAATAATTGCGAATAAATATATTCGACTCGTTCAAAAGTCAAAAATGCGCATAAATCAAAACAAATAAACAGAGCAAGCACAGGTTATATACAAAAATACAGTAATATAAATGTATATATGTATGTGTGTATGCATGTAAATGTAAGGACAAACAAATCGAAATAAATACCAACCAGCAGAGCCTAGACAAACAAGAAGTGATGTCAGCGCAAATCGTTGAGACGCAACGCTACCAAAAGGGACATGCGATGACAAATAACAAACAATACAAATACAAACTCATACAACAATACATATTTATGAGTGAAAATAAACAAAATGGACAAACTTGGCAGGCGACCAACGGCTAAATTAATATAAACGCATATATGTATGTATGTATATTAAACGTATGTACATATATGTAAGTAATCGAGTATTGTAAATAAACTGCGTGTGTGCAGCTGAAATGAAATGCAATAAAAACAACAACTACATGACGTATTTTCACAACTCGGCATGCAATTGAATTTAATCGAAGCATAATGAAAATGAAAATCCCTGCGTATAATTGTTTAATAATTTGCTTGAAATGTACATCCATGTGTATATACATACATATATACATACGAGTATAATTATGAGCGCTGTCAGCTATTAAAACGTTGCATGAATATTTTATGAGCGACTGTATAATTGTTGAATGTTTAAATTTTTATAAAATATGAAATGCCGATTTTAAAGCATATATATATTAATGCAAATATAAGTGACGCTGGTTTATGAGCGGCGTACATGGCGTATGAGTGATATCAATATGCCAACTAGCAGCCATTGGCTGCATTAGCGGTCGTTATGAGCGCGTTTGGAGAACGTCAAGAGACTTGATGGCCATGACTGTTTCGTTGATTGTTTCTATACTTTGCTGAGTAGTCTCGCAGGATTCATTCGACGCGTTATTTTCAAATAATCACATCGCTTTAAGCGGTGGGACTTGTGCAGTGTACATTAAGTTAGGCATTTATCAATTATCTTGGGTATATTTTAGCTAAAAGTTGTGCTTGGAAAATAATAAAAATATTTTTATTTTTTACGTTTTAGTCTCGTTTGATATTCACTGCGAAAGTTTGATAGATTTTGTGTAAAAAAAAGAGCAAATGTACTTTCATAGCTTGGATTAATGCGGTACTTGGATACTGGATTACCAGTTCGCCGAGCCTAGCCACAGTTGTCGCTCCGCTGCTTTCATACCATCATGGAAAGCGTAGGAGGGAAGGACCCGCTGGACGAGAGGAGCGGTAAGCTTTTTTACGGATGAATCAAAGCTTGCGGGGAGAGTTGGTAGAGGAGTACATTGTCGGGAACTTTCCATCAGCTACTGTTTTAGGTTTGCTGACCATTGCAGTGTCTTCCAAGCGGTGGCTGATATAAAGGTAGCTGTAGATCTACTGTTTCAAGGTGCAGCCTACTTCAGAGTGGTTACTACTCTGACAGTAGGAAAGCGTTATTAGCCGTGAGTTCGCTGACTGCGATCTCATGACTAGTTAAAGGATGTTTAGAGCTATCTTTGTCATCGAGACATTTTACGATTAGATTGGTTTGGGTGCTACAGCGGTATTGCGGAAAACTGTAAGGCTGATGAGTTTACTAGGGCAGGTGCTTCAGTATCAATAAGGATGCGTTGACTTTTTGTGGTTCACTGCTGGAGTTATGGGTTTCAAACCAGTTGAGCGCCAATTAACTACCAGCAGCTTTACAGTCGCATATATTTTTTTGCCTAGGAAAAGTCTCAAGAGTTCTAGGGAACTCTACGCTCTCAGCAAAGGTCAGATTTCAATGGTTATGAGACTCCTAACCGGACATTTCCCAATCGGAATTTATCTTACCGTATGCCAGCTGCATTAGCTTTTTGGTAGAAGATTAGATGGAATCATATTTACTCTTCCTACTTGAATTTCCTGCTTTTACTGGAGCACGGCAAAAACACCTCAATAAAGATTCAAAATAGGTCACAAAGAAACAAATACTTAAAAATGAGTATTTTCATAGCGAATCTAAAAATCTTAAAAACAATATTTCCAGCACCACCTTCCACCAAACTATTGCACTTGAGTATACTAGAACCATAAGATTATGGTAAACACTTAACCGAAAGCTTCGACTTCCTGCACAGAAGATGCAAATCTGACGAAGCTTCGACGTATTAATTATAGTTGTTTACACTTCCATACCCATTTTAAGACAGACAGCGATTTATATTAAAATAGTTCAGAAGAACTGCTCTTGAACTATTAAACTATTATATGTAAAACGTTTACCCTTAGCTTTGACAGAGACTACGAAGTTTAGGAAAAACAGTACGGTATTCTGTCAGTATACTCGGATGACACTCAACACAAATACGAGTAGATGGGAAAATGTTATAACTACCTCCATCTTGGCTGATCAGCCATTTAACCTAACCTAACCTCAGTGTAAAGCTCAATATGATTGACTATTGGCGTAGACATCGTTTAGTTGATTGCAGCCGAATTTGGAGGATGGAGTTATGTGTGGAAGTTCATGCAAGTGAGGAAAGTTCTTTGGGGGCCATTCACTTTGAGTTCTCTGAAACGATTATCTTACATATGGCTTAAGCAGCTCACGACTTCCGGTCTTAGACCAAGTATCCTATGAGTTGCATCCGTTTGATGGCGAGCATATCTCCCCAGTATTGTGAGCTGGGAATGGGATCTGCCACGTAAAAAATTTCGCCAATATGAAAGGACTACCAACGCCATATTTACATATAATGCTCCTTGCTCCTTTAGGAACAAAAAATTTTCAAATTAACTCGATATTCGAATAAAAAAACGACAAACATATTTTTTGACATATGGAAATCAAAATTTACATGAACTTAAAAAAAGCTTGTACTCATATAGCAAAACATTTTTTTTATCGATCCGTAGTCAACTTTTAATTTACAACGAAAATTTTAATTTTGTTTAAACATTAATAATTTCTATTTTATATCCATCTCCTTTACACTTATGAAAAGTGGTGGTGCGTTATTCTGAATTTTAGGTGGCGATATACTAATATATATAAACTTATTTGCATAGGCGCGCATGCCATTAAAGTGTTGATTCACTTATTTATAGTAATGCCACAGACTTCTGCTACAAACTCTCTATTCAATTATTGTTGTTGCTTAACATGCGGGAAATAGTTGTCTCCTAGTTATGCAGAGACATGCTAAATATGTGCAAATAATGTATGCACGTGGCGTCCCACGAGCAAGTTGTTTTCTTAATTTTGTTTGCTGAAACCTTAAGATAAAACTAAAAGCTATTCGGTGGTTTCTTTAACCGCTTGCTTTACTTTTAAGGATAACTGTATGAGTATTTAAAGGCTTGTAAGTGTTCTGCATAAGGTAACGGTATCGCTTATTAGGTATTTTTGAAAATGGCTTCAAGCTAAGAACTGTAACCATAGTAGAATTATATAAATTGAAGAATGACAAAATACTACTGTACAAAAACTGAAGCCGCTCGACTTTCCCAAACGACATCGTTTCGCTCTATGGGCTCTTGAAATGTTTCGAGAAGATGCGATGTTTTCGAGTCAAATTGTATTCAGCGATGAGGCCCACTTTTGCCACATTTGAGACGAAAAGCCACCTGAAGAGATTCAATAGCTGCCATTTCATCCAGAAAAAACAAAGGTTCGATGTGTTTTGTGGGCCGGTCAAATCAACGGTCCATATTTCTTCAAAAATGTTGCCAGTGAGAACTTAACCGTCAGGCGACCTTAATCGCGCCATGATAACCGACTGATTAATGCCTGAAATTGAAGCTCGTGATCTCGGCGACATTTGGTTTCAACAAGAAGGTGCACTACGCATCAATCAATGAATTTATTGGTAGAACACTTCATTCAGCAGAAATTTTCACGGTATGTCGATTGGCTTCCAAAAACGTGTGATATCACACCGTTAGACTTTTTACTGCGGAGATATGTAAAGTTTAAAGTTAATGCAGACAATCCAGCTTCGATTCAGACCTTGAAGCAAAACATCACTCGTGTCATTCGGCAGTTATCAGTCGAAATGCTCGAACAAGTCATCGAAAACTGGACTCAATGGATGGACCATCTGAGACGTAGGCGACATCAGCGCCAACAGTTGAAAGAGATAATCTTCAAAATATAAATGCCAACGAATGATTTTTCCAATTAATTTGAAGTTTCTGTGTTTTTTCTTCAAAAAAAGTAGGGAACCTCTCAAAGTACGTAATTACAATTACCAATCATATTGGGTAAAGTCAACCGAATGTTCCAAAATCCTGATATTAGTTATATGGGAGCCAGATCAAATTTTCACTCCATTTACGGCACACAGATTCACCGTTATTAGAAAAGCACGCTCTCTGATTTACAATGAGATAACTCAGATATTGGCTGATATATGCGGTATAAAGTAAGCCGGACGTTCGAAAATCTTCCAAATCCAAGGGTAGTATCGACCGGATTTAGCCTAATTTTGACATTCAGGCATATCATTATCAGGAAAGGATTTTCTCCGAATTTCAATAGCATATCTCACACCTTGACTGATATTTTCGGTGGAAGGTCAGCCATATGTTCTGGCGCCCACATTTCTAGGGGCTTTAATAGCTATGGTCCGTGGTTACAGTCCAATTTCGCATTGTAACATGGGAATGTCACAATAACCTTATGTACCAAATTTGATTCAAATTGGTCGAATATGCCCGGAGATATGTGATTTCTCGTAAATGTGGATGGTACTAATTCAGGCACCTGCTCCCATAGAGCTTTCTTGTGCTATCATGGACGTAAAATATCTCCAGTAGTTTTTAATACGAGTAAAACGGTTATATGGGGAGTCGGCTTGGTTATCATCCGATTGTACTTTATACTTTACCGCTGCCACTTTATACTTTATCGATTAATGGCTTTTCGTCCGTTTACGCCTATCTAAGAACTCCGCCTTACTTTTTTGCCTAGGATCTTGTATACCTAACAATGGTTAGGTGAACAAAACTATTATACTCAGTTGCAACATGTTGCAAAAGTATAAAAATAGTAACTTAAGTTTGATAAGAGCCACAAAGTCTGCAGCCTTAATGGTTGTTATTGTTGTTCAAGTGGTAGAAAAAAACAGGATCTTAACGGGGTTGATAAAGTGGAATGAATATATACATACATATGTACATGCTAAAAAAATTAAAACTAGTGAAGTGAAGGGAACTCTTCCAAAAGCTCATCGTAGCAATTTGATGAAGACAATGAATAACCTGATGTGACGGCGGATGCAATATGATTGAAACATAAATTTAACAGGACACTGGTAGTGCATAGATTTGTAACCGAAGACGCTTCGTTGTGTTGGTGTTAAATGTGCGCAACTCTCATATCTCACTTTTTCTCTCCTCCAGCAGTTGAGAATTGTTCCCTACGCCACTTGTTGCCACAGTAACATGGAGTAAAATGTTAAGCACTCTTAATACCTCTCTTTTGTCAGCAATATAACTCACATAACTTCTTCATTTCATACATATTACAAACAGTAAACACTCAAAAAGCTAAATCGCATTTGCTTTTCATTTTATTGGAAAACATGAAAAACCACCTATAGTGATACGTTTTCGGATTTGGGTTTCCTGATTTCTTGAAAAATAACTGGCAAACAAATGGTTGTGTACCACACAATATTTACTTTTCTCGGTTGTTCTAGTGGGACGGTTGCGACAAGTATAGTTTTTCCAATAAGACAAACAGATAACCCAATTGGACCTCGGCTCATCTTGAGACACCTACATATACTGATGACTGCTATTAAACGATTCATCTGTCACGGTTTCATAGACGTGTTTCAAAGCACCGCTGTCGTTCCTTTTTAACATTTCTCATCTCAAAGAACATGAGTAAATGTCTTTGGTCAACCAATATCGAATGTTTGCTGGTCACATTAATGCCTATAATTATCTTCCACATGACGATTTCGCAATATTAGTTTGTGTAGAGCATCAATAGTTTCCGAAACAACAATTGATTTTGGGCGCCCTTAAGTAGATACGTTTTGAAGTGATTTCAGACCTCGGTAAAGTTTACCGTACTATGGATAAACACTAGTCCTTGATGGAGTTTCATTGTCGAAATTTTAATTAACTTAAACAATTCAATATTGGTGAGTTAACTCACGTCGAAAGTTATCAAAAATAATCGCGAAAGTGATCGCGATTTCATTCCACTTTTGGCCGAGATGAATATTTTAAGTTACTGTAAAAAGCACAAATGGTACGTAAAAACTTTATGAGTATTTATGTATAACATTAAAAAGTCAAACTTTACGATGAAGTTTTGAGTTGCCAGGTTGCAACACTGGGGTTGCCAAATCCAGGCCACCGGTGTAACCAAAAGAGACTGCATGCCTTATGTCATCTGGCCTCAAGCAATATTTTGGATTTAATAGTGTTGTAACCAGGATCTAACATATGAAATTACGTATGGTAACCGAATATATGTATTCTAAACACAGCGTGTTTTGCAGGAAAGTTGACTTTTAGAAAATCCTAGAATGTATTTGAAGCGATGTTCCCAAATCAAAAACCCCTTTATACCAGGTTATTATCAAGTCGTATAAAACATCCAACAAATGAGAAATATTCTAGAAGATAATTCAGTTGAAAAATAATAATTTAATAATACATTTTTTTAATATGTAATTTTAACTATATATATACACAAGTATATGTGTCATCAACTGATATTTATCGCTGTATATTCAAATTTGATTGATTGATTAAATCATTAAATAATATATTTATTTAAAAAATATCCTTGTCGTCAACTTGGAAAAAATGCGCAAGATTTATCTCAATGGATAACAAACACAGGAAAATTAAAATTGTAACTATTTACACTACATTAAATAAACGAGGTAAGGAAAACTAAGATGCTACTCGCGCGGAAATTGTGAGCTTCTACCGGATATAACCTGAATGCGCCACATTTATATACATACAAGTATAAACGTGTACTATATGCATAAGTATACAAATACACGGGTTAGTTGACGAACTAACAATACTTTCTTCCTTACAAGAACTTCTTTCTTATCCGTTTTTTTAACTTAATCGTCTTATATCTCAATGAAATGCTCTAGTTATCTTCATACCGAAAGTAAGAAGAAGGGACTGCTCTCTGGCCAAAGCCTAAATGCCGAAGGCGAGCTTTTTCCGAAAGAGAGGAGCAAAGAGGGAAGATTCGAGGGGAAGTTTTCTGTAAGGAAAAGCCTTAATGCCGATTAGACTTACTTCCTTCCTAGTAAAGGCTGTAGAGCTAGTTGAGAACTACAACGGGACTATTGCCAAAACAAAAAATACTTGAAGCTGGTAGGTCCACAATCTCTGCTCTGTATAATCATGTTACCGACATTGAGGATACTTTTGAAAACGGGGAAGTTGTACCAAGCGCCTTTCTTCACATAAAAGAAACTTTTGACAAGCCCTCCCAATCCAAAGTTATCCGGGCATTAGAAAGGTACGAAAATTAATACACTCATTATAAAATGGGTGGACCCGGTTCTCAGAATGAGGAACGCTGAAATCATTATAGGATCAGTTAGCGTACAACTGGCACGACAAAGGGTTGCCTTCAGGGAGGAGTGTTGTATTTGCTGTGGTGCCTAGTTGTTGATGATCTGCTAACTTTCAATGGCATCCACTGCCAAAGCTACAAGAATGGCATTATCATTATAGAAAGAGAAAAGTTTGAGCATATGTGACATCATTCAAAGCGGACTCACCCTAGCAAAAAGATTTGGTACATAAACGTTGAGCTTAGCACATACCCATCAAGACCGGCTATCATTCCTTTCACAAGAAAGAGAACTCTTCCGTTCCTGAAAGCCCTAACGCTTGATGGGGTGGAAGTAGCTAGAATTGATGAAATAAAATATATAGGGCGGGTATTAGATTCAAAACTTTGGTGGAAAACCAGGCATACTATGCTGGATGTACACCACGAGGCAGATTAATAATCACATATGGAACGTCATCATGGGCGTCAAGAGCCTCACTCACAACTGTTGAGAAACAGCTGATGAAAGGAGGATTATTCTGGTGATTCTCGATCTCACTCCGTAGCGGAGGTGGCAGCAAGAGAGTCTATTTTAGCACATTTGTCATCAGGGCATGTTAAGAACTGTATAGTAGGGGTCAGAAATAGAGTTTCATTGAGTCTACAATTGGGTCTCTTACCTTGGTCTGACATTTCCAAGAGAATTAACTTGGAAAAGAGATTGAAACTATCACTAAACAGCAAAATTGAATGGGATATCTCCATCCTTGGGGGGTGGGAGCACAATGTAATAGTATACAGACGGCTGTAAAACCGCAGATGAAATTGGGGTTGGTACCAAAGTGTCTTCCATTGAAATCAAATCAACACTCCAGTACCATAAGTGCATAAAAAACTCATAAAAATGATTAATAGGTTTTCCACTGAAAACAGTAACGTACTAGCATGGATCCCTGGGCATAGAGTCATTAATGGAAATGAGCTAACCGGTCTCCTGGCGAAAGAAGGGATAGAATAGAAACTGGAAGCGTTCTTAGATGTGGACCCCACCATTCTACGATAGGAGCTACGGAACGAGTAAAAGGCCTTCGATACAAATTAAGGCAGATTGTGGGATTTTATACGGGTCACTGCAGACTGCGGTGTCATCTGCAGAGATTAGGTTGCTGCTCCACAGATCTGTGTCGCCTATATGGTCAAAAAGCATAGATACCATGCTCCTGGAATACATACTATATCTAAATAAACCAGATCCGATAAATATAAAGACAAGAAAAATATTAAGAAAAAATAAAAAAAATAAAAAAAAAATAAAAAAATAAAAAAAAAAATATAAAAAAATAAAAAAAAATAAAAAAAAAAATAAAAAATAAAAAAAATTAAAAAACTAAAAATAAATAAAAAAATTTAAAAAATAAAAAAAATAAAAATAAAATAAAAAAATAAAAAAAAATATAAAAATAATAAAAAAAATAAAAATAAAATAAAAAAATAAAAAAAAAAAATAAATTAAAAAAAAATAAAAAAATTAAATCATAAATTAAACAAAAAAAATTAAAAAAAAATTTAAAAAAAATAAATAAAATTAAAAAAAAAAAAAAAAAAAAAAAATAAAAAAAATAAAAATAAAATAAAAAAATAAAAAAAAATATAAAAATAATAAAAAAAATAAAAATAAAATAAAAACAAAATAAAAAAAAATAAAAAAATTAAATCATAAATTAAAAAAAAAAAATAAAAACAGAAACAGAAATTCAACAAAAAATAAAACGAAAAATTAAAAAATAAACGCAAAAATTAAGAAAAAATAAAACAAAAATTAAAAAAAAATTAAAAACAAAAAAAAAAATAAAAAATATGAAACCAAATTTAAAAAAATATGTGTGACATCAGAATTTACTATTCTTACCACAGACTACAAAAAAGTTCTACTTATAGACACACGTTGTACATATGTAAGCGTTTATTTATTTCCAATAATCCAGTAATCATTACTTAGCGCTTTGATTGCCTAATTTTATAAGTACATATTCATTTACAATAATGAACATTTTATGTTTGCATATTTTTTTTGTGTTGTTTTGCTATGGCGTCAGATCATACCAACATCTGCGTATATACTAATTTACTAAAAATTCACAAACAGCTTTATAACCGAAAAATTAAGTTTCGCTTAAACTAAACTTACAAACAACAATAAATTAGCGTACAAAATATATTTCTCACATTTGCAATTAAGCTTGGTGCGTGCGTAAGTATTAGAGAAAATATATATATATTTATACATACATATATAAGTATATATGTGTGTCACACATACACTTTGTACACAATTATCAACAATGCTACGTTTTTTGTGCTTAAAATACTAAAAAAAGCCAATACTATGAATTTGAGTTAACGACCCTTGGGGTCAAACTATCATACAATGAACAAATATGTATACATATTGTATGTGTATATAAGCACATGTGCATACCGATTACATGGAAGGCATGTATGTGCTCAAGTGCTTATTGCCTCAATTTTCAAGCGCTAATTTTTGCGATATGCTAATTGTTAGTCAAGAATTTCAATTATCTTGTTTTTGTCTTATATTATTTTTTTCGTTTTGTTTTTGTTACTCTAACCATTTATTATAAGCTAATTACGCAGGTTTAAAACATGCCATCCGCGTGTCCCACCGGTATCAATATAATCAAAAATATCACGAAATTGCGCATGACCAACTTCCAGTCATTGGGCACTGCATATGGCAGCAGCGTTTGCGTAATGCGATGCACCTCGTGCGATGCGCACACGAATATGAACGACGTAACGATCATGTTGAGCGTAGGAAAGCCAGGTAGCAGCACTAGCACGCCATGACGATCAGCAGCTAGCCAAATGTGGTACTGACAAATGAACAACTCCAGCGATATGCGTCCGAACCACGCGAAGAAAGTGGAGTAACGCGTGCGCAGTATGCCAGATATATTGCGTAGCACAATGTACCCCACAATCGGTATGAAGACAATGTACGAGTGTATCTCTTCGCAATCCTGTTCGTTGCGGCAGAGAAAAGAAAATGTCGTATACAAGCCAACACCTAGCAGTGCAAGCAACGTAACGGTGATGGATGTGCGTCGTGCAAAGAGATTACCGTGGTTGTTGTCATCGAAAATGCTATATTTTTGTGCGATGTGAAAGCAAGCGGACGAAATCATACCAAAAGTTACAGTGTAACGATCCAATTTCCATTGGTACCACCATTCGTGTATGTCATCGTCGGTACTCACAAATAACGCTTTCCATGGGCGTGTGAGGAAAATGCGTTCAAAGAAAACTTCCGACATAAAGAGTATCGTGATGACGCTGAAACAGCCTATGAATTTGGCCACCAAATACAAATAATGTAAAGGGTATGAATCCACAGATTGCGCGCTGATGCGTGGCGGCAGTGATAATACGAAGTATATAACGAACATCCAAAACGTAAGTAACGGCACAAAATAGTAGAATTGATAGGGCCGATTCATGCAGAAACACAAAACGACCGTAACGAAATTCAGGCGAAACATGACTTGAAAGAAACGTACAAAGGCAGAATTTCCACCGGTTTGCCACATATAGCTGAAATGTGAATAGCCCGTGATGAATAGATAGCTGCTGATAAGTAGTTTAATATGCATGTGTATGGGTAGGACACGATGTGCGCCGGTCATATAATAGATGAGTACAACAAGCATAATCCAACCTTTCAATTCATCGGTTTGGTCACGATTCAGTACTTTTGTAAAACGCGATTCCTCGGTAAAGAATATACCTAAGGCAAATACATAACCTACAGGTATCCAGAAACTAAACTCGGAGTAATATTTATTTTCCTTCATGAAAAAATTTGTGCGATCGCATAGATAGAAGTAAGCCATAATAATGCCAAGCATAGCTAGTGGTGTAAAGAAATCGATTATGGAAAGAGCAAATGACGTGGAACCGTTTGACAGCGAACCCGTCGCAGTAGCGCTGCCAGTGTGTAGGTCTTGATAGGTTGGTATTTGCGTTAGCGGAGTATAAAACGTATGACCACGCAAATGTAGCAACCAACGACGCAGTAACATTACGAGTACCAAAGTAATACTAAAAGTATTTATAGAATTATTTATCAAGTATAAATTATAAATTCATTTTTTACATACCATACACCGAAAATAGCGTAGGAAACAATTTGCAAAGTTGTAAAGGGTTCTGCGCTAGCGCAACAGGTGCCGTCATTGTAATTCATATAGTCGTTGCAGTACATATTAATCAAAATTTGCACCTCGTGGCGCAATCCTAAATCACTCAATCTGTAACCGTCAACTGCGCTGTCGACCAGACCGTTTGCTATTTGCCATGCTGCATTCCACACGACAGCGTCCGAATAACGGAAAACTGATAAGGCAGCTTCGTTTAACCGATCAATATCGTCATTCAGTACTACCTTCCAAGGCGTTTGCGCCACCTTCTCCTCATTAATGCGATCTTGTAGTTTCCATAATACTTTTGTCTTTTGCGCTACTAACTGGTCAAATGGCACCACCAAACGCATTAGGTTGTCCGTAAACTGTTTTATAACGTCATCTGTTACATTGCCAGCAAGAAAGTTGCGATATGTAAAACCCAATATGAGGATCACTGGTAATTCATTTACATTTTCTAATTTTGTTAGAGTGTCGAGCAGTGCCAAGTTCACTTCGCTAGCATATATGTAACGTGCGCGCATATTAAGCTGTCGTTCTTCAAAATTGTCATCTTTTGGCACGGCCAAATTAGTTGTAGAGATATTGTCATCGTCACTGGGATGTAAATGGTTTATAAAGCTTTGATAAAGATCTCGCATACTCTCATCACCAATGAATACGAAATTGTTGTGATAACCCCAAAAGGCTAAATAACGGAGACATCGGCGCGTATCTCTTTATATATACAGAAAAATAAAAAAAAAACTTTACATTTTAAGTAATTAAGTTAAAAGGTAATGTCTTTTGTCGCGTGATTTTTATTATTATTGATGAATGACTCAAAAGTGGGGATTCAAAGATAGATAGATATAATATATTTGCATATGTATGTATCAACACAGTGTACTTACGTTTCAGTATATTTATGCATCATACAGCCATAAGGTTGCCATTCATTATCACCTTTGAAACGGCCTTTAGATAACAGCCATTGACAGGAATCGCTCCCTAAAATTTATAAGGGTGGAGATATGAATAAACATATAAACATTACATCAAATGCTTACCATATTGCCAATTTAAAATACCATGATACGCCACGAACCCAAGAACTAATAGGAGTGCAACTTTTTTAGCATTATTCGCATTCAATTCTTGAATGAGACGTTCTGCTTTAGTAGGCCGCGGCAATACGGAGGTATCACAGTTTAATGGATTCAATTCTAAAACTTCACTCATTTCTCCAATTTTCAAACACTTTACTTTTCACTTAAATTAAATTTCAAACCAAAAATGTGCATTTTTTGCTTGTGGAAGAAGTATTCCCAATTTTTCACATATAAATTTTCTATCCTAACTATGCAAATGTAATGAAATATAAATGAATGCGAAAAGAAAATTCTTTTTGCATTTTTTGTTTACACACCTTCCGGGGAGTAAACAGCTGATAACCAGTGATGACAAGTTTTACAAGTGAAGTGTTCAAAAATTCCATATGTGAACTAATTGGAAATACAATTTATTAATTATTATTTTTTTAGATAACGTCATGTATCTTTACAATTATTTCACATTTTATGCTGTTCACACAATTTCCATTTTGTTATGTGAGTCTAAAATTTTTGTTGTGATATTGAAAAGGTGGCCCTTGTGAATAGATAAAACTTGGCAGCACTGTTCAATCTATCAAATTTTGTTTATGCGCTTGTGGGTTCCTATAATTTTGAAGTAAACAGATTTTGCACGTAAAATAAAAAAAACCCTCGTATGAAAATTTAAATTAAATAATACACAAATGCGTGATTTACATAAAGCCTTGGCATTGTTTAACGAAGAGTCAGCGATGGATTATTGCGAGGAATTCGACGATGCAAAATCGGTATTACTTCACTGCAACCAACATGTGAAGCCATTCTCTAAAGTACATTTCCGTGGCGGTAAGTTATGCCTAATTACTGATCATTTAAAAAAGATTAAAAGGCATAATATTATATGTATGTTATTGTTAGGTAATGAATTAATTATCAACGAATTAGTTCGTCGTCTGCAGCAAGCACTACTCGATCGGCAATTGATTGATTCGGAAAATAAAAAACCTTTGGCGAAGGCACATCAAAAACTGCGTAAAGTTTTGATATTCTTATTTGCAAATACCGACGCTACCTACAAATATAACTTGCACAGTGACACCGCAATTGCGCATGTTTTGGAGCAGTGCCCTTTGCTACCTAAATTCTTGTTAGTTACACTAGTTTGGGAGTTGCAACTAGATCAGTTTTTCTATGAGGCACTCTCTTATACCCCTTGTTGGTTTGCTTTCCAGTATTTTGAGACCGCTGCAGATACGATGAAATTTATTGAAGATCCATATGACGTTTTGGAAAAAGTAGAGCGGCTAATGCGTTCCTTGCTCATTTGCATATCACGTTCCGAATATCGCAAGATTGACATGGTGGATAAAAAAATCATTTACAACAAATTGTACGATTACAGCATGAATTTACTCCGACAATTCTATACACCTGATTCTGAAAAATTTAAGCAATTCAGTAAATTGCAATTTTTTCGATACTCTGGTTTTGCTTTAAAACATCTACTTCAAATGACTTTGTTTGCATTTGATTTATTTGAATCGCCAGAGAAAGCAAGGCCAAATATAAATGTAGATATATATGAAATTGGTCGAGAAGTATGTCCGCCTGTGCCAGATAATGAAGCAGCAAAGCCCTCGGATGCGCTAAAAGAGCAGCAGTTAAAGATAATAAAAGCTCTCCTCAATTCACTACAATATAATGTTATGTTGGTTAAAATAGATGTTTTCATGTATTGGGTTGAAGTAGATATTACTCCTACAACAACATTACAGTTATCAATTGGTGAAATGATTTATGAAGTTGGCGAACGAATGCGCGCAAATCCTAAATTTGGGCATGATGTCGAAGAGCAACTAAAAATGCTGGCTATTAAACCGAAGACACTCAGTGAGACAATTGAGAGCGCAACATTGGGGGAAATTTTACGTAACTTAGATGAAAACTCTCCGCAACACGTAAAAAAAGCGTGGTTCGATGAGCTTTTTAACCGATCCATTGCTCTTGGTAATGAAGAATGCCTTGAATCCATTAAAGAACATATAAAGCTCCTGACTCCTATTAATTGTCAATTGGCCTTGGTTTTTATCAAGCAATCTTCACAATTACAAGCAATCGACAATGAAAATGAAGAAGGTGGTGGTGAAGGCGAAAATAGCGAGAAAATGCAAATAGATCCTACCGATTATGAATCTTTGACATCGTTAATACTTTTGGGTATTCAGAATTTTAAATCCGAAGATATATTACAATTGTTGGCTTATCAAACGAAAGCTTTCGGCAAATCCACAAATATATGCTGTCAGGATGACTACCAACATCGCGTAAATGAGTTTCTCAATAAATATGTCAGCTCATTTGATTTCCAGCAATTTCTGGTGCTCTGTTTTGAGAACCCTTCTCAGATGTGGACCAAATTCTTTGAGTGTGCTTGCCACAATTCGGAACATGTGCGCAACTTTTGCAAAACAGTACAACAATCGCGACCATTTTCGAATATATATTTTGACGAATTGCTCGAAGATGCAATGCATGATTCTGACAAGCTAAAACAAAAAAAGTTTCCTGAGTTATTGTGTGAAATATATTATGTTTTGTACCATCCTTCACGCAAAACAGAATTTTTAAAACAATTTATGAATAAAAATGTGAATGCGTTGTTAGATGCTCAACGATTTGGGCATCTGCTGCCAGTTGTGAATGCGTTAAATTTAATTGCAGCGCATGGAGAAACACAGTCGAATAAACCACTGGCATTTGGTGAAGTTACTGCACCGGTGTTACTAATGGCCGCACAAATTATGGATAAGGCTCGTTGGGATCTTATCACTTATACGGATGAACGGGATGAATTGGTGCGTGAATGCATACAGTTTATACAGTACACTTCCAAAAGATTTCTGCCTGTGGCTACAGAAAAAGGTTTGTGGTGCAAAACCAATATAAATATTAAGAGGGGAGTAAAGTTAACTCGCGTAAAATTTTATATTTTTGTCATTATAGATCGAAAATGGATTACCAAAGTCATTAAAGATTCTTATCGGCCTATAACGCAGTATTACTTTCAAAAATTCTCACAGACACCAGATCAACAGGCGGTAGACTTCGATCGTTTTCTCATACGTTTAGAAATTGAAGACAAATCAGAGGCTGAAATGTTCCTTATTATTGTAATTATATATTACTTGTATAGTTCATTTTTGAGACTAATATTTTTTTTTACTTGTCCTAGAATTATGTACGTTGTACCATGAAGGAGACGGAATGGCTGGCCCGTAGTGACCGTCTCTTGCCTCACATATCCGATGTGATGATCATTTTAAGTGGCGTTGTTGTTGAAACAGATAATCCGAATGCAATTAATAATTATCGTCACTGTCTAAGCAATTACGCAAATATTGTAAAAAAATTTGTATTGCCACCATTGAAAAATGATACGAAGAAAATTGAAAAATTAATGCTCAAGGTTTTGAAAATTATCGAATCGGCTCCACCACAGCTATATGAAGAAGTATTTATTAGTTTTACTGCTTTACTTCTGGATATCATGCGAAATTGTGCGCATCCATTGAAGGATGAGGACAATGTAGTAAAATCTGTGCGCAAATTCAGCGGTAATATGAAAGACTGCCAAGGGAAAGAAATGTTCTTGGAAAAATTCCAAGCATTAGTAACTGAACTGTTAACCTAAACTACCGAACTACCGACTATCTTTGCTATTTGAAAAAGAGTGAACTGAATTACTTTAATTATCATTAAATTTGGGTGTCCTATGAATTAAATTCTTAAATACGCCTTATATAAATTAAAAATTTTGTTATTAAAATTTGTTTATTAAACTATTTGAATATGAACTCCTTATGCAACTTACTCAAACAGTATAGTATTTTAGTTTTAGCAGCTTTGAAGAAAATATAAAATTATATCTATGTATATAGTATATATAAAAAATTAATAAAGCTAAAACTGCTTTATGACCGAAAAAACTATTTAATATGAAATATTTCTTTTATTTAATTTCAATTTTACTTGATTTCAAATATAAATATTATTGAAATGAACCAAATTACAAATAAATTATAGTTTAAAACTTAAATGTATTATTTAAAATCAACCAAACAATTGAAATGTTTGCAGTGTTTGAAAGTAAATAAAAAATACCAATGTTAAATTTTGCTATATAACGAAATTGCATTTTGATTACTCTAATAAAAACATTTTAACTTCTGACGATTTATTATTCGGCCTTCATAAAGTCTCACTTTTTTCATAGCAAGCACTCTCATGAGATCTGAAAATATAGAAAAGTGACTGGGATAGAATTCAGAGAGATTGTATTATCTTGCCATCCTCTGGAATGATTGTATATATGGTCCTGAAAATGATGTAGCCATATTACATCCAGCCGCACATTAAGGATAAAGGGTGATTTTTTAAGAGCTTGATAACTTTTTTTTAAAAAAAAACGCATAAAATTTGCAAAATCTCATCGGTTCTTTATTTGAAACGTTAGATTGGTTCATGACATTTACTTTTTGAAGATAATTTCATTTAAATGTTGACCGCGGCTGCGTCTTAGGTGGTCCATTCGGAAAGTCCAATTTTGGGCAACTTTTTCGAGCATTTCGGCCGGAATAGCCCGAATTTCTTCGGAAATGTTGTCTTCCAAAGCTGGAATAGTTGCTGGCTTATTTCTGTAGACTTTAGACTTGACGTAGCCCCACAAAAAATAGTCTAAAGGCGTTAAATCGCATGATCTTGGTGGCCAACTTACGGGTCCATTTCTTGAGATGAATTGTTGTCCGAAGTTTTCCCTCAAAATGGCCATAGAATCGCGAGCTGTGTGGCCATCTTGTTGAAACCACATGTCAACCAAGTTCAGTTCTTCCATTTTTGGCAACAAAAAGTTTGTTAGCATCGAACGATAGCGATCGCCATTCACCGTAACGTTGCGTCCAACAGCATCTTTGAAAAAATACGGTCCAATGATTCCACCAGCGTACAAACCACACCAAACAGTGCATTTTTCGGGATGCATGGGCAGTTCTTGAACGGCTTCTGGTTGCTCTTCACCCCAAATGCGGCAATTTTGCTTATTTACGTAGCCATTCAACCAGAAATGAGCCTCACCGCTGAACAAAATTTGTCGATAAAAAAGCGGATTTTCTGCCAACTTTTCTAGGGCCCATTCACTGAAAATTCGACGTTGTGGCAGATCGTTCGGCTTCAGTTCTTGCACGAGCTGTATTTTATACGGTTTTACACCAAGATCTTTGCGTAAAATCTTCCATGTGGTCGAATAACACAAACCCAATTGCTGCGAACGGCGACGAATCGACATTTCACGGTCTTCAGCCACACTCTCAGAAACAGACGCAATATTCTCTTCTGTACGCACTGTACGCATTCGTGTGGTTGGTTTAATGTCCAATAAAGTAAACTGAGTGCGAAACTTGGTCACAATCGCATTAATTGTTTGCTCACTTGGTCGATTATGTAGACCATAAATCGGACGTAAAGCGCGAAACACATTTCGAACCGAACACTGATTTTGGTAATAAAATTCAATGATTTGCAAGCGTTGCTCGTTAGTAAGTCTATTCATGATGAAATGTCAAAGCATACTGAGCATCTTTCTCTTTGACACCATGTCTGAAATCCCACGTGATCTGTCAAATACTAATGCATGAAAATCCTAACCTCAAAAAAATAAGTATGTAATTCGGGTTATCTACAACTAAACGGGGAATGTTTAGTTTAGTATACCATTTTGAAGAGGTTTTGCGCAAAGGGGGAGGGGGCGGGGGGCTTGCTACCCCCCTCATTAGAAAGGTAATGAATGGAACTTTTGAATAATACCACCCTTCCCCCCCTAGGACCCCGGGGGGCTCCAGGGCAGCCTCCTGAAAATGGTGTAAAATCGTAGTTTTTCCATACAATTTTCACTAATTATTATAAAATTTGTGTATTTTTACGCATAGAGTGACTCTATGTTTATTATTTTTATAATTTCAAAGAATTAAAATGGAAATCCACTTTATTTAAATAATAAAAACACTGAAAATTAAAAATTGTATATGCATCGGTAATAATGCATACAAGTAGTTGAAGTACCGAGATAACCCAACCAACCATTTATACAAGACCCCCTAAATAATAAAATTGGGTTTTCATCGCGCGATCTTTTTTTTTCAAATTTTGAATATATTTTCAGCATAATATACTACATTGAAACAAGCGCCGCAGGCGAAAATTTGGAATAAAAAATCGCGCGATTTTTTATTCCAAATTTTCATTATATTTTCAGTATATTACATCGAAACAAGCGCCGCAGGCGAAAATTTGGAATAAAAAATCGCGCGATTTTTTATTCCAAATTTTCGTTATATTTTCAGTATAATATATTACATTGAAACAACCGCCGCCGTATATAAGGCCTACCATTTTGATTCGTTGGGTTATTACTATCTTCCTTTTGTGCTTATTTTCTTCGTCGTTTGACAGTTCATATTCAGTAATTTTGCTTACATTTCAAGGAACAGTATAAGACGTAATTGAAAGCTGTTTTATTTATTAAATTGTACATAAAATTGCAACTTAAAATTCATAATTTATCATTAATTCAATTAAATATATTTCAAAGAATGTGTGTGTGTTAAATTGGTTAAATTTTTCGCAAGCAGTGCAACAAAAACTTCAAAAGAAGAGAGCCATTTTTTGAGAAGATGTGAAAATGTGCGTTTTTTGCTTACTGATATCTGAAAAACAAATTAACATTTAACAATAAAATTACATTTAAACAAAAGTTTAATTCATTGGCTATCCGTGCTATATAAATTTAAAAAAATCCGTGCACGCATTTACGAGGGATAAGCAGTGAAAATGATATACTAAACTAAACCCAACCCCGATTGTCCCAGAGGATATTGGAAATGTCCATATAAACCATATATCTCTCATAAAGAGAATATTTAGTATTGGCATTTCATTTAACTTCGTTTAAGGATTGTTGTTTAACAATTTCTTTTTTTTAAGCTTTATTAAAAGCTGCATCAAATGTCTAGTGTTATCTTCTTTAGCAAAAAAGCTGATGATTGGTACTTTGACAGTTGTATTTGAATCAATAACCGCGGGATATTAATTAATATTTCGTAGTTAATTAATTTTAATTTTTTATTTAAAGTTAAAAAACTTACACCACCATTTGTTATGGCCAATAAATAATAACAATGAAGTTATTAATTTATATTTTTAACATTACATTTTATTAATTTTATTATGCTTTTACAATTTAGAGTTGAATTAAAATATATATTTTATTTCTGAAAAATTTAAAATAAATAAATAGTTAATTAATAATTTTAATAAGTAAAACTATGTACGCTTTTAATGATTACAGAGAATGTTTCTAAAATAATTTTAGAAAAAGAAACTTTCAATTGGAAATACTTCGTGTTTATGAGCACTTCTGTACGAAAAACTTTATTTTTCCGTTTGCCAATGCAACCCTGTATAGTTCTTAAATGGACACGCTCAAGACGAAAAACTTTTAGCGGCGAATTCTTGCCAAGAATACGGCGAAAAATTCAAAATGACGCATGCGTTGCAAAATTTTTACTTGCCAAAAAATTGATGAGCGAATCGGAGGTGCAGCAAACTAGTAAAAAGGGAACTAGCAGAATTGTGAAAATAAGTGTCTAAATGTTGGTCAATTTATTTTAAATTTCAAATATTTTTCTCGTGGAATAAAAGGTAAATTTGTTTCTGTCGAGAATATAATTGAAAGAAAATCTACGTGGACAATTTTGAACTGTAAAACACACAAGTAGAAGAAGAACGATCAGAAAGTAGCTGAAGAAAAGCGCAGTAGCATTATTGGCAGGGACCGAATCGCATTAGTTACCTGTGAAGGAAAAAAAAATTGGGCGAAACATATTAGCCGTCAAACTTGGATGTGTATAGTGAGGAAAAGAAATAAAATTTTAAATAAATAAAAGTATACCCACAAACTTCAGTGGATTTTTTGAGATATCGTTAATATAAAAACATCAAAACGGCAGCGACTACAACAACTACTACTACGCCACCAGATTCGACAATGGAGAAGCCGAAGGAATTGATCATTGAGCCAAAAGGCGAACTGCGCTTTGTAGGTAAGTGTGTGAACCCATTAGGGAAAAAAATACAATTAGACATACAGCAGTAGTATGGGGATGGGAGCCGACACTTTCGTCGAAGCATGTAGGAGACGTCTGTCAGATGGCAATACGAAAAGCGACGTCAGCGTCGACGCTGAGCACGTCACTGGGCAATTGGTAAACGAAAAACGAATGTTTATTTTCCATGGTATGGACTAAAAGCCTAACTTAACTGTATATTGCGCACATTCAAATCCAAGTCTGAATTTAAAGGTTACTAATTTCTATTGAATCAAAGTCAACATTATTAGCTTTCATTTGTGCGCCTATATTCAATTAGTTTGTGAAAATTGCCAGTAATTGCTTCATTTGTAATAAGGTACTCGCCGAAGTTGTTGTATTAGACGTTTTTGCCCTTACATTTAACAAATTAATTTATCAACAATTTTGCTTTATATTTTCTCTACGACGTTTGGACTCAACTTGAATTGATTTGCATATGGCTTTTGTACCCTGCAACTAATTCGATAGTCATCTATCTGCTAAAACAAATGTCAAAATGCTAAAAGTTTCAAAATTTATTATCGTTTTTATGAATCTGCAGTATTGCAACGCTTCGGACTCCTTATACCTTATCGTCACCACTTTGCTAAATCGTATGATTCACGCATGAGTTAAATAGACATAGATTGTTTGGTGAATATGTGATAATATTTAAGGCCTTGCTATACTTATATTAATCTGTATGTACGTAAAAATTTGCAAATAAACATGGAGTATTTCTTAGTAGTTATGCAAACTTTACAGTTAAGTTTTGCAATTTCTGAGTTCTCTCTTTCATCAAACCAGATGTTATGGCACATAGATCTCTTGTAATAATTCCTAAATGATTGATTCCAAGCGACATCGATATTCACTTTCTAGCCGAATTGGCACATCACATACTAAATTCCATACGTTTTTTCAATAAGATGAAATAAGACATGATCCTTTTCTAGAGATATTCCCAAGAAAAAATTGTTCTAAGTACTCAAAATTGTCATCATATTCTATAAAAGTGAATGTGGTTTAATGCTTTACGTACAGTGAGAGATTTGCCGGTTTTGATAATAATTTTAATATTACCCGGTGGTATCAGTCAACAATTAATATGTATGTGTATTTGGTTGTAGTGCAGTCGTAAGTAAATAAAAATCACTAAAGCTTTTCGTTGTATAAAACGCGTCCCAAAAACATATTTTAGCTAAATTTTTTTATATTTTTCATTCTTACTTGCATATATAGTATGTATGTACGTATAATTTTATACATATTAATATTTCGAAACACAACAGAAAAATGTTCTAACTAGAAATTTATTTATATGAAGCATTGGTTGTTGGTTTGTATTGTCGGAATTATCTGTATGTATTTTTGAAATCTAGCCAAAAAATTAAAATTTGTACATATTTTACGTTATATGTACCCATTATATACAGTTGTCCACAAAAAAATAGTAGTGACCACAACGAAACGAATCTTATAATTTTCTATAAGAAAAATGTTTTTGTCGCAAAATGTTTATTAACTAAAAAGGTATTAGTATTTCCATAGTCCATTTAATTCTTTTTAGTACATAAAATTAAAAATGTTTGAATTAGAATGGTTTCAAACCTTTACAGAATTATAAAATAAATCATATTTCATTGAATTGCTTTAGGTTTTTTTTTAACAGAGTGCCACACTTCCTCTTTGAGTCCTTCCCACACCTTCATTACCTGCCACAAATTTCTCAAATTGGTAGGTTTTCGTTCGGAACATTTTTTTTTAATATCGACCTTGAGGTAACATTACCTCATATAATATTTCCGCATACATATGTATGCCACTTAATCCAGGAAGTCTATAGGGATCATCTGTAATGGATGTTTGGCGCTTTCGTTAAGATATTTTTTCTATAATTTAAGACATTGCTATTAGTATCCTTCGATTTCCTAGTTTTCTTTATTCGTTTGACCTTTCAATAAAAAGGCTCTCCGAGAACTAGCAATGCTGAACGAAAATAACGAATCATTACAATATCAAATTGTTTTCTCGTTAAATGACAATGTACCGTTATTTTTACTGGTATTGTATCTCATCATTTACGTGTGGATCACTCAAAGTTATGGAGGCAAATACATTTTTCATATTGGCACTCCTAGTATTTTGTGGACAACTGTATGTATGTACTAAATGCAATTTTTTCGACGGTCCCGAAACGTATATGCCTAAAAGTTTGTTTTTTTTTTAAGATAGATATACATATATGAAAAATGATGGTCCGGGAAAGTAATATAAAATGTCTAAAGTAAAAAACGAAATTTATACATAAATACGTAATGAATGATTTGCGTACGCATACTAATTTTTTGTATACAGTGCCGGAAATGGCAGTTTAAAATAAAAACTTATTTGAACTGTATTGGTTATATAAAGAATATTCATGCTTTAGTAATAAAATAACGCAATTATACAATTCTTAATATAATTTAAAGAACAAATGAAGCTAAAATTTGTATTTGAAGCTATGAATTTGTTATATTAAATTTGTTTTGTTAATGAAATTTAGTTATGTCATTTTAGTATTATTTTTGAACCAAAAGTTTGTTTATATTTTGGGACTTTCGGTAGTAAAAGTGACAAGACATACTGATGAACCGCTACATTTTTAGTACATACGAACACTCATAACAAAAGCAATTAAGAAAGATTGCATTACAAAACATTTGCAAAATTTGTTCATTATTCTAATTTCTTCAATTATGCTCATCTATATTACAATTATGTGTGTCTATTACATTTAGACAACCACAATTTGGGTAAAAATCGATTTTTAATTTGTTTGTTTGAAAACAATAAGATTCTAGGGTGAGGGTGTTAGGCGAACACCAAGTAAATCTTTAAACTTTGCCTGTCTAAACAACGAATTAAGCGCCACACATCACTAAACTAGTTGGCGGATGAGTATTGCCGAATGTAGCAAGAATGGCGACGGAGCATGAAAATTTGTTGAGTAATAAAGCACAACGACACCGCATGGTGTATAAAAAAATATTAGTCAAACGTCTCAAACGCATTCTGACAAAATGACGCAATGAAAGCAGTGTGAGCGTATTCCTCAAATGCTCAGCTGTCGGCAATAAACTGCACATTTTCATGCAATCATATACGGAATACGTAAATACAAGGACAGTGCGGATTTACGGAATGTTTGGGGCTAAAAATCTACCGCATTACTACACATATATTTTTTCTATTTAAATAGAAAAAATACAAATCATCTTTTACGAATAAGTGAACTCTGTGACTTAAGATACGTATACATAGACATCATCACCCTACTAAAACCATACATGTGCCATTTACTCTCCCCTTTCATACAATATTTAGCATAAAAACATATTTTTCTAAGATGATAGGCTTTTACTATGGCAGGTTTCAAATTACCGACTTTAGATTTAACAGGCCACAAAAGTAACGAATTCGTGTAAAGTCGGCACTAACGGGTGCACGAAGTAGGTCGCATAGGTAATACATATTTAGGAATATGCATATTACTAGTTTCGTTCTTATAAAACGTTGAAGACGAACTAAATGTTTCTTTGCGTATTTTTCAAGCATATGCATATGTATCTGTATGTACATGTATGTATCTACCTAAATGTAACTCACCCTTAGCTATAATCTAACCTCTGTCGCCCACTACACAATTGTATTTTGCTTATTGTTGCTAGTTGCTACTCGAACAGAGGACAACCGCGTTAGGACGAGGGCAAAGCCAATCGAAACATATCGCTACTTGTACACCTTGAACGAAATATAGACCTATAGGTAAAATAAAAAATATGAAAAAGAACAATAACCAAAGAAAGCCGATGTTTATTTTTCTCTTTCATTTCATTGTATTCGCCGTCATTTCTTTTGTTATAAATTTGTTTTGTGCCAACCGCTTTGAGCTTAAGTGTTCCAACGGATAGCTGAATTGACTTAGTTATTCTATATTGTCTTATTTCTATTCAAACCCAGATTTCATTCCATCACAAAATCCTTGCTTATGCCCTGCCAATAAAACTAGAAGTGAATTTAATTAAGAAATACTTTTGTATAATTTTTAAATTAAATGTTTTTTTTTTAATGCACTTTTATATTTTTAGCAATACTCGTTATCCCCTAACGGGGTTTACCGTTTCATATTAGTATTAGTAATTTGTATGTGAGCAGCATAAAGTGGTCAACATACGGCTTATTTTTAGTTATTTAGTTAGACCAAAAATGTCTACAAAATATCCCAGTGAATGCTTTGCAATGTGCAAATGAGATGACTATGAAATATGATCTTCAACATATCAACAATCCCTGTAATTGACGTTTATTATTAGCAAATTTGTTTTGGTTTCTTGAGGTCGAATGATTTCCCAATCAGAATGTAAACAATGTGTGTTGCCAGTTTTAAATTATTTAATAAACTATTGCTTTAAACTTTAATTATAAACCATACGTTTTTACATAGTTTAAAAAGTGTTTTCACACCCACACATATAAATTTAATCTTAAAAGACACATATTTACAAACATAGTACGCGTATATTGCAATTTGATAAGTTTCAAATAATTACTTTTAACATTCGTGCAACTAATATGTGAAAGTGGGTATGTTGAAACCTTGGCCACTACATACTTATGCACCCCAATACATGTACATATAGAGTATAATCGTTACCATATACATTGTCACAGCTGTTAATTATTACCATTTTATTTTCCGTTTTTGGCTCTGGTATTTTTTCCACAATCTATCAATAATCTAAATTGAAGAATAATAATAACCACCGGTGGTTTTTATTATCTTTTGACAGGTGTTTAAAGCTCATTCCAGCGTATGTAGTAATGAATTAGAAAATTTTATTAATGTTAATATTAGACATTTGCGAGCTGTGTATTGTTTTGTTATTTAAAAGTTAGATAGACTCGTGCATTTCATAATTATTACAATAAATTCTGTTCCGCACATAAAAAAAATCCATTAAAATAGTGGAAACTTGAAAAGAAAATGAGAGTTCATTTCGATCTGAAATTTGTCAGACGAAAACAGCAGATGAAACAACCAAAATGACAGCGGGGTAAATGAATTGAATATTCAGAGTGTAAATTAATAAAATACCTTTTCTTTTTGTATAGAATTATAAGGTCATGTTAATTATTGAACTTATACAGTTGAATTAATTTATATTATGTAATAATATTTAATTCTTTGGTTATTTTTTTTCAAAATATTTTATAATATTTTTTTTTATTTACAGGTCCCTTCACTCGTCCCGTTATCACTGTTATGAAAATAACCAATCCAACAGATAACATTATACTGTTCAAGATCAAAACGACCGCTCCAAAACGATATTGTGTGCGTCCAAATTTCGGTTCACTCGAACCACATACGCATGCCAGGATTGAAAGTAAGTTACCGAAACACAGACATATACAATTATTTCTAAATCTCCTACTTTCCTAAAATTTTCAGTTTGCTTACAACCTTTTGTGTATGATCCCAACGACAAAAATAAGCATAAGTTCATGGTACAGAGCCTGGTTGTGCTCGATCACTCCGTTGAAGACTGGAACAAGTTGGTAAGTAAATGAAGCGTAATTAATTTAACAAATAGCATGCAATTTAGTCATTTAGTCTTGCTGGTTACAACTTTAACACGCTCGTTTTTATTTTTTTTTATATTTTGCTTTAGTGGAAAGAGTCAGAACCACATCAGTTGATGGATGTGAAATTGAGATGTGTCTTCGAGATGCCAACTGTAACGTCTGCCGCAGACAGCAGTGTTACTGCAGGTAGCATGCAATTAACTAATTTAAACTCAAGTATTTTATTTAATTAATGTTCATTTTATTACTTTCAAATAGGCACCAATGAAATTGTAAAGCAAGAAATTACTGAGACAGAAAATAAAGCAATTCCATTTCGCGAAGAGAAAGTAAGTTGTAACAATAACTATTACTATTGCTTCTACTTTAATTTTAATGCTTAAAGGTATCAAATGTGCAACCATCGGATCAACGTGAAGAGTTATTGTCCGACATTAGGCGGCTGCGTGAAGACAATGAGAAATTGCTCAGAGAGAAGCGTCATCTTACGGTAATTTTTGTATTTCTGATTTTTTACAAAGTTAAACGCATATATTATGCAGGTTATGCGAGAATAGCTGTCACAATTATTGAAAAACGTACATATATTGTAGAAGCTTTATTAAATATTATTATTATTTCTTTAGGATGAAATCGTCAAAGTACGGGATTCATATTCGAAACCGATGTACGATCAGGCCTATACACCTATTCTGGGCGAGAAACAAATTCCGGTGTTCTATATAGCGTTGTCGATTGTTGCGGCCATATTTGGCTTTCTATTTGGCAAATATTTTTGAATGCATACAACGCATACAAAACTCTGAAGTGCTGACATGTTTATCAATAAAAACAACAACTACATAAAATGAGAAACGGCGTCATACACAAACAGATAAACGAAGAAAACGAAACTAAAAATGAAACTTATATATAAAACCCAGCAACAGTATAAAAGTAAAAATAAAAAACAACAAAACTTAGAAAGGAGGAAATGATCAAATGATTAAAGATAAACATAACGAAAAACCTACAAAACTAAAAAAAAAAAAATAATAAGAAAACAAAACAGCTAAAAAATTAATGAAAATTGTTGAAAGTTTGTTTTGAAATGCATGTAACCATAAACATAAATGGGCATAAGCAGACAAATGTACGAAAAAAAACATGAGAGAAAAATCAGTTAAACTAAGAAACACTATGATTTGCAATTAAAGAAACAAAACAAACGCGCTAAATAATAATAACAGTCAAAGTATCACATTTATAATGAAATAGCAAGCAAACATGTATAAAGCTCGGTGTAAGGTAGACAAACGAACGGTGACTGAACATATGCAGGTGTGTAAGGAGGGCAACTCAAAATCTATAAATTGTGTGTGTTTTTGTGTAAACGCTTGCAGAATACACTTTTTTAGTATAGCCAAAGGGCACCGATTGAACGTTGGCACGGCATTTATTCATAACTTTATATTATATAGCAACAAGTGAAAAGGATTAAAACAACTACAAAACAATTACATATAAAAAAGAAATGAATAATTAAATATTAAAAAAATATGCACTATATAAAGCGTTAGGTTTAATATTTTATTGTATGTTTTTGGATCATGCTTGTATACATATAGTAGCAACAAAACGCTGTAGCAGGGTCTTTACCATTGAGACTATTTACTGAATAGAATAAAGAAGTACTAATTAATTTGCCTTTGCAGATACGAAAACTTTTTCGCATATTAATATATTATTAGCATACGTAGCTCTAACAATGAAACCCATCATTTGTGGCATTGAGAATTTTTTGTTTTCTATTCTTTTTTTTTTTGTTTGTTTTGTTTTAAACATTTCCTAAGTTAACATGCATACATTCAAGTGTAAACACAAATAAACAATTTATTCGAGCTTTCCCAATATTGAATTTACTAAGCAAGTCTAATAAATGTGAGAATAAACATACATATAAATTGTAAGTTTGTATTGTTTTCTAACTATAGCATTTGTAGGTCGCACCCTGAAATGTATGCTTACCAATTTTTTCTTTTTAAATACGTTTTCCCCCTCCCCCCGTGCACTCAATAAATTTTATTGTTTTCATGTGTGTAGCGTTCTACGGAACATTAAAGGTAATAAATAGGCGTACCTAAACCAAAATCTGCATTCGAACGCTGTTCAGTATTTACACTTAGACTGCGTTTACTTGCTCTCCCACAATTAAAAATGCCATAGTAAAATGTATTCAAAGGTTCGCCATCTGTTAGTTTCTTGAAACAGTTTTTGTTCTTAATACTAATTAAAATAATTTTATTCAAGTTTTGTGTAATTTTGTTGTTGGATCTATAAAAATGCTTCGGTTACTTCGAATTATCATTAGCGTTGTTTTATATTTAATTCTCATTTAATTTTAATATACTATATGCTTTTGCCGAAATGTATGTATGTATGTATTTTTTCTTGTGGTAATTTCTCACGTTTAAGTAAATAAATACTTCATTTTAATTAAAATCAAAAATCTTTATTTATTTCACAATTCTTTTTTTTTATTAAATAGAATTTTCTTTTGAATAAAAAGTTTTGGTTTTGAATAAAAAACTTGTTATTAATAATTTATTTTAATATTGTTTTTTTTTTACAACTAATTTTTTATAATAAATATTTTTTTTATGAAGATTGCTGTAACACCTTAATTTCTTTTATAAAATTCATTTAGAAGTATTGTGTTATATATTTTATTTCGTTTGTCACTTTACATGTGGAATTTGGATGAATTTCAAATTTTGTTCAATTAATATTAATATTTAATTTTTTTAGAGCAAATTATTCTTTACTTTTAGTTTTTCTCTTTTAAACTCATTCTTTCTAACGTTATTTGAATAATCTTAGAATATATGTATGTATTAGTCTTTTGTTGTGCTCAAAGTAATAGCAACTTTAATTGCCAGTTTTCGCGGCGATCACATTGAGGACTTTGATTTTGGGAGTCTTGGCGGAAATGTAAACATTTCATTGTTTTACAATGCATTCATAGCAAAATAAAAAGTGAATAACTTTGAGTTGACGACTCTTCTGTTTTGCCGTGGAGAGACAACACGAACATACCTTAACAAAATATGGAAACTATTGATTGCATTATTTAAATTCATATTTATATACATACTTATACATAAATATAATAACTGAAGAAATAATTTAAATAATGAATGACGTATATAAATGTAATTTAAAAGAAATATATAAAGCAAATGGTTTTCTTTAAATTGTTAATTAAAATGTAAGTGAAATATCATTGAAGAAAAATATTAGAAAACTAAACATCCAATTAACAAAACAAAAAACTAGAAACAAAAATCGCTTTGTTTTATAACCAGCTATTACAACAAACAACATAAAAATAAAAAAGAGAAAAACAAAAAGTAGCTGCGCGTAAAAGTGTAGATACGCAGTAAAAGCATAAATACGCTATAAAAACTGGCATAAAAAGTGTTTCCATTAAACTTTTTGAAACTATTATTTAATAAAAATAAAAGTATATTACCAAACTGAGACAAAACAAAACAAAAATCATACAACAAGTATAAACAGATGAAATAAACCAATAGATAAAATTAACGAAAACCCGCGCAGAAACGAAATATGCAAAAATTACCTTAAATATATTATAATAAATGGAAAATTACAATTTGTGTATACTTTTATTTTAACTTTTAAATAACTATGTACATAATACCATGTAGTAATAATTAACACGGTGTTTCTGGGGGAGAGTCTTTTGGGAGTAGGTTAGGTTCAGCGGATCAAAGCGCCGCACTCAGGATTTCTATATGTCCCTTTGTCAATGAAAGAATTTAGAAATGAATCCATTTACACGCTGTATTAACTTCAAGGCTATGCAGGGTACGAACAGTAAAAATAGAATATATTTTGAAAAACGCTAATTTCCTTACATCAGTCTGGTTTCATTTCCATTTATTTAAATTACCAATTCCTCATCCCACCTGGAATTTAACTTCCAGTAAACATAAATCTGTCTTTTCGGCCTCAGGCATACTCGGATTATAACAACTTGCTATATACCATGTACATGTCCAGTGCGAAGACTAGTTGAAGTAAAATTGCACCGTTATGACGTCATACACTTCAGAAATACGCATTGTTCAGAACGTAAGCGGGGCCAACATACGTCACTGGTGCAATTTTGATTTGGTAAGTTTGGTCACTTCGGTGACAGCCAAAACCAAAAAAGTAACGGTAAGAGCTTGGCCTCATCTCTATCATTCTTTACTCAGTCCTAAGCATTTTTTATTCTATATAGTGAACACCCCTAATATGTATCGGTATTAAAAACAAAAAAAATACCAGCGATTGGGCATCACTCTCAGCTGTTTTTGTTGATAAGACTTTCGGCTGCCAATTAGTCAAGTAAACTAGTAACAACATTATTCATTTCGGTTTCTAAATTATCCGTGGTTTGGTCAGTTCGCAGCGAAATGTTTTAAATCACAACATACATAAAACCTTAAAATACCAACCCAGTTACAACATTAAAACTAAAACTCTACTTTCCCAGTAACGTGAGTCACGTGCCATACAATAGAGTTAAAACCGAGCAGGTTGGTATGGTCCCGCTTTGTTTAATCTATAAGCAAAGTAGTGTTTGTCTACTAATTACAAAGCTTTTACTAGCTCTTAGTTGTGCAAATATACTTTTAAACTTACTAATTTACACATAACAGTGACGTAGGTGCAGTGTAGTACCTACAAGTTGTTTTTGTTTTTTTTTTTGCAGCCATCGACCTTGTGAAGTGGCAATCATTAGTGACGAAACGGTTTGAAGACGCAAGGTAAAAGAAGATATTAACAAAAACGCTATTGCGTTATAGAAGTTAATAAACTGTGAATCGAAACTTCAGTGCTTTGAAAGCCCTTTTGAGTCCTATAGTTGGTAATTTGCTCAAATAGCATACGGATTAACATTTACAGTATATTAACTATTTTTTTTTTAATTGTAATAATGGTGTAGATCACTTATTGGAAATATGGCGGAAACACCGATACTTGAACCTTGCATACCATTGCCAATTGCGGAACGTACATTGATTGATGTGACGGAAAAGGCGAAAGATTGGGCTATAATGCATGGTGCTGCTATGCGTTCTAAAACCAACTTCAGCTCGGATACACTAAATGTAATTTGCCTGTTATTCTATTATACATATGTACATACATTGTTAATAATAAGTACTATAGTAGTTGTGAAATTCTAGTATCAAACACTTCCCTTCGCTGTGTGTGTGAATGATATGCAATTTCTCATTAACATAACACTGGATTTTATTACAGATTAATATTAACTAAACAGATAGTGTACAACATGTTTGCATATAGATATCAATTTTTTGTTGTTTTAGTTTGCTTATTTAATTATCTTATATATATGTTAATATTATTGTACATATTTTATATTACATCCATAGTTCGCACCATTTATATTGATGCCTTCGTCATTCCCGCGCAAAGAGTTCGAAAAGGCTAAGAATTTGCAAACCATAATCAATCAATTGATGCATAATGTGGCGCATGATGAGGAATTTCTAACTACAACACTGGCCGAAACCGTAAAAGTCGATGAGTTTACTGCTAATTTATTTAATGTCTACAAAAAAGTACTCGCTAATGGTTTTGGACAGGTAAGACAATATTTATGCATAACTTATACGATTACAATAATATCTCATAAATTGTTTGTATTAAAATTCAGTTATTATTGTTGATAAACATTTTCATGAATTACATTTAACGCCTACACCATCCATTGTTGGTAGACTCTTATCTAGATTTAAAAATGAATTTAAAATTTACGAAAATCAGGATTTCCAATTGAATTTCGCCATCATGACGTGATGCTTTATGGTTGAATATTTTCTTATTATTCGAAAATCTATAGGTATACATACACAATTGTTTTTACTGTCAGTGAAGGCTGCTTGTAGGGCCTGTATATAGGGTTTTCGATAAATAGATTATCCTTCATGTTTTACGCAGTCTCATAGTGATTTTTCACAAAGCGATAAACATATGATCTAAAATTATGCATATTTTGTTAAGGAATGTACAAGTATTAAATTTTATCAAAACAAAAAATTGTAAATTTATGGTCACAGGAAATCAATTTGAAAAGTGCTCAAACAATTCATCTTCCATGTCGCTTAAATAAATCAAAGTACTCAAGAGCGTTTCACATACTCATAAAATATAATCACAAAGTTAATAATATTGGTCGAAAGTTGCTAGGTCCACACATTTCTTCGTTAAATTATCAGCTGATCGTAATCTAATCGGAGCTAATCTTAAATAAAAGCTTTAATAAGAATTTTATTCTACAGTAATTTAATAAAATAGAAATAAAGTGGAAGGTAATAATATACATAATATTCATTTAGCTTGAGATGGTAGCTAAACCATTGATTAGTCCTCAAAAAAGCACCGAAATTAATATGCTGCTTAATTACAGGCAAAGGCAATAAACTAAGGCACGCGCGTCATATCCTTATTTCATTTAAATAAATTACATTTTATCGCACATACACATACCATTACCTGCCCACCTCAGTAGTTAATTAGTACATTGGTTACATAAATATATATTTATTTGTTAATATCACCTTCTTGTCTGATGGTTTCTAATTTTTTGATTATTTCATTATTTGTTTATGCTCATATGAACACACACGCTCATTGGCAATCGAATGAATCGCACATAATGAAAACGTGAAAAAAACGCAAAACTTTTAACACAAAAAATTTTAATAAAAAATCGAAAAACTTACCATAAAAATTTAATAATTTAAAAATATTATTTTAAAAATATCAATTAAAAAACTAAAAATTACCACACAAAAAAAACAATAAAAAAAAAATCAAAACTAATAAAAAAATATTAATTCAATTTAAAAAATGCACCAAAAACAAAATAATTACCAAAATATAATATGTAGCCAATTTCGTTGGGCCTATTGCGCAGTGATTTGATGTTGGAGACGAATTGTGCAGAATTGCTAGAAAAAGAGAAACAAGCCCCGTGTGCCTACTGTTGCTGGAAACAAGTTGAAATTAACACTATAGCTTCTGGTTTTGGCCATTTAGGACCAATAAGCAAAGATATACAAAGGTGCAAAATTCATTATTAATTTCATTTTATTCTTGGCATATTTTAACTGTAGCAATAGTGTGTAGCCAAACAAATCGTTGATATTGCATTTACTTAATTTAATAGCTAGCTACAAAAGAAAAACTAAGCATTAGATTGAAGAAAAGCTTGTACATACATACCGTTATTATGGCGTCATTTTTCTTTTAGTATTATTTTACAACAAGCTTGCTCTATGTATGCTAGGTTAATATTGGAAAATGAGCGGTACATACTACTTTATAGCGATTTTTAATTAAATATAGTTCATTTAAGTAATCTTTTTTAGTTTTTAATTTTACGTTGCTTTTTATATAATTTGCATTTATTGTAGTCAGGGTTGCAAATAATGAGGTAAAAAATAATTGATTTAACATTTGAATTAATTTTGTTTTTGTAATCGCAAATACGGAAAAAAATAAAAAACAGCTAATCATCCCACATAACGATTTACAAATAATAAAAAGTGTATATCGTAAATCGGTTTCAAAAATAATAATTTTAATCCATGCATACATGTGTATGTATGTATAAATAAAAATTAAAAAAATAGAACTTGTTTAAGAATTAAAATTTTTTCGCGTTTGCATACTTCATCCAATATTAAAAAATATTTTTTTTTTAATTTTCAATCTCAAACACCTTGGACTACTTTTTATTCCATCAGCGGGGTTAAGAAACTAAAATTTAATTTTTAATCTCAACATCGGTGTTAAAATATAAAAATGTAATTTTTCATATAAACTTTTAATTTAAAAAAATTCGCAACCCTAATTGTAGTATAATGATTTTTGATTTTCCATAAATGCTTGCATGCTTTTTATAGTTTTTTTTTTTATATTTTTCTAATCTAAGAATGAAGTGAGCTAATAATAATAACATTTATATTATTAATTAAGCATTAAAAACAATACTTTGTAGTGTAGTAACTTAGAAACAAATATTATAAGAAGAAACAAATTAAGTTCAATTATCTTTAGAGAATACGCCGGTCTTCTATTTAGCACTTCCCTGTTTGAGTTCTGCTCTATTATCAAAATTGAAAATATAAGCAACAAAAATGATAGGTTAAAGGTGATTGGCCCCTCTTTTAGTTATCCCACTTTTTGTTCGATTCATCAAGCTTTCAAGCTTTTATCGTTATTATTGTTTTTCCGGCACAAGTATTCTCCCTTTTTTAAGCATTAACAGGGTATATAAAGTTTGCCACGAAGTTTGTAACCGTAAGGGACCCGTTTTTTTTATCCAGTCAAAGACTGTCAGCATGGCAGAATTTTGCCGCTACAAAAACAACAGCGAAATACTAATATGAAATTGAGTACACGTTCATTCTTTCCCAAGAAGCTGCTCATTTGAGGGAAGTATTAGCTGCCATTCAAACTAATCAATCCAAATTCAGCCCTTATTTTGGAAACTTTTTTACCAGATATCTTCACGAAACTACCACTTTTTTTTGTTTGTTGTTGTTGTTCTTGTTATCACAACATCAAATGTGCCTCAACAATGTATTTGACAATGCAGGAGAGTTGTCTGTTTCTGATCGGGTGTAAATTCAGGTCCTTTCAAGTTACGTAAACCCGCATATTATGGGAACATCAGGTTGAGCCAATTGTAGAAAACAAGTTCAGCGATTTATTTTGTGATTTATAGTTATGAATCGTCATATAAATTCATTTATATAGCAAAAGGATATTAACTACATCAAAGTACAATTTTTTCGATTAAATATTTAATTATAGCCTAGTATAAGCAACGTATTTTTTGTATTATTTTAAAAACAGTAACCTTAGAAGAATATAATTTAATAATGAAATTGCATTTTAATATAATTTTATTGTATTTAGAAACTTATTGACTGTGGCCCAATGCATGAGTGTTTTATTTTTTGCTTATGAACCTTATTTTTTATTTATTTTTATTACTTTTTATTATTATTGTTCTTTTTGCTGCGGATTTTGTGTTTCCATTTTGTTTTTGCAATTCAGCCCATTTCATCTACATGGTATATATTTTTATAAACTCTACTATTAATATTTTTGCATTTGTTTGGCACACAGTTTGGCCGGGGAATTTTTGAATTTTTTTTTGAGATATAAACAGCTGATGTGATATCAGATGTGCAATCAAAGCGCTTAAAAAAACGGGCAAAATGCAATCAACTGCAACGCCGCTAAGTATTTAAGCGCTACGTTGTGATTTCTTCTTTCCACAAGCCATTATCAAATCTGAACGTAGAATAGCAAGTGAATTTAGTAATATCAACTAAATTGTGCTTTCAAATTTTATTTTAACGTTTCCTGTACCCTTAGCATTGTAAATACACATTCTTTAAGATCCATTTGCAATTTAGGCTAGCACGTTCATTTTTCCAAATCAAGTCAAATCACTCAATCAACTAAAAGAACTGCTTACATCGCATCGCAAACGCATCCCACCACCAATTCCACAAAAAAAAAAAAAAACAAATCGAAAGCAAACTCACTAAACATCAAAGCAATAATTGGCAAGCACCAAGTTCAGCACATAACTGACGTAGTCGGTAGCGGTCGTGGTGGTTTATGCATTGAGTGCCATCATTTGCTCAATATGTCACTTATGCTCGTAAATTTACCAACAATTAATGTTCCATTAAATCATTTAACGTATTTTTCTTATGAAGTAAATCTTTGTATGTGTATCAATTTTCAGGCTTATTCGCTCGGTTTATTACGTTCCGACTATTTGGCTCACATGCTCGAAGACAATTCAGTTAAACAAGTTGAAATCAACACGATTGCCTCTAGTTTCGGTGGCATCTCCACACATATGATGCCTCTGCAGAGGTATTTTCATTTTTTTTCAACAACATCAATTTATATTTTTTCTCCTTTATTTTCCTATATTTTGTTTTACTATATGCTCTATATGTACATATGTATTTAATATTTTTCTGTGTAAGCGCAAACAAAGTACAACCAATTTTTCAGCAAATTAACTAATTAAACTATGTATATTATTTTTTCAAAGCATAGTGTACAACTAGGCCGCTTGTTCAATATTTGTAGCTTTGCTTAATTTTTGTGAATACCAATTTATATCATTTCCTACGCTTTATTTTCCTATTTATTGCACGTAACTTATTTTTCTTGTTTATTTATTTATCTACAATAAAATAGTTATGTTAGACTACCGTCCATGTACATATGTATATACATTAGGGTGATTCAAAAAAAAATTTTTTGTTTTTTTTATTGGTACTCGGAAAAATGGTTTCCTAGACACCTCTAAGAAATCCTCTCCAAATATGAGTTTTTAATTGTAACGGGAAGGTCCTCCGCCTAACGGTTTTCTATTTTTTCTTATTATCAGATAGAAAAATTTATATCTCGCTTCCAACTACTTAAAAAAATATCTTGTTAATTAGGTTTTGTAGGAAATTGAATGCTCTAAAATATGGTCTCTTAAGATTTTTTCGTAAACCCAACCGTTTAAAAGATATTAACAGTTGAACTTTGATTATTTTTGGTAATATTTTTTATTTCTTATTAATTTTATAACTCAATGAAAAAAAATTATTATGAATAGGTTTTTGGAGAGGATTTCTTAGAGGTGTCTAGGAACCTGTTTTTCACAGAACCAAACGAAAAAAAATAATTTTTTTTTTTGATCCACCCTAATATGCATTGATGTTTGACGATGAATATCTCGTAAACGCTTAACTTAATCGAAAAATCATAGTAGACCATTTTTATAGAGCAGTAAATTTCCTACAAAACTATGTGTTTCATCATTCATAATAATTTTTTTTCATTGAGTTATAAAATTAATAAGAAATAAAGAATTTTTCCAAAAATAGTCAAATTTCAACCGTTAATATCTTTTAAACGGTTGGGTTTACGAAAAAATCTTAAGAGACCATATTTTAGAGCATTCAATTTCCTACAAAACCTAATTAACAAGATATTTTTTTAAGTAGTTGGAAGCTGTTAAATATTTGTAGCTTTGCTTAATATTTGTGAATACCAACTTTTATCATTTCCTACGCTTTATTTTCCTATTTATTGCACGTAACTTATTTTTCTTGTTTATTTATTTATCTACAATAAAATAGTTATGTTAGACTACCGTCCATGTACATATGTATATACATATATTTATGGTTTCGAAATCGGTTAGCATATTTTAGTTGACCTTGAAACTGTGCTTAGTTCAAAACGCCTCTTATTTAATTATTTGCTTTTATAATATATACATAGTGTGTAGTTGTCGAGTTTTTGACGCAATTGTAGACATTATATAATTTAAAAATTACCGTTAGCTCTTAAACTTATCTGTGTGCCTAAGTGCTCTTTATAAACAACTGAAATAATATGTCTAAACATAATTTTTACCGTATATTTCAAATATTTCTAATCGAATGCATATATACTCTCTCTCTCATGCCTCTATAGCTTTGTGATGAGCGAGTTGGGTCATGCGGATAAAATTAAATATGTAAGTATACATTTTTTTTTTGCTTATTTCTTAAATAAAAAAAAATATTAACGACTCTTTTATTTTCTCCTAGATGCCCGAAAATACTGCTTTGTCCGGCCTTTGTGGTGGCATGATCAAAGCCTGGGAAGTATATGCACAGCCCAAAGCAGTTATTCTTTTTGTCATCGAAGATATTTCCTATAATATTTGCGATCAGGTGCGTAAGCTATTTTAAAGCACACTTTTTTACTAATTTTTTTATATAAAATAAATATATACTCGTATTTAATTTATTACAGCGTTTCCATGAGTTTTACATACGCGAACAGCGCCCAGATATAAAAGTATTACGTCGTACTCTAACGGAGGTGCATAAAGAAGGCAAATTGGGACCAAATAAAGAGCTATTACTGTAAGTTATTAAAATTTTAATAAACAATATGCATATACATAAGTGCTGAAAATTTATATAAAGATCTTTGTTATAGTAAAATTTTGCAAGTCTGAAAAATTTTTTTTACGTTTTTTTTAAATAAAAATTAAAAAAAAATCAAAATTTATGGAATTTAACTATAATAATTGGCGATTCTTTTTCAAAAATTTTGGTTTCCCTTTGATCCCATATTCGATTTCCAGGAAAACCTCCGGAAAAAAGGTATCTGGCGGTGAGGGAGGCTTTTCTACTAAACATTATCTCAAGCCCAAATAAAATTTATATTACTATAGATAAATACAGATAACGATGGCTAGAAAAATCGTTTTTCTGTGAAAAATAAAAGCTTCAGCGGGACCTAAAAATTAACAAATAGATCTAAGATGGTCATGTGAAAATTTCAAGTCGGTTTGTCCTGCCGTCGCGGAGATATTTTTCTCACCGACTATGAAAAAAGTGTTTCGAGAAAACGCTGTTTAATGTTTCGGGTCAAACAAGCTCATATTTATTAACCTGATCAATTAAAAATTGTTGAATAATATTCACAACATCCTCGAACATCCCCATTATTCCTCCAAATAAAATAAAATCTTATTTTAAAATCATCCCATTACAGCGGTGAATACGAAGTGGCTGTCATTTATTTCCGCGCCGGCTATGAACCTCTGCACTACCACTCGCAAAATGAGTGGGATGCGCGCTATATGATGGAGTGTTCGCGTGCGATAAAATGTCCATCCATACACTACCATTTGGCCGGTACCAAGAAGGTACAGCAAGCGCTTGCTCAACCAGAAATGCTGGAGCGGTTTATAAGTGACCCAGAAAAAGTTGGAACAACAAAATTAATAACTTATATAAGATTAAGTGAAAAGAAAATATCTTCCTATTCCAGATAAAAGCTGTGGGACAAATCTTCACCGGACTCTACTCGTTGGACGACTCAGAAGCAGGCAATGCCTCATACGAAATGGCATTAAAGGAACCGGAACGTTTCGTACTGAAGCCACAGCGCGAGGGAGGTGGTAATAATGTTTATGGCGCTGACATTCCAGATGCACTGCGGGTAAGTGTGACTTTCTTGAACGTTATTCTCTTTCTTTTTGACGAGAGATCTTCACGAAATTTGGCATAAACTTTTATCCAAGAAACTACTAAAATCTTCGAACAAATTATTCAGACTACTATAGCATATACAAAATGACAGATCAAAATCTAGTTTTTGTATCGAAAACATTTTCATACATTTAACATACGTACATACATATGTACATATGTGTGTATATTGTCGGCAGAGACATTTCTGTAATTTCCGAACAAATTGTTCAGATCGGATAACTATAGCATATAGCCATACAAACTGATAGATCAAAATCAAAACCTTGTGACCCTGTGAAGGGTATCATAGCTTGGGAGCAGCCAAAGTTAAAGCTTTTCTCTTTTTTTAATTTTAAAATAATCAAATTTCGATTATGTGAGAAAAAACAACAAATTTGACATTTACCAAATACACTGTCTGTTTTATTTACAAGCGCATATATTTCATTGTTTGCTTTGTGATTTGCAGAAAATGAGTCGCGTTGAACGCGCCGCCTGGATTCTTATGGATCTGATTCAGCCACCAATATCTAAGGGTTACATGATACGTCCGGGTGGCAAATCGCCACCAGAAGTAGTGGATCTCGTTTCTGAGCTGGGCATTTTTGGCGTAATACTGGGTGATGTAGATAATGTGATTTGCAATTACCAAGCGGGTCATATGCTGCGCACGAAACTCTCGACTGCGAACGAGGGCGGTGTTGCAGCGGGACTTGGCGCTTTGGACAGTCCTTATTTACTGGATTAGTGTTTTAATAATGATTTGGCTTTAAAAATCTTCAGTTTTTTCACATTTAATTTGGCAATATTTTAAAATTTTTATTTATCTTTTACAAACAAAAAACGGTATCTTAATATTTTCGAATCTTAAACATAATGTAAATCTGAAGCTACTATTTTGCAGAGTTTTTGGCGTTTATCCATTTTGATAAAATTTTACCATATTTTTTAAATTTTTACACCATATCACGTCTACCTATCATGTTTGTATATAATGCTAATAAATAAAAGAAAAAAGAAAACACAATTTTTAATACAAATCATATTTTAAAAATATATGTATTTGCATTGAGTAGAACATGTCACAGCAATAATCAAAAATATATAAACATCGCCATTTAGAATGATTAAGAAAGAAACAATTAAAACACAGATAAAATTTTGACCTCAGGACATTACTACACATCTTCATATACAAATACATTTCATCTTCTTCTTCATTGAGGGCCTCTCTCAGACGCGTCGTGGCAGGGTTTGGTGAGTAGAAAATTAGGCGTTTACACGCTTACTTCTACTACTACTTCTGTTGATCTGGACAGGCCATTTGATATAGGAATTGTATCATGGTACGAGTTGGGCGGCCCGTCATGCGATCTTTCAACAAATATGGCAGAGTACCGTACTTTGTCAACATACCCACGCCCCGTATATCCAAATGAGCCCAATCGACACAGGGCACAAATTGCTATATAAAATTAAAGTAATTATATTTTATTACAAAAAAGTAAAAACAAATAAATACGAGAAAGTCGAAACTTACGTGCAATATTGCCGCTGCCAGGCAAGATGAAGCCGGTCCAGAACCATTGTTGCTGACATCAAAACTAACATGGTCTGGCAAAACAAAAAAATAAATAAATATTAAACAGTTAGTATAACAGTAAATGTAAACCGCTTTGTTAATCAAGTGGTGGTACTCACTTGTAACCAAATATTTATAGTAGTTCCACAATGGTAAGCGCCACATGCGATCGCCAGTTAGTGAGCCAGCCTTTTGGAATTGCTTCCAAATGTAATGCGAATTTGAAAATATGCCCGTAGCTCCACCGCCCAACGCCTTTTTGACACCCTTACCAAGCGTAGCCACATCAACCACCAGACGTGGCTTGTATGTAGTCTGTGCATAGATCAATGGATCTGCCATCACCACGACGCCAGCTTTATCAGTGTCCTAGATAAGAAAATCAGCATAGAAAATCAGAATTTTCTTACTGTTTTCGGTTTGTTAGTTTACTTACGCGTATCGCCAATGATTTGCCGTTGAGTAACGTGACTACGTCGCCTGGCTTGCAAGCCATGCCCGAGGGCATATTCTCGCAAAGTGGTATAACAGCGGAAATGTTAATAGGCAAGGATAAAGCCGCGGCGGCACGAATGGAAGCGACGACAACAGCAGCACCGGCCATGGCTCCACGGTATTCATCCATTCCTTTGCATGGACGCAAGCAGAGACCGCCACTGATATCAATAAATAAATATATTTTAGAATATAAGTAAATTGTTATTAACTTCTTATTTTTTATTATTATTGTTTTTCAAGTTCTTCACTCTATCTACTTTTACACCCTCCCCTCTTAATACTCACCTATTGAATGTCATACCCTTGCCCAGCAACAATATCGGTTTATCCTCGGGAGCTGTGCCACAATAGCTGATTTCCAGTAAGACTGGCGGCTCACACGAACCTTTCGCAATCATTAGAAAAGAGTTCAGATGTTGTTGCTCTATCCACTCCATTGTACGAATTTCCACAGTTACACCGCATGGGCATAACGCATCAACGGTAGCTTGTGCAAATGTGGTTGGAGTCATTTGGTTGGCTGGTGCGTCACTAAGACGACGTGCAAGATTTTGTGCTTCGGCTTTAAAAAGACCACGTGTCCAAGCGTCTATGTCGGGTGAATCGTACAATTCTAATTTGGGAATTATTGTTCGGTCTTTTTTCATTTTATTATCTTGATAACGCCAAATCGCCAAAGCACTACCCTCGGCAGCTTGTTCGGGATATTCCATTGAATCCACAAAAACCTCTGAACAGCCTTGCATCTGCAGGCTGCGTGCACCGACACCAGCTGCTACGCGAACATTTTCCTATGTAAAAATGTTCGTTAGTTTATAGTAAAAGTTCTTTTAGTATGTCTCAATAGTAGTTAGTATTATTTTGAGGTTATATATTCATTAAATTAATTTATTGTGTTAAAACTAATAATTGTTTTCAAACATCTATGCGCTTTCCATGCCAAATTGCTTACTTTGAAAACTCGTTACATAAACGATCATTGTAATTTATTTTTTTTTTATGAAACAAGATTTTCCTGTCAATTTTTTTTCAATGACAGTTTAAATCAAAATTTTCAAATGTCAAATTTTCCAAAATGTTTTCAATGAACAAAAACTTATCTATTGTTAAATTACTACTAACTGTCAGTAATTGAGCCCCATCCACATTATTTATCTTCTTACCATGCCTTCATCCAACATTTCCAACTCATTGAAACCAGCGCCTTCACGTCCAACACCGACCACTGCTATAGATCGAAATTCCTGATCAATATTGTTGAAAACCTTTCCTCTGCCCAATCTTCCAGATAGATTCGTTCTAGGTTCCCACGAAAACACAATGGTCACGACATGAATTAGTATTGGCCACTTGTGCGTCATATCATTCGATATGGTGATATTTTTTACTCACTCTTTGATTAACTCAGATACTTTGCCCTGCACACGGTCATCGAATTTCTCTCCACTCGATGTTAGCTTTGCCTCCTTCTCGCCCTCCTTCTGATATAGGCCGATCACAAGTCCTTTCTGTATGGTGGTATAATAGAGAGATTTAACATGTCATCACAACAAGTGTTTCGAGTATTGGCTTATTGTATGTATTTGAAACGGTTTAAATTGGTTGGCGCTTACCGTCACACGCGAATCATCGGCGTAACACCTCAGATAGACTTGTTGGAAATTTTTCACATTTCGAAATCTCAGCAGAGATTTTGTTAGCCAATTTGTTATCCGTAGCGAGGACATAGTTTGCAAGTAGTTTTATCAATTTAATTTTAATTATTTCCTTTTATGCAAATTTTTATATATAAAACGGTTTTCAGCTTAAAAATTTTCAATAAAAAATAAAATTGAAATTTAGATCTGACTGAATATTTTTCACAGCTTGTTACAGTTCGTTTGAGTGTCTAGAAACAAAGTGCAAATGGTTCTTACTTGAGAGCCAACTATTAAACCGTTTAGATCATAAATGACTGCTTTCGAAGGTACAATTTTTGTAATTTATTTTTCATATCTAATTACAAAGTGCTCTTGTTTCAGTTTAATTGTATTTTTTCTTGCACTATCATAATATAAACATTTGATATGGCATTTTTTCCAAATCTGTATTGAGGATTTATTCGATATACAAATTATTTATAAATCATGTATTTTCTAAAATATCTTTGTGACATTTAGTGGATTAGGATTATGTATTAAAGAGAATGTCGGTAAAAAAATAAAAATGTGAGAAACATTTGTAGATTTATATGTTCACATAAGACAGTGGTTATATTAAAAATGTATTTTCGCAATGTTTATCCGTTCGCATTACGTAAACTCAACTATTTTGATAAATTTTCGTAAACCGGTGTCCACTGTTTTACAGCTTATGATGAAGACAACTTTTCCTAATATTCGTAGTATGAATTTGTAAGTAATCTCAGAAAGTTTGTGTCAGCGGCGAGCTCTACACCCCTCATAGTTCTATAACTATATATGTATATGGTACATCAAATAAAAAACGTTAACTTCGGCTGCCCTTCATAGGTGCATTTCTATATGTAACTATATGTTCAGTTTGTATGGCAGCTATATGCTGTAGTTAACCGATCTGAACAATTGCTTCGGAGATTACATTGTTGCCTTAGAAAATAATCTATACCAAAGTTCGTGAATATATTTTGTCAAATGCACAAGTTTTCCATACAAGTACTTGAATCCGATTGTTCAGTTTGTATGGCAGCTATATGTTATAGTATTACGATATCGGCCGTTCCGACAAATAAGCAGCTTCTTGAAGAGAAAATGACGTTTTCGAAATTTCAAAACGATCTCTTAAAAACTGAGGGACTAGTTCGTATATATAAAGACGGACATGGCAAAATCGACTCTATACTTATCATTTATATACATACATATATACTTTATAGGTTCTTCGACGCTTCCTTTTGGGTGTTATAAACTTCGTGGCAAACTTACCATCTTCAGGGTATAATAATAATTATTTGTATGGTAAATGACCTACATCCGCACTTAAGGATAAGTGACTTTGAGAAGTTTAGCCTGTGTATAGGTATTTATTCATACTAACGTAATTACTACAATATTTGCAACATTTGCTTAATAACATTATAAAACAGAAACAATAGCTTTCATTACGAAACACCAAATAGGATGTAAATACATTGCACCTATGCAGTAAACAACATTTAAAGCTTAATTGCTAAAGCAGTACTTTTTAGCTTAACCATTTTCGGTATGTATCATCCATGAGATGATCGGTAAATTTATCTATGGGACCGATTATTAATGGAATTGAACACAAACCAACTGCGGTGGGTAATATCTTTCCAAAAGCTTTTTTAACTTCCGCTTTACGGATCAAATAGCCAGTCAGCCAAGTTATTCTAAAAATATTGTAAAAAAAAAGTATATTACGTAATTCCATAGTAACTAGGGATATTTTTGATGTTTACCTATTGATTGTGATACCGGGAATGATGACAGAAGCGACCATTTGCCATGTGAATACATCACCAGTAACAACGGCTATTTGTTTAGTGCTACTTCCGCGTTGATGTTCCTTGACTGATTTATCAACAGCATCAGCACATACATAAGCCGTGGCCAGCAAATAGGATGCACGCACTAAATTGCGATGTATAAGTGGGCGGAATGCTTCTCCTACCTCGTTGGAGTATCCTTTGTGTGTTACAAAAGCATTTATTCTGTTATTACGTAATATTTGGGCAATTTGTACGTATGTTAATTGTTTTTACAAAATTATAAGTACATCCATATACCGTTAGCTTCAAATTATTCAAAGTATGAGTGCTCACCTAAATATCGCAATTTGCTATCCCTATACACGTCGTATTCTTTGCTCATTTTTACTAAATAACAAGAGGCGGCTCTAGTTTAAGCGAGAAATAGCATAGTTAATATGTTATATAAGATTTTAAGTTCAAATATTATCTTACATGTGTAAGCTAATTAGCACCACTTGTCACCGCAGCATCAATTTTATTATATCGTGCTTATCTCATGTTATTTACATTGGCACATTTTCACTCCATTTTTGCTTTTAATTTATCATAAACCATGATAATGCTTTGCGTTTGCAAAATAATCGTTTTTTTTTTTATTTCTTTTGTGTCGAGCAAAACAAAATCGAAATTGGTAACCAAAACAAAAATTATAAAATGCGAGCTGACCAGATTATTTTATCTTAAATCTTTAAATATGATTTGAAAGAAGTTACGTTTACACTCTTTAACAATATTAACATTACTATCGAAATATATTTTAAATAAGTTTAAACAATTAAAAAAAAAAATTAAACTAAAAAAAATAATAAATAATATAAAACAAATATTATGTTATTCCTTGATTTCACACTATTCGAATTTTAAATAATAAAATAAAACAAAAATTTGGAATATAAATCGTAATTATCAAATAAATTATAAAATTATTGAATTAAAAAATTATAAATCGTTTACAAAATTGTATGAATGTGTGTTCATACAACTCTGCAGTCGCCATCAAGCGGCGAAGGCAAACCAGTCGCGACATGTTGCAATGCAATAAATGTCAAATGCGCAACGAATGAGTGATTATAAGAAAAAGTGCGAAACAACGAAGGTCTGACTGGAGGAATCATCTTTTGTATAAATTCTTTTGAAAAATCTACGTTTCTTATAAAAATTACAGCGTGTATTTAATATATTCCGCCTGAAGTGTTTAGTTGGAATAAAAGTTTAAAAGGTGTGAATGTTTTAAAGATTAAAAATATAAAACGAAACAGTGAACCATAGAGAACAAAAGCTACGAAATTGAGCTACTACATTGAAATGCGAAAATATTTTGAGAATTATACGCGTCGATTAGTCATTGCTTATGTTTGTTTTTTCATAAAATCTAAAATTGTTCCTATATACATACATATGTATATTATATTTTTTGAATTAATGAAAATGTCTAAAAATCCGTTTCTTAACTGATATTTTGCAAATTAATTTAAATTTGATTATCGATTTGAAGTTACAAAGTTTTCTATCTCATTACCGTGGTGATTGTGGTTTCATCAGTGATGTCATTATTATGAAGTCAGCTGGGCAGGACTTACACTGCTAGATATCAATCAAAGAGTAATAAATACTATATATATTTTGCTTTATGTATTTTGCAGTGACGTGTCAACAATGGCCTCAGGCACGACTTTGCAAAAAGCTATTGATTTGGTGACCAAAGCGACAGAAGAAGACCGCAACAAAAATTATGCTGAGGCTCTACGTCTCTACGAACATGGCGTAGAGTATTTTCTACATGCAATTAAATGTACGAAAGTAAAAGAAATTGATATACGGTTAACTGATTTTTTGATTTTGATTTATAGATGAGGCACAGGGTGAGAAAGCCAAGGACTCGATTCGTGCCAAGTGCCTACAGTATTTGGATCGAGCTGAAAAACTTAAAGAATACCTCAAGAAAGGCAAAAAGAAACCAGTAAAGGAGGGTGAATCAAGCTCGAAGTAAGCAACCAAAATTTGCTTTAATATATTATATTATTATTTGAAATAACATAATATAATATTTCCAGAGATGACAAAGATAAAAAGGATGATAGTGATTCAGATGGCGAAGATCCTGAAAAGAAGAAACTCCAAAGTAAATTAGAAGGCGCAATAGTAATTGAGAAGCCGCATGTGAAGTGGTCCGATGTAGCTGGCTTAGATGCTGCAAAAGAGGCCCTTAAAGAGGCAGTTATCTTGCCAATCAAATTCCCACATCTATTCACGGGCAAACGTATACCTTGGAAAGGTATTCTGCTTTTTGGTCCACCTGGTACTGGCAAATCATATCTTGCCAAAGCTGTTGCCACAGAGGCAAACAATTCAACTTTCTTCTCAGTTTCCAGTTCGGATTTGATGTCGAAATGGTTAGGTGAATCCGAAAAGTTGGTCAAAAATCTCTTCGAATTAGCGCGTCAACATAAACCATCAATTATTTTCATTGATGAAATTGATTCCATGTGTTCGGCACGTTCGGATAATGAAAACGACAGCGTGCGACGCATCAAAACAGAGTTCTTGGTGCAAATGCAAGGTGTTGGCAATGATACAGATGGTATTCTGGTACTAGGAGCCACTAATATACCATGGGTATTGGATTCAGCTATACGTCGACGTTTCGAAAAGCGTATCTACATTCCATTACCGGAGGCTCATGCACGTCTGGTGATGTTTAAGATACATTTGGGTAATACCACACACGTTTTAACCGAGGCTGATCTCAAAGAACTTGCATCAAAAACAGATGGGTAAATAAATGTAATATATTTAGCCGGTAATATTTATTGCATGAAAACATTTACAGTTACTCAGGGGCTGATATTTCCATTGTCGTGCGCGACGCTCTTATGGAACCAGTGCGTAAAGTGCAAACCGCCACACACTTCAAGGTGCTGCTTCAAATGCAATTTCTGTGAACTAGTGTAACTAAATTTTCTTTCTCAATATTTATAGAGGGTAACTGGTCCGTCACCAACAGATAAGGAAGTTATAGTTGATGACTTGTTGGTGCCCTGCTCGCCTGGTGATGACGGCGCAACTGAAATGTCCTGGATGGATGTGCCTAGTGATAAGTTATTCGAGCCACCAGTTACTATGGTAAAGTCAAACCGAAAAGTATTTTGACTCGAAACTAAATGGTAAATTAAATCATTTTACTTTTCAGCGTGACATGTTGAAATCCTTGTCTCGTACAAAACCCACTGTCAACGAGGATGATTTAGTTAAGCTGCGTAAATTCACCGAAGACTTTGGACAAGAGGGATAAATTACAGACAAATTTCTAAAAAAAATTGATTTTATTATAAATATAAGTGAATACTGTACGCAAATCGATTAATTGTTGCCTATTTGATAAAAAGGGAGTAAAATCATTTTAAGCCCGAAATAACTAAGTGGCTAAACTTAATTTAAAAATCTTAGAACAACTCCATATATCTAACCATGAAAAACAAATAATACAAATTTTCATGGCAAACATTAATTTTCATTTGTTTTTAATGTACACATTGCATTTTATAAATATTTTGGCATTATAAATGTATGCGACATAGTAAAATGCAGAAGAACAGGTCTTATACGAAACGAGCCCAGAAAAATGCTGAATTTTATTTTATAAGAAAGAGGATAGCGCCAATACACAGTAAGAAAGTTAGGTATTTTTTCTAGAAAGCAAGTGGGTTTGCCTATTGGCGGATGGAATTTAAATTTTATATTAAATTGTAACAAAAATATGTTTGTAAAAATATTAAATTCTCTCGATTTATTTCAAAAAAATAGTATATTAAAAAAATTCTTACTCGAAACAAATAACAAATAGTTATTAATTGTACTTCACATTGTACATGGTTGGTGTCGTTTGGATAGATGAAAAGTGTGCGCCTTAAAAACCGAATCAATCGTCCTCATTACTTTCAATTGTAAGCATTGGCTGTTTAATGTCATAGAAAAGTATCATTTCCTAAGTAAAAATAACGTTATAATAAAAAAGTGTTTATCTTGGAACTAAATGTTAATGCTTACGCGACATTTTTCCAGGTTCAAGGTGCAGATGGCTTGTGTAGTCTCTTTGACTGCCTTCACTTCGTCGCTATGCGCTAGCCGCACATGTGGAAAGTTGTCTTCGCCCGTTTCAATCGCGACCAGATTATCACGCGCTAAAAAAGCGATTTGAAAGGCATTCTCTACCGTATTCATAAAATTTTTCGGATCTATAATGAGTTTGTAGTAAGGTATGGCGCGTCCGCCGTTGCTGTTTAACATTTGACGCAATTGGTTGCACACAATATTTAACTTATTGGCACCCTTGTCCTTGCGCTGCAGCTTATCAATGTTCTCAGGACGTTTCTCCTCTGCCTACATAAATTATTATTTATGTATATAATCTATTTTTTGATATTTTCACTATTCTTTAGTGACTCACCTGTTCGTTACGCTTTCGTGGTTGTCGCTCTTTAGTCACACGCTCTTTTACTTCAACTCTATACGCGCCGAGCATTGTGGATTTCGCGCGTGCCATACGCGCTATAGCGCAAGCGATCTCCGTGAAGGGCTTCCAGTTATCATCACCTTGTGTGGCCACAGTTTGTCTCTGCAATGCAGATTTATATTAGATGAATAAAAAGTGTTACTTTTTTGAATTAGTTTTGTCTTCTTACGATTGCATTTTGATAGATTTGCTCGCTGAAAGCTCCCATTAATGAACTCTGTTGAAAAACTTTGGACATCAGTTCGTGGTTCATCTTCAGCAATTGCGCGTCACGCATAACTTCGCTAGTGTGCTCAGCGCGATCGGTGACATTGCCCTCGCCATGAATGAGATCCGAACTTTTTACGACCTTCGATAGTTGGTTAAGTGTCTCTTCGATACTCTGTTCGGTCAAACGGGTTTCTGTGGAGCAGGTATATCTCGATTATTGCATAAAATAAGCATTCATATAATGTTTAAAGCAGAAAAGATATACACATAAGCTCCTTTACTCTATTTCAATTTCTAAAGGACTAATATTTGGACGCAGTGAATAATACTTATTTGTATTAATTTATATTTTAAGTCGGGACGCTGCTTAAAGGCATATATTTTAGTCACTGAGGCTAAATGAAGCTAATATTTGGATAGCATATTTAAAATTATAATGACTAGAACGTTCTTCCTGAATACGCATAGAAATGTAAACCTTAATAACTCTCACATCCAGAACTTTTTACAGTTACACGTTTGTTTGCAGAGCTTGACACGCGAGATTATAAAAGTTCATTTTAAATACAAACAATTAAAAGTTTGAGTATTCTAAATTTGGTTAGTTTAAGTTACTAAATTTCTAAATATAACTAAAAAATTAAAAACTCTAAATTCGGTTGCACCGTGGCTATAATACACTTCACAAAACAAAATATTCCATACAAAGATTAGATTTCGATCGATCAGTTTGTATGATAGCTATTTGGTAGAGCGGTTCAATATCGACGGTTCCAGCAAATGAGCAGCTTCTGGAGGAGAAAAGGACGTCTGTAAAATTTCAGACCTATATCTCAAAAACTGCGTGACTAGTTTGGGTATATAAAGACAGACACACGGACAGACCGACGATGATAAATCGACTCAACCTGCCGCGCTGATAATTTACATATATATTGAATGAGGTTTCCTTCTGGATGTTACAAATTTCGCGGTAAACGTAATATATCCTGTTCAGGGTATAAAAAATAAAACAGAAACGATATGCTTTCAAAATATAGCTATAAAAATGATGGTACTAAACATAGGCACGCCATTTGGAAAATGTTAGATTTGTTAAAAGGTCGTGGACACCGGGTGTACGCCTCTCAAGATGCACTCATTTACTTGTTTAATACGATTCGAATAGCAGGGCTTAGTCCACCAAGGCAATACGGTCTATTTATTGTTGTGCTCGCGCCATTTATCTTTAACATTGGTTGGATACGTTATAGAAGTATCCTATCTGTTATGGAGATTCTAAATAGTGTACAAGCAGCTTTGAATATTATTGGAATGCCATTTAAGAGCTTGACATTGGCGTTGTCTCTGCAACGTTTGCACAGTGTGAAGCCGTTATTAAAGGAATTGGACGCGTGTCACGCTGAATCAAAAGATGTAGCCAAAATACGGCGCTGTGCAATTACAGGCAATCGTATTGTATTCGTTTACATTATTTCATATATGCTATACGGAACTTTGACTGTAGTATCGGCAGTATTGAGCGGTCTTGCGCCACTTACACTTTGGATACCTTATGTGGATTGGCATAGGTCGACTTGGGAATACTGGTTGCAATTGAGTTTCGATGGTCTGACGCTTTACTTTTCACTGCTTCATCAAGTCATTAATGATTCCTACCCAGCCATATATATTTATATTATACGCACACATGTACAACTACTGGCGCGCCGTGTAAGTCGTTTAGGAAATGTACTGGATAAAAGTGAGGATGCAAACTATCATGAGCTTCAGGAATGCATTATTATACACCAGAAAATATTAAGGTTTGCTTGAAGATTTAAAAGTAAAATAAGTAATATAGAACAAATATAAATATTGAATTTTTTTAATAGATTACTGCGTATAGTGCAACCAGTAATATCAGTGACAATGTTTGTTCAGTTCTGCATAGCCGCAGCCATCATGAGCACCACGATGATAAACATATCGATTTTCGGTGATACAAACACCAAGATAACTTCTTTGATCTACCTGTTTTGTGTGTTGTTGCAAATTTGGCCGACCTGTTATAATGCTTCCTATTTGCAAGCGGACTGTAAGAAACTTTCGATGTCTATTTTTCACAGCAATTGGATGACTCAAGGAAAACGTTTTAACAAGCTGCTAATCTATTTTTTGCAACGCTCACAAACTGAAATGCCATTGTGGGCCTTAAAAATGTTTCCTGTAAATTTGGCTACAAATGTGTCGGTTAGAGACTAATTTAAGACTATTTATTATTTTTTAAAACTAAACTATTTTTCAGATTGCAAAGTTTTCCTTCAGCCTCTATACATTCATACAACAGATGGGACTAGGCGCTCATCTAAATGATTGAACAGCTTTAACATTTTATATAGGCATGCGATCTACATATAAGTATGTACATACAAATAAATACGACTTTTTGAAATCTAGATAAGTTTATTTTTTTGCAGAGTAAACAAGAAATAACGTTAACTTGGTTGCACCGAAGCTATAATACTCTTCTTATGAAATTAAAATTTCCGATATGTTTTTGATTTTTCAGTCCAGTATCGGTTCCGACAGTTGAGCAGATTTTTGGAGAGGAAATGATTTGTGTAAAGTTTTAGATTAATATCTCAAGAACTGAGGGACTAGTTTGCGTATACACGAGAAGATATAACTAAATTCATACATATATATATGTATTTTATAGGTTTTTCGACCTTTTCTTCTGAGCGTTACAAACTTCAAGGCAAACTTAGTAAGCCCTGTTCAGGGTATAATAATAAATATTTGTAGTTATACTTTTGGCACCGCCTTAATCAAATTTGTATTAAGCATCTCATTGCTCCCGAGGAATTATTATAGTTCCAAACCGTGTTGTCTCATACATATATAAAAAAAAATATTTTTGAATGATCTTCTACGTATATGGTATTGTTTTGTTTGGCTATCAGCGACTTACGGATTTCCCTGTTGGTGTCTATCAAATCCTTGAGGCGCTGTTTTCGATCTAGCGCCTGAGTAGAATTTAATTCATCTGCCGTATTATTCATAGCTCACTTTTATTATAAACTAATTAATTTAATTAAAAATTAAACTTAAAACATAAAAGAGAAATGTAAACAAAAACAGTGTCAGCGCGCAAAATAACAAACGTTTTGGCGAAATATTGGCAACAGTGCTGCCAAGTTTGCAGAAGGTGTCTAATTATCCAAATAAGTCAAAGTGCTATGCGGATCTCATAGCATTATTTAATAAATTGTACAAAGCTTAATAGCAAAAAAAATGATTTCCTGTTTTTTTATTTAAAAATACAATAAAAGGAAATATACTGCGTATAATTTTTAAAAAGGAAATCGTGTAAAAGTAAATATAAAATATACATTAAATTAAATTTAGGGCACAATACACCCAATACGGCAACCTGCTGATTTCTTTCTCCAACAGCTGATTTTTCGCTGCAGTTTAAATATAAGTACCAATTTGATTTTATTTGTGAAAGTGAATTTATTTTATTAAACATAAGTGCTTTTATATTATCCTGTAAAAATAATGAATATGTGCGAAACTCGAACTACATCCATATGTGTACAATGTTATGTCGGACGCGTTAAGTCCCGCAGTAAATTATTTGAGGAATCTTCGTACGTTGTTGATACTAAATAAAAATTGATAATAAATAAATAATTCTTATTGCTGTTAGAAAAAACATAATTACAAACTAGCTGAATTGTTAAAGCTGTAAAAATTACACAATTTGGCAAAAAAAGTATATAAATGACAAATTTTGTGACTTTTAAGAAAGCTACAGCAGAATAACGGTTCAAAGTATAATAAGATATTTAACTCAAAATACAAAAATTTGTTTAGGGAATTTTGGCAGCTGTCAATAATCCTAAAGGAGTTGAAGGAAGCTTGTAAGAAAGTATTCATTCAAACTGTGGAGATGGTAATCTCAGTGCTCAATAGCATGCGTGCGTATGTGCGTATGTATTGCATACAAGCTGCTCGTGTAAATAAAAGACTTGGGCGACGAACTTCAAACAATATTCAGCCGTAATATATAAACTATATGGTATGAAAAACACCAAAGAGAGAAAATTAAGAGAAAATCCCCAGTTAAAAAAATGAAAAAGTTTTAAAAGAGCATAAAATAAGCTTTAACAAAAGGCGATGTACACTTTTAAACTACTTATGCAGTTTTCCCTAAGTTTTCTGCAGCTCAAACAAATAGTTGCCAAACAAAAGCCAAAGCGTTCGGTTCGTCTACTTTAACAGTTCGCGCGCTTCACTTTCTATAACCCGGGCTCGTTAACGTTGCAATAAAATCGCGAGTGTTCAACCGGTGTGTCGCAGTGAGTAACAAACGGGGGAAACAACGAAAAGCTTCGAAACGAATGAAAAGGTGATAAAGAGTAATGACAAAATTTTGTTGCAAAATTTTTAAGTTTGCTTATTTTATATTGTTTTCATTTGTTGCCTTCACCGAATTGAAATTGAAATGATGATGAGAAAAAGTTGATTAAGAAATACCCATCCACTATCTTTGCGAAACTTAAGCAAAATCTAGTCAAGTTCATTATGTTTTAAAATTCATTGCGCATAAAAAGTGAATTTAAGTTTTTATGAGATTTCTTTTGATGTGAACAAGAATTTTGGTGTCCAAAAATTTGCAGAGGACTTTCACGTTCGTTTTGCAGCAAACATACATACATACGTACGTTTATGTATGTTTGTATATATATACATAAATAAGTTGTTGATTAATGCGCGTATATTTGTTTGTCTGTACATCGGTCAAGGTACTGCGGCTCTATTCAGCAGTTGGGCGCTTGCTGTCTATAAGGTGAGTACAAATTGGACGTAGTAAAAACGCTATTAAATATGTATGTATGACAAAATGGAGAACTAAAAATAAAGTAAAACTGCACAAAGTGATGTATCAGTGTTTGCTAAAATAATGTGTCTAAAAACGGCACAGCAGAATTTTCATGTTATAGAGCCAATAGATTTGTTTAAAAAATCTTTATTACTTAGTTGGAGTTTATAAATTATTATAATATCAATAATTAAAAAAAAATACGAAACGGAAATTATAACTGACAATTTTTATATATATATATTTTTTTTTTTTAATTTCGTGGGATATTTTTATTTAACCACTTTTGCTTCCCCACTGACCCAGTTAAAACGTTGAGTTGCACATCCATTGAAAAAAGTTAGTGATAACACTGTGTCACCCTAATACATCAGCGCTCTTGTCCTTCTGCGCATTTAATAAACAAGTTGTGTAATTTTTGTGTTGATTTTTCACACTTTACCTTTAATATGAACTGTAAACAATGAAAAACAAAACATTGACTGAAGTAAAAAGTCTTTAAGTTTGTAAAAAGCAACGCTACCGATATTAAGGAGAAAACCTTCAAGCCATCTTACTACATACAATCACACATACACACATATGCGTACAATAGGCCAGTATTATAAGTGTGTAGAAGCTTTTCATTGCGTCTGCTTATGCCTTGCAATTCATTTGTTTACACACATATTTCCTTCGCATTTTGCTAAGTCATCAAATATAGCTCGCTGTGTATTACTTTGACTTACTGCCATGATTTTGGTTTTATTTACATATTTCTTTTTTATTTTTGCACAAACATTTCTGTCACCAATTACAAGTTTGGTTTGTAGGTATATATGTACATATTTATTTAGGTATGTATTTGCATAACTATATTTGACTTTAGTGCTATGCAATTATTTGAGCAGCTATTCATTTTATGTCTTTATATTTGTTTTTGAAATTTTTGCGAAATAATTTTTTTTTTGTAAAAAGAAGATTTTTTTTTAAGAAAAAGGTTGAATGGGACTTGAATTAAGCTTAGTTATTTTACCATACATTCTGGGTTTTAAACCAATCCTCAAAAGTGCTTTAAAAATTCCCTACAATTTGAAGTGTTGCACTGCGAACTATAGTCAATTTTATCTTCTCCTATATCACATGTAATCACAAACGTCTAGCATTCTGAACAATTCCAGGAGCTTGCTGGGCGCATTAGAGTGATCCCTGTATACGAAGATGGATCCAAGATCCTTGAGCCTGCTTCTACAAATTACGGGGCAATATAGAATTGAGTGTTCTATCGCTTATTTGTGAAGTCTACTTCGTAACGCTGTTTAAAAGTCCTTCATTTGTTAACACGACATTATATTATCTTTGTCAAACCCATCTGCTGCCTCGAGCAGCATGGTATGTCTCGCCGGCTTTCTGTTGCGGTTGGGCAATTGCGCATTGCTCTTGAAGCGCAGACGGCGAGTTTTTGCAGCTTCGATAGTTGAAGGCCTACCGAAGACTGCGTTGCCTTCGATGCCCAAGCAACCGCTCCATAAGTGACAATAGGCCTTACGATCATGGTGTAAAACCACCTGATGATACCTAGCCCGCAGCCCCAGGATCTGCCGGCTAGGCTTCTGCATATTATGAGTGCCTTGGTGGCTCTGGACAGTATTAGTTCCACATGCTTATTCCACTGTAAGGTCGAGTCTAATGTTAGACCCAGGAATGTGACCTCTTTAGACACCTCCAACTCCTGCCACCAAGGGGCCTCAAGCCCGGAAGAGATCTCCGCTTTGTGAAAGGGACGACAGTAGTTTTTGAGGGATTGATGTTTAATCCCACTGTATTACACCATCCCTTTGCTTAAGTCCCTTTGGTTTATGTCGCAGAGAGTATTCTCAAATTTTCCTCGTGCCACTATGAAAATGTTATCTACCTACTCCTGGCACCAAATCCCATTGTTTGTGAGCAACTCAAGGCTCTATCTATCTATCAATAGTACGATATAGAAATCCAACCTGTGGGAAGCCACTTGCTGTACCAAGACGAATCTTTCTCTCCCCCATAGTGTTTTCAGCTATTCTAGTACGCAGTACAGACTCTATCCATCTGCATACTGGAATCGCCACATTATTTTTATCCAGTGCCTTGATGGCGCTTGCGTGGGCTCCATTATCAAAAACACTTTCGATGTCAAGAAAGGCGTATATTGCAGTCTTGCCATTTTCCAGCGAATTCTTTAGTTGAACCGTAAGTTGATAAAGAGCAGTGTTAGTGGATCTGCCTGTTCTGTACGCGTGCTGACTGGCGTGTAGGGTTGCGACTATCAGCGCCTTCGATCTTACGTAGTTGTCTTCAATCTTTTCGATCCCTTTTAGCATGAAGTAAGTATTGAATGTGGCCAGAGATCTCACACACCTTGTCGCAAAATTGCTGGGAACTTATTATAATTCGAAGTGACTTATAGTTTGAGAAGGAGGCCAGTACCCACTTTATTGAGTCTGCAGCGAATAGTTTCCTTGCAGCTGTCCAATCCGAGTGATCTGACCTGTGAGACCATTGGTGGAATTTGGTCATCCTGAGCCCTCCTTGGGAAGTGCGCAAGCAAAGGTGCCATTTACTTGTTCTCTGACCATCATGTCTTTTAATTGATAATGCTGTGTCCGTCTTGCCTCTAGAAAAAATCTTGTGCAGACTGGCTACCTCTGGAGCCGAGGAGACGTTGTCATAGAATTTTCTGATACATTTCGTCTTCGCGGACCTAATTTCCTTGCTATAGGTTGTTAAGTGCTGCTTATATTTCTCCCAGTTGCCCGTACGTTTGGCTTAGTTGAAAAGCCTACGAATTGACTTCCTGAGCACTGAGAGTTTACAAGCTGCCTTTAGAACAGCAATATGACGAACAAATTCTTGTTCTACCCACGTAAAGTGGATTATATCTTCGGTGCAGCCGAAGATAACTGTTTTTTTATGTTTTTAGTTTTCTTGTCGTATTTAATCTGATTTTATTATTTGGCTAAAAAGAGTCATTTAAATATTCCACTTATCAGCGGTTAGTCATAAAAGCACGACAGAAAAGCTTTAAACTACCTTCAAAGTAAAGCAGTGACTGTTTCGCACCACTCCATTTAAATACCTAACTACATACATATTAACATACATAAACATTTGTATTAAATTAAGCCACTAGTAAGACATTTCTGCTCTTCGCTTAATATTTTACGCCGCTGAATAAACAGTTTAAAATTTTTATTATTATTTTCTGCACACTTGAATACAACAATTATATATTATTTGCGATTGCGCTAGTATTGGTATTTATATTGTTTAGTATATACATATTTACTATAATAATAATCAAAGAAAAACGACAAGCCAATGCCAGGGACTTGCCAATTACGGAAAAGTGTTAAATAATTCGCCTATAAAACTGGGTAAAGAGGAAGCAAACGCCGCACTTTCATCTAAATAAATGTGTTAATATGCGTGTGTGTATGTATGTATGTTTGTGCCCCCAACGGGGTTTATATGGCGTGTGCAATGCATGGTTGAATGTCTGTGTTGTTTATATAATAAACAATATGTTATACACTTGTGGAGGCACACTTCTCTTAAATTGATTTTTGCCGGAAATACACCAAGCGATCGTTTGAGATATGGATAACTACAAACACATACACAAATGTATAAACATTCGACATATGTATAAACGAAAGCGAAGGGGAAACCAAGTAAAGGTTTGAGGTTGTATATTTTTGGTTAATAACTAAAATTAGTGTAACAACAGTAGTCGAGAATTAAGGTCTAAGCAAAAGCATTAGAACGTAACTTAAATACTCAAAAGTTCACTAAATTTGTTAATAATTAAATTTGAAGGGTATTTTTTAGACATGTGGCTTTCAAACTTTAATAATTTGGTGTTATGGTCAAGAATTTCGAGCAAGTGACCATGGCGGCTGGCTCGAATAAATTCTAGAGGCCCAATTTTCGACTACTTTTAGCAGGAATTGGAGCGGTATATTAGCAAAATCGCTTAGACAAGGAACTTCATATAATCCTACAAAAAATATGCCAACGGGGTTAAACTGTGCGATCTTGGCGGCCACGCCACAGCGCCACGATGCGAGATAATGCATTCATAAAAGTTTCCTTCAATAAATTGATTGTTTTCTTGACTGCATAATGTACCGTCGTCTTGTTATAACCAAATTTCGATCATATCAACCTCCTTCAATTCCTCATTTTTAGTGGGACTCTTAACAGGCCACTGTCCTATTGGCTTACATGCGGTAAGAATGGGTATCTTGCCGGATGCTGACTGTAGAAGCTGTTTGGTAGAGGATGCGGTAGAAACAAGCCAGCACTTCTTGCTTGACTGTCCCGCGTTTGGGAGGTCAAGACTTGGACACTTGGGAGCGCATACCTCTGGACATCCCACCGAAATGGCGGGTGTATGTATTGGCTACAAAGCGCTTTACCAATCTGTAAGTCCGAACACGGGAGTTCTTTTTCAATGGCATCACAATGGACTACATTATTAGTCTACGTGTGATCCTTGATCAGCCATCTAACCTAACCTAACCTCCTTCAATTCATATACAAATAAGGCAATTCTCCACTGATTGTAACATTGTGGTCGGTTTCATTTTTGAAGAAACATGATCCAATAATTCCTTCCACCTTTAGAGCACACCAAACAGTGATTTTTGGACTATATAACGGAGTCTCAACAATGGCTTGTGCAGTATAATTACTTCAAATGCGATAACTTGGCTTATTAATGGACCGATGCAATCAATTTTCTTCTGAAAATCGAGATTACTCGAATTACCGACTCTGCTAGGCGATTATGTCGACTGAATATTGGACGCAGCCCGCAATGCGTCCAGCGAATCGTGCCATTATTTTGGTAATAATTTTACTCGATTTGCAAACGTTATTTCGGAGTAGCACTGTTTATCATAAAAAGGCGAATGTTTGTGAGTGTGTATGTTTGTTACTTCTTCTCGACAAAACGGCTGGAGAGATTTTGATAAAATGTGGTTTTAAGTTAGCGAACACTCTGTATTAACACATAGTTTACATTTTAATAATATCTTATTTTTATAGCAAAATCGATAAAAATAAATACGCGGAATATATATGGGGACTTTGTACACACATAACTTTCTCAATAAAACACTATACTTATATAAAATGGCGCCCGATTCGTACGTACACTTTTTTACAAATAGTGTTAATTATATTTTAACATAAGCCAATGTGCGTCATGCGGGAAGCCAGGACCGTGCGGAAAATCAGGGGACAGACAACGCTGTTGAACACATTCGATTTATATTTTTTTGTGTTCTATTTATCGACATTTAAACAAAGAAAAGACTCTTTTTATTTTTGATTTGTTTTTGGGAAGTTCTTTAAGTAATAAAACATCTTAAAAATTTGTAAAAAAAAATTAGTAGTCTAATTTATTTGAATAGAATTATGTTAAAAAACACACAAAGCTGAGACGGCACAACGTCCAGGTTACCATTCTTACTGGAGGGGCCAGAGGGCAGACGGTATTAATACCCAGAGTCCCAATAATATCCACTAACTAACCCTTCCATTTCAAACGCCTATAATTTCCTTTAAAAGTGGCTTTTCCTATCATAATAAATATAAGTCAAGGACGAACTCTCAATGTAGCCAGCATTCACGTGGGCACCCCTTGTTTCTCTCACGGACATCTGTCGACCGTCTTTGGCTGGAGTAAAATGTCTGATTAAGTAAGCCCGACTGCCGCACAAACGAATGCAAACTTCAATCTTTTGCGCTTGCTGTGTCTTTATATTTTGAAGCTCTCATGTTTAATCTTTTCCGTAAAAAACACAGCACTCGAGATTTTTGAACTTATCTCTGAGCAATTGCGAGTGGTTAGGCTCTTTCATTACAAAAATCAATGAATCTTACCGTTAAACTGCGATCGTTTCCAATTCCAACGATGCTCCGTTGTTCTGTCCAACTTAAAGACTTCTAAGAACAGAATTTTTTCGTTTTGACCATCTTACATAAAATACAAATTTTAATTTAAAAAAATTTTAATTTGTTAAAAAATAAATGAAAAAAAATAAATATTTATATTAAAATAAAGTTTTTTTTATTAATCTTGAAATGTCTCAAATACAAGTTTTTAATAGCCTTAAAATTTACGGTTTAGGTTTAGTTAAATTATTTTAATAGCATATTGAGTTTAATAAAAAAATATCAATATTTTTAATGCCACAGACTGCGAGTTCGGTCTCGAATCGAAAGTGGAACTTTTGTGAAGTCCTCATCTACATATGTTTTTATGGAAATTTTAATTCAATACCATAGCAGAAATTTACATTAGCAATGCTGAATATATATGTATATGTAAACACATTCATAGCGATAATAATGATCTGAAAAAAAAAAAACATGTTGACCATCAGCATCCGTTCCGTTCGTGCGTCCATGCAACACACTTGACCATGAAGCATCACTTAACTTGCACCAGTTGCTGCTTTACAACTCACGGCTGATCATTTTTACTTTTTATTTATTTATTTTTTTCGTCCGATTTAAGTTATATTCATGTTTTGGTTTGCACTTGAGTGTGAATGCGTGTTCAATGCTTTTAATACGCTTGTGCCGTGCACAAATGTACCTCTGTTTGTAATTCGAAAGAATTTCTGAAACTCGCACACACACATGTATATATAGTTTACATACTGGTTTGTGTGCCTGTAAGCTTGGTAGCGCTACTGAGCAGCTTTTTGCTGTCGCCTTCGTTGGTTGAAACATGTGCATAATGCAGCGACATGCAGATGCATTAATTTATATTTTTAATTTATGTTTTATTGCCGTTTTTTGTTGTTGTTGTTATATTTACGAACTTTGTTTTGTGGCTGCTGTGCCACCTTGAAACACTTTCAACTTTGTATAACTGGTTGAAATGTCGTTTAATTGCTTTGATCGCAATATGTTCGTGTTAATGTCGCGTTGCTCTAAATTCTGTTATTTATTGGACGCGATTTGTTGGGAAAAATTCTAATTATCAATTTTCAATATAGTTGAACTTTCATGAGAATATTTGTATGTTAGGTGCAGGTTAGAAAATATTATATGCTGGAGCAAAAGTTTATCTGAATTTAATTAATATTATTGCTTTGATAAAAGGATTCTCTGCCAGATATCGCTTGCTTTTGTTTTCTATAACTGCAGAAGAAACATTGCGAAGCCTTTGCGAATATTCGAATGAATCAATTAGTATATAATCTGTAAGGATGGTGGAAGGTATACCACTAACTTCTCAGTCAAACTGTTCTCGTCTTTCGATATGTATGATCCACTTTGAAATTCCGTACTTTTTTTAAAGAAAAACAAGCAGAAACTTCAAGTTTAATAGAGGATGTTTATTATCATTCGAAAGAACATTCCTTGTTTTTGAAGATCTTCTTTCTTTAAAATGTGAACGATACGTCAGATGGTACCACCACCTGTTCTGAGTTCAATTTTAGATGACTTGCTCAAGCATTTCGACTGGTATGAATGCTCCAAGACTTGAATCGAAGCAGGATTAACCACATAGACTTTAGAATTTACATATCCCCACAGGAAAAGTCTTACAGTATGATATCAAACGATCTTGGTGGCCAATCTACCGACCCAAAACGTGGAATTATTTGCTCACCGCAGTTTTCTCACAATAAATCGATTGATTGATGCAAAGTGTGTACAGTGGCGCCGTTTTGTTGAAATTAAATGTCGCCGAGATCACGAGGTTCAATTTGAGGCATCAAATAGTCGGTTATCATGGCTCGATAACGGTCGCCATTGACGGTTACGTTCTCACCGTCATCATTTTTAAAGAAAAATGGACCGATGATTCCACTGGCTCACAAACCATTCCAAAACGTTATTTTTGCAACAGTGCATTAGAGATATGCACTATTGACAGAACTTATTTAGATTCAAGCGAGTTTAGTAAACGCCAACGTTGAGCCAGTTCTGAGCTCCTTAATTTTCAACTAACCATACTTTCTAAGTTATTTTGTGTTATATCAGCGAGTACTGAACTTACTATGACTATCAACTAACAGCTGTATTCATTAAAAAAACTTCTAACATAAACTAAAGATAACAAGAAACATTGTTGTTAGCAATCTGCTCCGATATAAATGCTTCACTACACTAATGCGTAAGAATTTGTAGTCCAGCGAATGCATACTCTAAGCATTTATCAAGATCTTACCTGGTTATAGGAAAGCCTCCTGTTTCACTTAAAGTTCAGTGACACACAAAACGTGCGCAGAATTCATAAAACTTTATTCAAATGACAAGCAGCATGACTGAAGGCGTTCTAGTATGCTAGGTACATGAGTACTAAGTATGTGGAGCGTGTAGTTACAATGTCGGCATAATGATAAGTACAACTGGAGTTTGCAATGAATTTTAATGCAACTTCTAAATAATAAAACTGTCAGAACTGGCAGCTGAATGGAAACTTTCGCAATTGCTTGCAATGGTGATCACACAATGCAAGTAAAGTACTTTTCGAAAGTCTTAAGTTTTGTTTGTATTTTTTTTGTTTTTAGTTTAGATATGCGGTTTAAATTTCTTTTGTAATATTTTTTTTTTTAATTTGACTCTATTTTTATACAAATTCGAAAATTTTTATGCATATAAACTTTATTTGACATGAGATAAAATGCACTTTAATAGAACAGAGGTGCTTTTCAGCATAAATGATAGCATATTTAGAATATTAGGAGTGGGTATTTGTATGTATCAAATTTTGTTTCTTGAATTTATTAAAGAAAAAAATATTTTCAGTACGGCGAAATTTTATATAAATAAAGTTTTACTTAAGTTCAGAAAGGCTTTCGCTTGCAACCTTTGATGACGGCTTAACTTTGAGACCGACAAATTATTTATGCAGCAAATGTACGCTCTTAACCTAATTCCCACTTCGCTGCTGAATAACTTTGGAAATGCATAAAAACGACAAATGCAGATGTGATAAATGCCAAATAATAAAACTTATACAACAGAAGAGTGTGGAAAGAACGTTTATAAACTTTAAGGGCTTACAACATTGTAATCTTGTTTTGATTATATGGTTACCGGAGACCGGTGGGGAGATTTTAGGTCAACTGTCAGTCTTTTTATTCGCTAGCAAGAACTTTTCATAATATTTGCTAAATAATTTCAGATGGGTGTGCAAATGTATATATTTTACAGGTCTGTTATACGAGGTATGACAATTAAGTAATGAGACTGATTCCATAAAAACCGTATTTTTGAAAATGATTCTACAACTCTGCCATCCCCTTCAAAGTAGTCCGCTTGGGCAGCTATACAGCGATTCCAGCGCGTTTTCGATGCTTCGTAACATTTGTGGAACTTTTCGACTGGGATGTCCGCGAGTACCCTCGTCACGGCCGCCTGGATGTCCGTAATCGACTCAAAATGGGTTCCTTTGACCACCGATTTTGTTTTAGGAAACAAAAAAGTCACAGGGTGACATGTCGGGCGAACAAATACTGGGACACGCTGAGGGCGGTGTGGCACGGCGCGTTGTCGTGATGAAGGATTCAGTTACCAACGATGTCTGGGCGCACCTTGTTGACGCGTTTTCGCAATCTTTCGAGTACTTGGCAATAGTAGACTTGATTCACAGTTTTCCTCGGTGGAACGAATTCTTTGTGGACGATTCCACGGCTATCAAAAAAGGCAATAATCATCGTTTTCACCTTCGACTTGCTCATGCGAGCTTTTTTCGGGCGGGGAGCGCGCGTAGGCAACCATTGTGAGCTTTGGCGTTTGGGTCGCAATGAAAAAAACAGCTCTCATCGCCTGTAATAACTCTATCAAGCAGCGTGGGATCGTTTTCCACTTGTTCCAAACAGTCTTCTACGACGGTCATTCGATTTCGTTTTTCCATTTTCGTGACGAGCACTACAAACAGACGTCTACTCAACTTGACGCAGCAGACGAACTAAACAAGCTAGAGCGATGGTACATATATCAGTAGAGAGGGGAGAAATGCCGAAAAAAGAGAAAGGGAATTTCAAGATCACAGGTTTACCACAAGCGCGGCAATAAAATTAGTCTCATTACTTAATTGTCAAACCTCGTAGTCGCTTAAATTTGTGCAAAGTTACATAGACATCTTGTTACAGGAGGATATTTATATAGATATTGTAACTTTTTTTAGTATTAGTATGTGTTGAAAGTAAAATAGTTGGATTCTGAGGTTTCCGTTTCTTAAATTGTATAAAAGTTGCTTAGATTGCATTTTAAACTCATAATAAGTAATATTGCAATAAAGAGCAGCGTTACTGAATGGGTATACTGCCATATTTGCAGTGCTGGAAATTCATTTGTAATCCACGAAACCTCTTTATATCAACAACGAGCTATGCCAGCTTGGGCCGGCGTTTGCTTTAAAACTATCATAGAGCCATATTTATGATTTTTACAATATGAAACAATGATGAATGTTAACAAATGTGGGAGAAGTCCCCACCATTACTAGTTTTAACAAGACTAACTATTCAGTGTCTGCAACAAAAAGTTCATAGACGTCGATGTTAACATTTTACTGAAAAACAAATTTTCATTATAAGTGATGATTTATTTGTATAACTAAGTAAATTAAATTATTAACGTCCGTTTTTCCCATTTTTCCTAAATGTTAAAGACGGTTTTTGGTAAAAGAAAACACTTTTTATACTCTTACCTGATATATTAAGTTTGGCACGAAGTTTATAGCACAGAAAGGAAGCATCGGTCTACCTACAAGCACGACGGTTAAAGTTAAATGAAGCACTCAAATTGGTCAAAATGGGATAATTTTTATTGCTATTAATGATTTGAACCAAATGTCGGCCAAATGTTTGCCACGGCCGTTTGCATATTTTCACACGTTTCCGCCAATGCTGTTCCTCCAGCGTTGCTGGGTGATTGGCGTAAGACTTTGATTTAATATGTCCCCTGAGCCATTTAACGAGTGGCCAAACTTTGCTCGAAATGAGACGGTGCAACGTCTTCTTGGCAATAAACATCGTCCGATCCGATTCGATCAAATTCCGGGGAAAAAAGTACATAAACTAGCAAGTATAACGTTCGCATGATGTTAACGGCATTTCCTGCATATATTTAAAAAAAAAATTAAATAAAAAAATAAGGCCGAATAACAGCGCAATCCGGACCAAACTGTCAATTTTTGGGGATGTAATTGTCTTTCCTGAACCACACGAGGATTTGACTCCCTCAATCCTGACAATTTTGTTTGTTGACTAAGCTGTTAAACTAGAAATACACCTCATCTACGGATGATTTTTTGACGACATTTTTTTTTTAGAACTTGAATTTGCGTAATATTGAATAATTATAATTTTCAAGTATTGTACCAAAGTGAAATAGCAAACCTTACTGAACACACTGACACAATTTTGCACAAATACGTAAATAAACTTGAGCGCTGCAAATTAATTAATTAATTACTAATGTCCAAGACAAAGTAAAAGTTTTTGAGCAAATTATTCAGAACGGAGACTTTAGCACATAGCTACCCTTGCTAAAGATCTTTTTATATTCTTCTATACCATAAAAAATGCACCAGTTCTAATTTCCGCAGCCGAAGTTAGCGCTTTTTCAATTTCCTTCTGGCTAAAATTCGAACACATAAACCACCAAATAGCTACGCACTTCACGCATTAAAACGATTGCTTATGCAATTATTGTTTTTGCAAATACATCCGCATATTCATAATTAAGTAAAACGCAGTTAGTGCGTTATTCGAGAAAAATTAACTGTACGTAAATAATAACCTTCAGTTTCTTCAGCGTATTTTGTTTTATCTCTTTGATGGACTTAAAACTGATTCCATGGAGCGAAAATTTCAGTTTGGGGAACAAAAAAAATCACACGGAGCTAAATTTGGTGAATACGTTGATTAATCGATGTTATTCACTGCGTTTTTGGTCACAATCGTAGCTTGAGGTGATGGTGCATTATCATCGTGTAAAGTCCATAAACTGTTGTTCCACAATTCCAGCTGTTTTCGACGGATGTTCTCACGCAAATGTCTCAATACGCCCGGAACAAATTTCTGATGCTCTAAATCACGAATATCGAAAAAACAATGAATATCACATGGATTTTTGAGCGGCTTAGGCGTGGTTTTATTTGGTTTCCCCTCTATTCCGATGATTGTTGACTTGTTTGTAGGTTAAACTCATAAATCCATAATTCATCGTGTGGGATCGGAAATTGCACGATCAAGGATGTCCAAAGAGACCTGCTTACGGTACTCTTTTTGAAAGCAATTCAGCTTTAGCGGGACGAGTGGTGGAAGAACACGTTTCATATCCAAGATATCCAACAATATCATCTAACGGACTCGCGAGAGATGTCAAGCTCTCTCGCCATCTCTCTACAATTTTCCTGACGCTTTTCTATGGTGCCAGAAATCTTTCATTTTTTAAATATTTTCAGTTGAAGAGGTCGAAGGTCGTTCAGAACGAGGAATGTCTCCAACGATCTCTCGACCGTCTTTGAAGGACTTGTACCACTCGTAGGCTTGTGCTTTTGATAAAACTGAATCACCATAGGCCTTTTCCAATATTCGTAATGATTCCGCACACGAAATTTGGTTAGATAGACAAAATTTGAAACAAAATATTTATATTTATCTATTGTAAAAAACATTCCGTTCAAAAGGATAAAAAACAGTCGACATACAAACAGTGCACGTGATCTGTCAAATACTAATGCATGAAAATCCTAACCTCAAAAATCACCCGTTATTAACTCGTTTTTGTTACGATTATTTTGATATATTATAATGTGATAGTTATATGCCTAAAATCTAAATCTCCAGTATAAAAATTGTGCTGAAAAAGAAGCACAACAACTCAGCACTTTTCCCTGCAGGCCTTTTCCCCATTTATGCACGTAATTGTGCTGGTGGTTTCGTGTGAATAACACAATAAAATTGGCCCGTAAAATGCCGAAGACGCCAGTTTTACCCACGCAAGGTCTGCAGACGCTTGATTGCTTATAGAGCGGGAGGTGTATAAAGTTTCCGCAAAACAACAAGTAAAACAAAAACAAACACACAACTTCTTGTCTGCGCTTTCCGCTGTGGAGGAAACAATTTACAGTTAAAGCAGTGAAGTGTAACGGTGAAATAGAGGCAGCACGAACAGCAAAAGAAGTTACTTGTGTATTACTCGTACCATATCTGTATGTATGTATGTATCTGCAAATAATGGGAATTACAGAGATTTCAAAGCGTCAGCACGCCAATTGGCAACGCTTGAAAGCATTTCTTATCTTTTTGCTTAACTTTTTTTTACGCCACTTTTTGTCAGCTATTGAAACCGTTAGTTCCATTGTCGGCAACAGAGCTTGGAAGCGGGAAGTGAATGCGTGTTGCGGTTGTGGGGAATTCGAGCGCTTGAGCGCTGACTAATGAGTTGGTGGATTCTATGGCGAAAGAATGCTTTGGAAATGATAAATTGTATAAATGAGGGCGAAAAATGCTTTGAAAATGTTTTCAAACTCCGTTACGAAAGTGGTCCGAAAAATACTTTTGGAAGAACTTGCAATTTATTTCTCACAACTCTCATCAGTTCGTAAGCTAATTCGACCAATTTGGCAGTGACGACAGCGAAGGTGTGAGCCGGTGTGTTGCCATGGTGTAAGAGTACTTAGTTTTTGTCTTTTTCAGCAATTTAGCCAATAATTCGCCTAAGTAAAGCCTTGTGCCCTTTTTGGAGCAGATTCGTAGGCCCTTGGATTCAATTATTTTGACTGTTCTCTGGCCTTTATCAGTGGATCCATGTTTCATCGGATATTACTAAATCGGCTCATCTCGTCACGTAATTTAAAGAGTCTCTGGCGTTTCCTTCTGAGTGTTACAAACTTTACGGCAAAGTTATAATAATATATTGAAATATACAACAAATATTATATTCATTGGGTTGAAAAAATAACCGTTACGTGTAGGTACCGTCTATTGGGTAAAATTTGAATTTACAGAAAATACATTGTACAGGCGCAAAAATAACCTTCCGATGTTTTTTGGATGTAATTAAAAAAAAAATGAAAAACTTTGATTCTGCTTGTGGATTATTTTTATTTGGTTCTTTAAATTTTTTGACATCAAGTCGAGAATATGATATCATGTAATTGGCCGCTGCCACAGTTGTTTGTCATTTAAGCCTTTTTTATGACATTTTCCATCACTTTGGCCAGTACTTCCGGTGATAGGTCCTCACATTCCTGACGAATATTGTCTTTAAGAGCTGCAAGAGACTGAGGCTTCGTGACATAAGCCCGCGACTTCAAAAAGCCCCACAAAAAGAAGTCTGAAGCAGCGGTCAAATCAGGCGATCTTGCTGGCCAGTGCAAATCGCCAAAACGGGAGATTAGGCGCGCGGGAAATACATCATTCTGCATATCGGCTGTGGCACGTGCAGTGTGCGCCGTTGCACGGTCATGGTGAAACCACATGCTTTCCAATCCCAATTAATAAAGTTGCGGCTAAAAGCACTTGTTGATCATTGCTCTGTAGTGCTCACCACTCTTAGTAACCATTTGGCCCGCGACGTCTTCGAAGAAAAAAAGGTCCGTTGACTGCTCCAGCGAAAACAGCACACCATACAGTGACTTTAGCAGGTGTAATGGCTCTTCGTGGGTTACACGCAGATTTTCAGTGCCCCAGAAGCGTAAATTTTGCTTATTTACGTAACCGCTAAGATGGAAATGGGCCTCATCACTCATGTTTATTTTTCATGAAAAATCATCTCCCTCTTGGTGGTGATTAAGGATGGCTTGAGCGTGTGTTAGAAGATTTTTAAAATTCGTCATTTATATAGAAATTTTTCCAATATTTCCAATAAATGTGTGCCTATTGTAACGGAATGTAATAAATTTCTAAAGAGTAACCTTCTACAATTTATTCTGAGAGTAAGGAAAATATAATATAAATGTCTCTTCTACGTACTCTATTAAATGGATATTTGAATATGTAAAAAAACATCTTGGAATCTATTCTTGGAATCGTCTATTTGAAGAGGACTTGTACGGAAAACAACTAGACTAAGAAAGGCAGAAAGGTCTATTATATAATATCTATAACAATTTTACTTTAGATAAAAAAGATTATAGCATTTTTTACTAATAATTACTACCTTTAAACATCATTTTTTACCGACTTCACAAGCCTAATAATTTATTGATTTTCCGGTCACCAAAGCTGCAACTGACGTCCATTGCTTGCCATATGTTCGCAAATTGCGCTATTGCATGCGTTCACTTGCATTCACTGCTGAACAAGCACCTGAGTTTCTGTAGACATTTTTAATAAGTATTTGCGAAAAAACGTTTGCTGTGCCAATTAAATATTCTAGACATGAAAACTTAGCTTTAGGCAATACCAAAATACTGCATCGAGGAAAAAATTAATAAATTCAATACAATAAAAAACTGCAGACAGCAAACCATGTATGCTTCCACACGTTCTACGCAGCGAGCGTACAGCAAGTTTGTTGCTTAAATCTTTTGTATGTAAGCGCGTTCGCTATCGCAGCGCTTTTGATGTATTTAGCTCGAGAGCGCTATTGTTATAGTTCGGCGTTGCGAAAATTTATGACAAAACGATTGGCCTAATCAAGCTCGAGCATGTAGTGGTGCATAGCTTGAGTTTATTTCGTTTTTGTTTTTGGTTTTTAGTTTTTTTATACCCTAAACAGTTATATTAAGTTGCCACGAGGTTTGTATTAACCAGAAGTATTGTCGGAGAGCCTACACAATTTTTTTATAAATGTTCCGCGTGACGATCTAAGTCGTTTTTGCCATGTATGTAAGTCTGTTCGCCTGTCTGGGCTTATATACGTGAAAGATTACGCGAGGGACTTGCACAGTTTTTGAGATATCGTTCTGAAATTTTGCACACGTGATGTTCTCCTCAAGAAGCTGTTTAATTAGCGGAACTATCGATATAGGACTACTATAGCACACAGCTGCCATACAAACTGTCCAAATAAAGTTCATGTATGCAAAATTTTCTATCTGACAAGATATCTTCACGAAATTTGGCATGTCTCATTATATCAAGCATAGCTACAATCTCTCAAGAAACCGTTCAAATCGGACAACTATATCATATAGCTGCCATACATATGGGTCGATCAAAATCAAGATAAAGATCCCATTGTACCATTTTGTGCTGTAAAAAATGTAACTGTGTAGGGTATTAAAGCTTCGTTGCAACTGAAGTTACCGTTTTTCTTCAAGTTTTTTGTTTGCTTGGTTTCGCAGTGCAAATCGAGGCGCAGTGCCGACAGCTGACTGGCGTGTGAAGCTGCTTCGTTAATTTTTCGCCTCGTCTTAATTATGAAATTCTTTTTTAATGTTTGCTCTATTACAGTAGCTGGTTGCCGCCGGCAAGTAAAAATTATTTGCTTTGTTTTGCAAGCATATATGTTCGTTGGTGCTTGCAAGCAATGATTGTTTGCTCTGTCTTGCCTTAAATGTTATGCATTGAGAAAAATCTTGCTGGCCATCAAATAGTTTGGCAAGCCTTTGGAATTCGCCGTCTGTCCCACAGTAAATATTTGTGCTAAGCAGTGAAGTTGAGTGAAACCGTTTTTGTGCTGATTGTGCTGATTTATACTCACTCATATACGATTAATTTTTCATATATTTATATATGTGTCTGTGTATGTGTTCTATTGGTGAAATCATTAAAGAAGTGGCACATTACCGCTTCCACAACGGATTACCATCAAAGTAATCTTCAAGCGGACGCACGCTCATTACCAACACACCACACACACACACATATATATATATATTCATATAAATAACATTAATTTTTCCGCATTGAAGCGCTGAAATGTGAAGCATTACCAAGTATTTGGGTTAATTTGCGGCAAAGATGACCGTCACAGCTTGACCAGCGTGAAAAAGAGACCCCGCTTTACAGATTTATTAAAAGCAAAAATAAAAAGTATAGAAAAAGTCGTATAATATGCTACACACAAGCAATTATAAGCAAAATAAAACCCAAACTTCAAACGCCCAAAGCGTCACAACGCCTTGGGTTCACGCACTTTAACATTAAGCTTTAACTTTGGCTTTTAGTTTTCTGCTACTTTTGTTTCCGTTCTTTGTTTCTTTCTTACTGTTTTGGCAATGCTCCACACACTTTCTAAGCAATTTACGTCGCTTCTTACGCCAATACTTTCGCTGTATTTGTGTGTGTGTGTTCTGTGTGTGGTTTTCTACATTTGGACGCTCAGCTGAAAGAACTCATCACTAATGACAATCGCGCTTTGTCATCTATTTCTATGGCTTTAGAATTATTAATAGTAAGCGCTTTGTTGTTTTTGCCACCAGCTTTGAAGTGGAAATTTTCACTTTCCAAGCTACCGTGGAAAAGTATGGCTCCATTAAAAAAATTTGCTGTTAAGCCGTCGTTAATGACCATGAGCGTGTTAGGTTTGCTAGAAAGTAAAATCGCTTTAAGGTGTTGAAGAACATAAAGTTATTAGAGCGGCATGAAGACAGCATATAACCATGTTTTAATTTGTTCCGAAAAACATTGACTGGAGACTTTGTCAGTAAAAATATTAAAATTAGAGTTTTTTTCGCTCTAAATTTTTACTAAATTATTTTTAAAACTTTTGCAAATTCTATTATATTAAAATATATTTAATAATATAAATAACTGTGGGCAAAAAATAGTAAGACCTTTTAATTTAAATTTCGCGCGAAAACGTATTTGTCGAAACCATTTTGAAAGATCATTCGGACCTAAGAAAAGTTAAAAGCACGATTGGTTTCAAAATCATTAATTTTTTTTCGAAAAACAGAGTCGAGTTAATGTCTGTGAAATTAATGCTGGCGATGAGTTTTTGATCTATGCTTACGACTCGGAAACAGACGATCAATCGGCCGAATATCGTGGCAAAGGTGACACGAAACCGAAAAAACCACATCAAAGCAGGTCAAAAATAAAGTGCATGTTGACAAGTTTCTTCGATTATAGAGGTGTGGTGCTCACGACCGGCCAAACTGTTCACCAAGGAATACTATTTGAGTGTTATGCGTCATTTGCTCGAAGCTGTTCGTAAAGAAAGGTCGCAAGTATAGACCGACAATTCTTAGTTTTGCATCACGATGCATACTGCATCGATTCCTCGTGAGTTTTTCGCCTAATTTTCAACCAACCGTATTTAATGTATTAGATCTGTGTGACATCTGGCTATTCAGAAAACTCAAACGACCGCTCCGGGGAAACCGTTGTGAGTCAATTGAATCGCTACGAGTATTGAAGACTATTTCGGAAATTGACTTTAACAATGGTTTCGTGGATTGGAAAAAACGTTGGAACAAGTGTATTGGCCAAGGATGATTACTTTGAGTCGAAATTCATAGTGTTGGAAGAAGAAGTCAAGAATTTTAAAATTATGAACAAAGTTTTACTATTTTTTGCGCACGATTACACTAATGTAAGACTTTATATCATATCACGTTCCATCGGGGTGCCCAAGCCAATCAATGAAACTACTTACCTCCATTGTACTTTTTGTATATAGACACTCAAGGTTTGGTATCGTATGAATTCCAAAACCTCGATGTCTAATTTGTGATAAAGTGGAGCACTCACAGAGAAAGCAAAAAACCGTTTCCTTGCTTCCTTCGAGTTTGACGCCACGGCACGTGCTGTGTTGGGGCAAATCCATTTTTAACGCATGTTTTCCAAATGGCGAGTGTCCCGCTATAGTAACTGTAAGTCTGTATATACTTTTCCTGCACCTATGTAGTAAATCCTTGGTTTTGGTTTGTCATAGTTTGGCCATATTTGTTTTATTATGCTGAATTTGGTTCTAGATCTCCATCTATTCTCCGCTGTTTGTTCAAATTGCGTATTGAGCTCCATCTTGATCGCTACTAGCGGACACGGTATTGTATCTGCCTCGGATCCGTCAAGAGAGGCTTCTGACTTAGCCAACTCGTCTGCTTTTTCTTTGTCGAAAATGTTCCTAGGACCGGGAACCCTAATTATAGTTGAGGTGAGCTTAAAGTCGTTGTTGCTTTGTTTACTACACTGGAGTTGATCTTTAGCGATGACAAGATTTGTAGAACCGCCTAGTTGTCTGTGTAAATGGTTGCTATCCTCCAGCAGTTGTGCAATAGAATTTCACAGGCCTTCTCTATGCAGGGTATTTCCGCTTGAAAGATGCTAGTTGAGTTATGTAAACGGTAAGATAAAGATATATCAAGCTCCCCGAAGAATACCCCTGCCCCTACACCGCAGAATATTGAGGGAGTATTATCCTCCTCAACTAAACCTTTTCTCAATTCTCGTCTACAGGGTATTCTCACCTGGAAGTCCAACATTAGATTTGTGGATTTGATACCAAATGAATTGCGATTAATTATAAGTCACCCAATTTACTTGCTTTTAAATGTATCCGGCTGTCTTTTAACTTTGTGAAATAGCTGCTTGAGTGATTCCCAGAATTTCGGCGAGTTTTTCTTGTGTTTGGCAACAATTTTTATCGAGTAATGCTTCCATATCCTTATCTTCAAACTGTCTTGGCCGCCCAAGATATTCTTTGTCTTTCAAGCCAAAATTATCACTTTTAAATCGTGCAAACTGCCATATCTGTTTTGTTGGCGCCTTCACTGGGATTGAGAACGTTCACCATGAACTTTCACTGAAATACGATGACCTCTGACTGAGGCTTTTTTGCATTTTAAGACTATGAAAAAAGACTTGTAACAAAATCACTTTTCCAGGCACAAAGTTTGGCATATTTGAGTGAAAAGAAGTCTACGCTTCAAATAATTGAAATATACGAAAAATGATGTACAAGCTTTTCGATGTATGTTCGCATGCTCGGAATATTGGAACAAAAGAACAATAATCAAGCTTAACAAGCTTTCGATAAACCGTATGAATATAGTTATTTCCCCAATATAAAAAAATATGTAAGCAAATTGAACCTTCAAGCCTTAATTTCAATATATTCGAAGACGAATATCGGTTGCTTTATTAATATCTAAAACTACTTTATTTAATACAAATCTTCGTGGAATCTCATTCACTTACTAACTCCAAAACAGTACTCGCATTAAACTGTACAATGTTTTTATTTTACCTCAGAGAAATTTTTGCCATAAAACAAAATCAACTTTTTTTACGTCCATTGTGAATTAGTTCAGCACTTTAGTGTCATGTGCCTTGATTAAAACCAAAATATGATTAAATCTATTAAAATCATTGAAAAATACTTCGTTCCACTTTCTGCACTTTTTAATTAACAAAATCGAAGTGTTGTTCAAGTGCCTTCAAGGCACTTTCTCAGGGCAAATCGAATGCAAATATGTATATAAAAGATTGGTGTTTGCGTTCTTTTTATTTATTTATTTGCCATAATTAAGAACAATCAGATCACAGCAAGTGGAGAAAGTCGGCTTACAGTAATGTATTTATTTCTATTGTATTTTTGCTATGCTTTCAAAATTAACAGTTAAACTTTTCGCATTGCTTATTGAATAAAATAAGATTTGTATTGAATTTGCATAGGATCCTATTCTAGGTGAAGTTAGTAAACCTTTTTACTGCTCTGCTTTCATGCATGTATTCCCACCTGTGGTATTACTTCTTTGTTTTTTATGATGGAATTTCTTTTATGAAAGTACTAGATATTTGCATGTGTGAACTGATGGAATTTTTACATTTGTGAATAATTGCCATTTTAGCCAGTGTTTGGTGCTAAGAGAGGTCAAGACTACCCGCTGTCACCTCACTAATTTGTTAAAAATATTTCTAGCACCTGGTGACGGCTATTTGTATCACCTAAAACTAACTGAGAAACGTACTGTAGGCAAAAAAAGCAAATAAAATTTAAACTTAAGTAGAGGTCTTCCTCTTCTTCTGCTTCCTCTTGCGAGTACTGCTTTAAATACTTTCAGAGCTGTTTTCATCCATTCGGACGACATGACCGACCCAGCGCAGACGCTCGCTGAACTACGAATATCAATGTCGTCGTATATCTTGTACAGCTTATCATTCCCTCGAATGCGATATTTGCCGTTGCCAATCCGCAAAGTACCATAAATCTTCCATAAAACCTTTTTCAAGAGGAAAATTCGTAACATCAAGTCATCAGATGTTATCGTCCATGAGTGACTTATCATCGACAGAGGACTTTACTTCTCAATTCCCTAATCAGTCCGAAGTAGCACCTGGTGTTCCGCATCGAGGCTGGCGTTGTTGTTGGTGTAAATGCTGGTTCCAAGATAGATGAGTCTGATTCAACGAGTCCGAAGTTATGACTGTCAACAGTGACATGGGAGCCTAGTCGCGAGTACGTTCACTACCAGACTCATTTGCTTTGCTTCCTTATACAGTCTGGAGAAGGCAGAACTTACGGGCGCGGTTGTTGAGGCCAATAATGTCAATATTATGGGCATACGCCCGCAGCTGTACACTCTTATAGAAGATTGTACCTTCCTCACTCATATCTGCAGCACGAACTATTTTCACCAGCAGAGGTGGTAAAGATACACTGAGAAGGTCCAATCAGTTTGTGGAGGGTGGACTTCAGTCGTTCACACACTACGCTGGACAAGACCTTATATGCGAAGTTGAGGAGGCTCATCCCACTGTAGTTGACGGAGACTTTGGGCTCTCACTTTTTGTGGATTGGGCAGAGCACACTTAAATTCCAATCGTCGGGTATGCTTTCGTCCGACCCTATTCTACAAAGAAGCTGATGCATGCTTCTTATCATTTCTTCGCCGCCGTATTTGAATAGCGAGGCCGGCAATCCATCGCCTCCATCGCTTTGTTTTTTTCAGACGGGTAATTATTATTCGAATTTCTTCATGGTTGGATAATGGGCCGTCCGCTCCATCGTCATCGGGTTCACCATCTTCAGGTGTTATGCTTTCACTGCCATTCAGCAGGCTGGAGAAGTATTCCCTCCATAATTTTAGTATGCTCTGGGCATCAGTCACTAGATCACTAGATCACTAGAGTATGCTCCGGTCGTGAAACCTTCTGTTAGTCGCCACATCTTTTCGTAGACTTTCGAGCATTATCCCTGTTGACCAGCGGGTCAAGATCTTCGTATTGACGCATTTCGGCCTCTCTCATCCCTCTTCAACTAATGATATCGTAACTTTTTTTACCTCAAAGAGAAAATGAAGTGAAAATATACCCCGGGCTTGACTTTTGAGAACTAAGAGAGTTAATTATTTTTATTATTAAACATTACTTTTTTCTGATGAAAAATTTCCCAAATAAAATTTTTTGGTGTTTGTAATACGTACTACTCTAATAGTGTTGTTGTAACCACCTGGAAGATACTTATAAACGATTTGTAAATAGCTTTTAATAATTATTTGTTCAACATTTACCATATTTCGTAAGTGACAGCGTCAATTCCGATTCTCACGTGTCAGTTTGATTGATTTATGTGATGTTAATGAGATGCTTTGATTTTTACATATTTCTTTCGAAATACTACAAATACTTTTAGCTGCTTTTACTATTTACCCATACAGCATGTCTCAGACGTATTCTCTCCGATAATATGCCAGCATTGGTGTGCTTGCACAGAAATACTTTTGCAGCTGCAATGTCACATTTTCTTCTGGCGTTTCATAAATATTTGTTGTCATAAAAGGAAAGCCATTCATTGCTATCACTCAATCGCATTGCGCTCACTTATTTACGCACACATGCGCATATTTGCCAGCATGTGATGGATCGTTTACCAATTAAGTAATACTATTGGAAGAGTCAATATGGAACCATATTTGGTTGGCCAACAGCAGGCTAGATAGGATCGAGAAATATTTGTAAGAAAGTTCCACTGAAGCTAATTTAATGACAGCCGTTTTTACTGCTTAAAAATAAAATGAATTATTATAAATAAATGAAAACAAAAATGCTTTGCGATTGCTTTGCGCTTTGAGCGAAACTAAATTATAGCAATGCAATCAGAACAATCTGGCAGCTGCCAGGCCAAAATCTGTTTCAACTTGTGCAACCCATTTAATGGCTTTTCATGCTTGATTGCCTTACTTCCCTATCCGCAGCTGGTCAAATTACAATTAACGCTCACTGACCTACTCTACTAAAGTAAGAAGGAACTGCCATGACTAGGTGTGCCGAAAGCTATGCGCTTGGATAAAAGGAAATACAGAAATAAGAAAAAAGAGAAACAAAATAAGCGGACGTAAAGTCCACACAACAACATAAATTACATACAAACTTATACATATATGCATCATTGGTATTATATATACAAAATAAGCAGTCAGCGTAGAAATCGCGCTGAAATTGCAGACAACTGAGACAGCTGTCCGTTGCCAATTGAAATCGCTGGAAAAGGGTCGCTACGCCTACGGTGTAGTCATTTTCACTACACTTACGCTCCTATATACCTATAAAAGTACTGTATAGCATGAGAGTCGGTATATTTGTACGTATGTAGTAGGGCTAAGTGCTGGATGGCCACTGCATAACCACGATGATACCTTTGCGTATAAAAAACCAAAACCAAAACACCAAGCAAAAGCAACAGTCAAGGCATTTGTGCGCTTTATGTGCCAAACGTGATTGTTTTTATATTTTTTGCTGTTGTTTAAAGACTACTTATGCCGAGTGCATAAGTATGTACGAGCGTTGACCTCAATGCTTTGAGGTTAAAATGTGAGGTTGTCGTGGTGTTATCAACGTACCATCCAATGAAGCAACTAAATACAAAAGCAACCAACAACAAAATTATCAAGGCAAAAATAAAAACAATAATTACAAAAATTATAAATATAATAATATTCGTTGAATATTCAAATACACAATCAAAAGACTTAAGACACGAACTTCAAATGCTGTCAGCACCAATTAAATGATTAAAGCTTTTGTTTTTGCTGCCATTTTTTGTTAATTTGCTATTATGTTTTCGTTTTTCTTTCATTTTGTTTTATTTCCGATTGAATTTTTTCTGGCATTGTTTTTACGCCTATTACCTATAAACACAGTTGTACAAATGAATGACGGAGTGATGTGTAAATGTGCATATACGCCACACATCTGCGGTTACAACTAAAACAAATCTTATGAAATTGTGTTTTATTGTCTCACTTTTTTTGAGTTTTATAGTCAGCTACTTGTAAGCACTGTTAATTTTTCGTTAATAATGGTTTATGACTGCTATTGAGAGACACACACATCTGGAAATAAAACCACCAGTAAATTTCCGTGATTGACAGCATTCAGTTTAACAAATAAGTTATGTGTTGATTAATTGATAATTCAAAAATGAATGTTTTATGCGTTATTTGTTGAAAAACTGAAAACTGAAACACTAGACAATTCCCCAATTTGTTAGAAATCAGAGCGTTTGTAATGTGTGCGTTGTCTCCACTAACTTAACTACAAATAACTGGTGATCCAGTATTTTGGTACTTTTTCAATAGCCTTTTTTGATAGATCACGCGTGAGTCGTGTCAAGCCGTCATGTTTTTTCCGTTCAGCTTGTATAAGAACTGAAGACTTCCGACTTTCCCAAGCGGCATCGCTTCGCTCTACGGTCTCTTGAAAAGATCCAAGAAAATCCGACGTTTCCAAACGAAATTTTGTTCAGCGATTAGTCCCATTTCTGGCTCAATGGGCATATATGTATGTAGGAATCTCTTCCCTTTCAATGATAAACGCTTTAAAGTATAAAAATATCGATTTATTTATAATTTTATTGTTGAATGGGGTGGTGCATTCTCTTATGCAGTCGCTCTCAGAATGAAAACATTAAGTGTTCGCCACCATTATGACGCTTCTTAGAAACGTCCGCAAGCATTTTGACCCTTCATTGACATATAAATACACAAAATTGCCTCATTTGGAACGAAGAGCTACCTAAAAGGGTTAAAGACGTAGACTCTTTGCTGTGGAGATACGTAAAGCTCAAAATCTATGCAGACAATTCCGCTTCGATTTAGACCTTGGAGCAAAATAGCACACTAAATGCTCGAACGAGTCATTGAAAATTGGACTCAATGGATGGACCATCCGAGACGTAGCCGCAGCCAATATTGAAAAAGATACTAGTATCAAAAAAGCAAATGCCAGAGATTTTTTTTGAATGATATAAAACATTCCCAATTAAATTTGAAATTTCTATTTTTTTGTTTAAAGAAAGTGGGGAACTTAGAAATGGATAACCCTTCATAACGAAACTTTGATTTTATACGTGTTTAGGATACTATCAAATTAACTTACCTGGTTCTTAACCACATTTCTATTCTTCTTAGTGCAGTAAAAAGGCAACCACGTGTTAACCAGAACTAAAGTCCATCTAATGTTTTACTAAAATTTACTACTAGAGTTCCCAAAATACCTTGAAACGAGGTTGGGATTATTGGATAAGCCTCAAAAATATTATATGTTATATAGTATTGATGCTTCAACTTTTTTAATACGTCTGAAGAATACCTTCACTTTCGACATAATTTTTGGCGGAGAGAAACTTTTGTATCTTTGGAAACAAATAGATGTAAATATATGCTAAATTCCGGCGACTACATGACACAATAATTCGACATAGTAGAGTCGTGTGATCGTTTTGTCATACTCCCTTCTTCTTCGAAAGGGATCAATGATTAATCTGTCTGTAAATCTGTGAGTTTGAGGCCTCTGAACTTATATAAGTGGAGCACCTTGGTTCAAATTTAGGCAGTACTTGTTTACTAGAAATTGCAATTGATTAAGCAGCTATCAGAAAATAATATTAAGGCTTTACATTTTCAACAAAAGTTAATACAATTGGTCAGTGTTTCAAGTGTTTTCAAATGTTGTCCGACTTTTTATTGATGTTTTTTGCTTTGCTTTATTAACCAAATTGTGATTAATATTAATCAAGCACACTGAAAATGCGTTTTATATAATATACACCTTTCAATTAGAATCACTTAAAATACTCGAGCGATGTCTAAGAAGGTCAGGGTCATTTTCAATAAGGTTTTTGACATTGACTCTAATAAAAATATTCAGAAAAAACTCATATCTGCTACACATATGATCTGATGTTTATATGCACAAGCATAATTCAATTAGTGCCAATTAGAACCTTTCATGAATAAAAGTTATGTGCTGTATAAAGCTAGTCATACAGCGTTTAAATAATATAGCTGTGAAAATCCCGTGATTTGTAAATTTTGAATACAGGCCTAGAAAACTATGTGGTAGACTAGTATAAGCCAGTGGCAGATTCAAAATGGCAAAACTGAAAGTTGACGAAGAAAAAACAATAATCTGATTCAAAGGCCTTTTGGATAATGACAACGCCATGCGACGATTGAAGCTTAAAGGCGAACTTGATGACTGACAGTGCCATTGAGGCCAGAAGCAAAAGTCAAAAGACAACAATTTACTGACTACTGTATTGGAAACGTTGAAGAACTAAATGTAGACCTATCTATAATTTATAGTTTTCTTCACATATTCTGCACACTTTCTGTGACGAATACGAGCTCTAAACGCCCTTTTGCAACACTTCGCCACATAAAAACATGGCTGAGGACAAACATGCTTCAAGATAGATTGATCGGCTTGAGGTTGCTGCACGCGCATCATGACATTGAAGTCACTGCAGAAGAAGTTCTCGAAAAATTCTCAAAACTTGGTTCACAACGTTTTATTTTGTGAAATTTTTTTATTCCATACATGAACTGACTAAACTATTATACATTACAATAAAGTATGTAACCCCTGCACGTCTACGATTTAAAATGTGCTGTTTTATTTGGTAGGATCTGATATTAGAAGGTCGACTTCAAATTTTTCCACCATGATAGTAATAAAGCCTACTATATTTAATATAATATTCTTCATGTTTCAAGTTAATGTTTACTTCTCGAAAGCAAAAACTCTTTCTGAATCCGCTCCTATTACAAGCGCAGTGTTATTTTAGGCCCACAGCGGTGTCAAAGTGGCTTAAGCAAACATAAACATTTTTATATTTTTGCCATTATTAATTATTAATTGAAAAAACTGATTATTATATGCGATTTTCTGTTAATAATAGTACCCATTAAACTCCAAATTCAATCTCTGTATTCTCATTTCGTATCATAGAAACTTTGACATACCTAATATATTTTCCGAATATATAAAAATAATCAAAGGTCTTAAAAATAGTTGAATCCATGCCGAGATCTTTTATGGTATTACTATACCTGATTAATGATATGCTCAGAGACATATCGTGAATGCTTTTGTATGGTCTGTGCGAAGTGAGTTTCGCTCGAGCTCATAAACAAGAGAGTCAATTGTCGTCATCATCGGTCTAGCCCTTGGCGGTTTTTAACTCCAAATATAATAGTATGCAAGATTTGGTGATTCCGATGTTCAATAAATGCCTCTGTATCCCGAAACTTCTTCACTTACATCTTTAGTACACATACATACATAAGCATACATTTATTTTTATAAAAATATAATAGTAAACAGCAATTGACACACATTTCACCAAAGCGCAAAGTATACAAATACATCACGATCTGTGTTATTCTAAGCAGGTCAGTGTGTACACAAGCACAACACTCACATAAATATTACCTGTGCATACTTGTATACAAACATAAATACATTTTACGTGTGAGAGCATAAAAACGAGTATTTGCTGTGAAATATGTTTGTCTGGCGTGCGTCTGGCCAAGGCAGCACAACAATGCCACACGCTCTGGTCACAGATGAAGCGTAATCGAATACTTCCGGCCGGCGAATGAAACCGAATTCGTAATCGAAACTACAGGTTAGTTAGATCTTAGTGAAAAAAATACAAAAAAAAAACAACAATAACAAATTACGTTAGTAAGTGGTAATAACAACATGACAGCAGTGGCGACCGAAGAAGCGAATGAACTTGTGCGATTACATGTACGCTTGTCTGGGGGGCAAGAAATGCAAGCATGCATATTACATGTGCGCTCACACGTACACACACATACATACATGTATGCGGCTATGTAACCTAGAGACTCAAACTTGAATTTTCACAAATAATTGTGCATGCGTGCGCCCACATATACACATACATGTTTATATAATTATACTCTTGCAACATGTTGCTACGGGGTATAATAGTTTTGTGTGCCTAACGGTTGTACGTATCAGCTAAAAGTAATCGAGATAGATATAAGGTTTTGTATATATAAATGAACAGGATGTCGAAAAAGGTAGAAATCTAGGTGACTGTCTGTCTGTCCGTCTAGGTGAGTAAAAGTGCAGATACCTTGATGAAACTTAGTGCACATGTTTCTTGGCAAAAAAAGAAGGTGGAGTTCGTAAATAGACACTGCCACGCCCACAAAACGCCACTAACCGAAAACTATAAAGAACTATAACTAAGTACTTAATTAAGACAGGCCACCTGTGGGCTAAAAACTTTCAAAAAGTAGTCGTGACCACGCCCTCTGGTACCTTTAATGTACATATATATATCCTAGACTAAAGCTACAATAGCCAAATTCACTCCGGACAAATGCTTTTAGTACCCCTAACGATACTGTAATTTTGAAATTGGAATTGGATGATAACCTCGTTCACTCTCCATATACCGGTACTGTTAGAAACTACTAAAATGGCAATACGTTATTAACTAAATACCTCAGAGCCATACGATTCTACACCCGAAATGGTTTGAGAGGGTTTTGTAGGAGCTGACTTTACTCCATATGATTGGTAATTGTATATATGTGAAGTACCTTAATGAAATCCAGGAAAGAAATGTTTAGTATCTGACATGTTAATATTGTGGTACTGGAAAAAATAGATCAAGTACGAGGGCTGTCCGATAAATAACCGACCTCAACGTGAAGCTAGCGGCACATCTGAAAAAAAAGTTTCTACTTCAAATTGTGCATATTACAATAGCTACTCGCCAAAATTTCAGAAATTTATCTTGCGCAATTATCTGTTGACAGTCGTTTTTGTGAGTCTATTTCGGTGATTTCCAAAAAATGGAAAAATTTGAATATCGAGCTGTAATTAATTAATGAGTTGGACTCTGTGTATTTTGACTCTGCACCATCGTTTACCACCGTAAAATTTTGGGCAGCTGAATTTAAACGTGGTCGCAGGAGCTTGGAAGATGATGAACGTCCTGGGCGTCCAAAAACTGTAACCACTAACGATAACATCGCTAAAGTTCATCAATTGGTACTAGACGACCGCCGGATTAAAGTTAGGGAAATAGCTGAGATTATGAAGATGTCAAAAGAAACTGTTTGTCACATATTAAACTAAGATTTGGGTATGAGAAAGCTGTCCGCGCGTTGGGTGCCGCGTTTGCTTACGCTAGACCACAAACGTGCGCGCATGAACATTTCCAGCGCTCTGTTGGCTCAGTTTAGAGGCAATAAGACCAAGTTTTGGCGCCGATTGATAACTGTAGACGAAACTTGGATTCATCATTATACGCCCGAAACAAAAATCCAATCTAAACAGTGGATTGAAAAGGTGGAACCAGCCCCAAAAAAACCTAAAGCTGTGTATTCGGCTGGGAAAGTGATGGCGAGTGTTTTTTGGGACAGCCATGGAATTATTTTTATCGACTATCTTGAAAAAGGAAAAACTATGACAGGAGCATACTACGCATCATTATTGGACAAGCTAAAGGAAGAAAAGACAACGCACCATCTCACACCTCAAAAGTCGCCATGGCGAAAATCCACGAATTGCGGTTCGAACTGCTTCCTCAACTTAACTGCGCTCGGCGGCCAGAGATTTTAGGTCGGTTATTTATCGGACAGCCCTCGTAATTACTACCCCTAATGCCCCTTATTTTCCTGAATGAATTTCTCGGCCTTTGCAAATTGTAAGAGTAAAAAATGTTCGGTTACACCCGTACTTAGACCTTCCTAACTCATTTTATTAATATTTTATAAGACTTATTCGGCTTTTCATACTTTCCTCATCGTTCCATCGTTCATACTATACATATGTGTTATATACAGTTAGGTTTGCAGTCAAATATATGAAATTTATTCACCAAGTCTTCACTGGGTTTTTGAGTCAATTATTGTGGTCGTTGAATTTAATAGTGGAAATCGTTGTCATTGGTAAAATGTGTTATAAAGATCTATCGATAGGAAGTGAAGAGGTAAATTCAATCACATCCTCCATAGTGAACATATGTATACATTTTAATCATATGTCTTATTGGATTTTTCATAAAATTCATTATTCATCTGTTAAGACGATATTTTAGCCTAGAGGCCCAGATTTCGAGCGTTTTTTGGCAATTGATAAAAAAGCATTTGATACTTTTACTTTCCATCTTATTATTCATAGTTGAGGAATATAAAAAATTATTTTTTTTTTCATTGAGTCCTGGGCGTAGAGGAGTAAAGAAACGTGCCCTCGGCGCCGTGATTTCTACGCTTGTATTCACCTGAAAAATAAAACAATGATGTACTCTGATTAGTACAAATGTCGCTATTTCAAGTAGCTGCAAAACTGGGTTTTTTTCACAAAATGTCGGCTACTGAAAAATAAAGGTGGGTTTTATTACAATTTTTTAATATTATCGATTTTTTTTAATATTATAAATTTAAATTTTTTAATATTGTTGCTTCACGTGATAAGGCGATATTTAAAGCACATTCATAACATATTTCAAGTAAATCTGAATTCAATATTTGGAATAGATTTTTATTTCACGAAAAACTTTAATCATCGATATTTAAGGATATCGGAAAGTTTTCTTAGAAACTCTACGTTGGCCACCATGTCTCTAATGTTTTTTTGAGTTTTCCTCCGTAATTAGGTGGTAATTCTTTGCTTCAGTTTATCATCCTAGCTTCTGTCAGTAAGCATAAATATTTTCTGGATAGCTTTTTAATCGCTCCATATTAGTCTTTCTAAGCTTTAGTTTTTCAAATACGTGGCAACTTTATTATAAAATAAGCTTAAATTAGACATCAAAAGTACTTTGCCGAAAATTGTCTTGCCAAATAAAACCGTTTTCTTCAAAGAAGAGCTTTGATTTGATCGATTATCTAGTATGCATAGACATCTAATAGTGGGTCGGTATTCATAGTTCCAACAAATGAGCAGCTTCCTTTGGAAAACAGGTTATGAGCTAAATTTCGCGCTAATCATACACATTTATGTATACACACTTTGTAGGCTCTCTGACGTTTACTTCTGGGTGTTACAAACTTAATTCTTCACATGATCTTTGATCTATCATTTGATTTACCCTGATCGTAAAATTTAAATTATTTAAATTGAACTTTTGTTCAGATTCTAAAGCAATTTTAAGTAAATTTGCTTTGATACCCTGAACAGGGCATATTTAATTTGCCACGATGTAACACCTAGAAAGAATCGTCAGAGGCTCTATAAAGTACATGATCAGCATGGCGAGCTAAGTCGATTTAGTCACGTTCGTCTGTATATATACGAAAATAACGATCTGAAGATTTTTGCCTTTGAAGTTCTGTTCATTGATTTTTATCATCAAATATTTATTTAGGATTTGCCCTAAGTACGTTTTTGCCTTATCTTGGTAAGCAACAAAATTCGAAATAAATGAAATGAAATGAAAACACGTGAAAATTTTACCGTTTTAGTGTTAAAAATAATTTTTGTCATCACAAGACCTTTTATGACCATTACTAATTAAAAGAAATAAATTATTTTCCCATATTCATAACTTTTTTTTTTACTTTTCTTCTTATTTCTTACAGTGCCTGCAATTTGCCCAAGCAACAACATTTTCAAAAACAAAAAAAAAAAAACAAAAGCAGATCAGCCACAATTTGTATTTAAATTTTTCCTGTTTTCCCATAAACACACATAACGCTATGTTTCTGCATGAAACTGTCACCACAACTGTGGTGACTCTGGTGACATTTGCGTTTGGAAAAAGTGGATAACGCTTGAAACTGCTTAACATCAAAATCTTGTACTAGTTACTAAATAAGATTGAAAGAAATTAATAAACTCGCTTGACGATTTGCTGGTGGCCTTAAGCGCGTTGTGATATGGACGTCGCCGTCGTGGCTGCCAAAGTCATGCCACCAACGGCGTATGCGCCAAATTTATGAATGAAATGAGTGCGCGCGCATGCCAGCCAGTGGGTGCTGCTGCTGCTGCTGCTGCCAGTGAAAGCAATGCGAACAGTTGTGTAGGCACAATGTGTAAAATATAAACTTTTGTCAATATTACAGCTCGCGGTGTTGATAAGCAGCGCCAAGCCAAGAGCGCCATCAGCAACAAAATACGAGTGCCTGCATGTGTATGTGTGTGTGTATAAGTGAGCACTTCGATGAGCATTTGAGTAACTAGACACCACTTATTTTAGCGGCGGCGGCGCGCACACAGATCGCCTGAGCTTTGTGAAAGTCGGATCTCACCACTTTTGCTAAATCAACACAGCGCTTTGCTTGGCTAAAAGTAACTCCGTAAGCCGCGTTTGTTGCAATCCCAGCTCATTCGATGTTTTCTTTGCAAAGTGTGAACGTAAATTATACAAAATCGGTCGAAATTATTAATGTGCGCGTTTTATTTAAATCGGCGGTATGAAATAATGTGCGCGTTTTAATAAGTGTATATTTTTGAAAATGTGAAAAAGTTACAAAATTATTGCAGTTTTTTGGTCATAAATTTGTGAAAGGGTGAGAAAAGAAAAATAGTTTGTTATTAGCAAAAATTGGTAAAATTAAAATATTTGGTAAAAATAAATGTAATTTTAAATAAAGTTCATAAAAAAACAAGTTTACAATTTAAAACGCTAAAAGTGAACTCAGTGAAAATAAATACTAAACAAAACGATAAAATTAAGGCTGACACTAAATGTAAATATCCACGCACAGAAACTGAAAATGAATACCATTATAGCCACTCGAATGAATATAATATAATTTGATGCTTTTATCTTCTGTTGTGAGTTTGGCATCTTTTATCGCACAGTTTCTAATAAAAAAAACTAATTTTTCGAAAATTGAGGTAACCTCGAGAGAAATATAAGCAGCACTTAACACATTTTTCATACTATCACATAACATAATGAAAAGTATAGAATTGACTGTATTTTTCTAATCCTAACATTTATTGTACACCATATATGATTACTGTTTGGTAATATCTCGTCATATTTCCGAAATAATAATTATATAAACACTAAAAGTTTTCTAGGTTCTCTGCCGATACCTCCTAGGCTGAGACATGAAATTTTTTTTTTCAAAAATAATAATTAGGAGTTTTATTGGAAAACTAGAAACGTCCCCATAAAAATAGTAAAGCCGCCTTGAGGTTTCAAATGAATTTTGTTTTACCTGTTAAAGTATTTTCTTGCCTTTGCCTTATTCTTCCCCAAGTCTGTCAAAATGATATAATTTTCACATCGCTACTAAATTTCAATTGAAGATCGAATAATGAAAAACAAAAAAGCGACTGAAAAAAGTGGTTAAATTTTTGGTTACCTGGACTTTGATTCTGTTAACGGTTTAGTGAATTATTAGAAGAAAGCTTAGAGAGAGCTCCAGTTCAAAATCGCTTTGGGCATGTCCATAGTGTCAAATATTGAGAAGCAGTTGTAGATAATTATTATATATAGGACTAATTTTTCAAACTTATCAATTCAATCTTTTATTTTTAGCAAATTTTATCTTATATATAAATATTGAGGTTAGTCCATTCCTGTTATGTTTTTTTATAATAGTGAGACTTTATTTTCCTAGGTCGTAAACCATAGCGAATGAATCATAGGACAAAATAATTTCAAAACTGAATATAAAAATCGTTGATTTATTAGTTTTCAAAACTTAAGGCTTGATATGAATTATAGTTGCTTACAGCAAAACGTAAAACTTGAAACTGAAGGCCTTTGTCGACAAGAACATGACTTATCGTAGCAAAAGAAACAATCAATTCAATGCGCAACAAATAGCATGTGCTGCCAATTTGTTTGAACGAACAATATAATTTGAAAGAAAAAATCACACGGAGACAAATCTGGTGAATACGGTGGTTGATGGCTAAACCGTAATGACCGTCTGTTCCTCCGGAACACATTCTTGATGCACAACACCACGAAAATCGAAAAAAACAATGATAATCACCTTAATTTTTGAGCAGCCTTGGAGTGTTTTTTTTCGGTTTAGGCTCGTGTCTTCTCTCCATTCCGATGATTATTGACTTGTTTGCATGTCAACGGCAGTTATAATGATCTCCATGAATATGGAATCGGAATTCTCTTTTGAAAAAAACTCACCTTTATCGGGACGAGTCGAGCAAGAACGCGTTTCTTGTTCAAAATATCTACCAAAATCATTCGAATGGACTCACGAGAAATGTCAAGCTGTTTTGTCATCTCTCTACCACTTTCCTGACAATTTTCAATCATCATAACCTCCCCGTTTTTAATTTTTTCATCAGAATGAGGCATGTTTTCAAAGATCTCTCGACCATCTTTGAAGACTTTGTACCACTTGTAGGCTTGTGTTTTTGATAATACAGAATCACCGTAAGCCTTTTCTAATATTTGCAACGATTACGCACCCGAAATTTGGTTAGAAATACAAAATTTGAGACAAATTCATTGTTCGATACTTTTATCCTTCGTAAAATTCACAAGGCACTACTGAGGTGTACCTTAAGCAGCTGCTATAAACAATCTGGTTGACAGAACCCGCACATATTTGGCATAGTAATTATGGACCTCTTCGAGCCGTCCGATACCAAACGAGGTTTCAGACAAGGCGATTCCCTATCGTGCGACTGCTTTGATCTGCTACTGGAGAAAATAATACGAGCTTTAGAGCTTAATCGAGAAGGTACAATCTTTTATATTATTGGCAACGGCGAATATCGCATTCGATGAAACGATGGCCTGTATGAGCTATACGACGACATAGTTCAGCGAATTAAGAGACAGCGGCTACGCTAGCTAGGTCATGTTGTATTCGACGCAGTACCTGCCGTGAGCAGCAGAGAAAGAGGAAGACCTCCATTCCGTTGAAAAGACCAGGTGGAGAAGGACCTGGCTTCGCTTGGAGTCTCCAATTTGCGCCACGTAGCGAAAAGAAGAAACGACTGCCGCGCTGTTGTTAACTCGTCTATAATCGCGTTAGCGGTTTCTATGCCAGTGAAGAATTTAGGACTTACCAACTTAGTAAAATACATGTTTTTGAAATATCATTTATATGGAGACCTTCAATTTCCGAGTGTTTTTTTTGCCACAATATATTTATAACTTTATTTAGAGACAGTTGAAGATTATTTGGAATTTCTTTGCCTGCCGGCCAGTTTCAGCTAAATTTTGCTCATGCAGTAAGCATCTAACTAAAATATGGACTTAAATGGTTTTTATAATAGTTATAATTTTTTTATTATGAAGTTATTCTACCTATAGTTCGGTCGATTTAACAAATGTTAACTCATGGTAATGCTTATTATCTATCTGTTTCTCTGTTTTCTTTAAAATGTTATATTCCATGTCAAAAAAAAGTTTTTTTTGTTATTTTTATTAGAAAAGGCAGTTTATTTAGTAAAAATATTGTAGATTCATAGAACTTAGAATAATTTAGTATCGATTATTCATTTTGAAAAATATTGTATTCCCTTGATCCCAAAACAGGTGTCTGACGGTGAGGAAGATTTTTTGAAGTTCACTAGTGAATATAAACCTAAAGTTGGAAAGTTACAGTTCGGCTCTTTTATAGTCAAGGTTGATCGTTTGGGTACAGAAATTTTTTTGGTTCCTCTGTCTTATATTGCAAATACCTAGTTTGGTTTATTCTACAATAATAATAATTCATTCTGTTTATATCTGAAACATATGAACAGTTAATTCATATATTCTGTGAATAAAACCCATTTCAAATCACACAGCAATTACTGTAAATGATGATCAAAGCTACAATTAAACAAAAAAAAAATATTATTTTTATTTTTTATGTTTTATTATATCAAAGATTATACTGTTTTGTGTTAAACACAATATTTACATGATGTAAAAAAATTCAATCACAGTTATTTCCGTGCTTCAAAAGATAAAATCTGTGTGTAGCACGCATACAATAATAATATATATCAGTTCCATATTTTTTTACTGATCCATTATACTAAATACATACTACATACCTACACAAATGAAATCGAAACTGCACGCTGCCTGTGAAAAGTGTAGAGCTGAAAGCTACCCAAATTACCTACGAACAAGTGACTCAGTTCCGATGCAGCCAACGCAATCGATTAAGTAACAGCATTTAACGGTAATTTACATACACTAATAAATGTGTGTGCATACACACTTAAATAGCCAAATATTAAACACGCTCTCATTAAAGTAAACAAACTGTAATCTATAGTATACATACAATCATACATACGTACATAGTTATACAGTTATACAAAGCCCAGCTACCTTCCTGGTTTTGTTGTGCCCCTTTGCTTTGCCCCGCTACGCTAAATACACGGGTAATAATTGTGCTAATCATAAATGTTGACGCTGGTAGCAGCACTCCGCGCCTTCACGCCGCCGCTGCAGCAAGTGAAAGTGAATTTAAAAGCGTATGCCAAAAACAAACAAAAACACAACACAAAAAAAAAACAACGAAAACACAAAACTACGAAATTGTTTGCAAAGCGAAATCCACCAAAATAAATGACAACAAAAACAAGCAACAAAGAAAGAAAAAACGAGGAAAACAAAGCAACACAATGCGCAAGCGCAAAAGCGCGCTTTTAAACTGTGAAAACGTGTGTAGTCTGTGTTTTGCTCAGCGTTTCTGCGTTGCGACAAATCAACCAAAAGAAAAGCATTTGCGATATTTTAAGTGGAAATATGTAAATAATGCCGCGTTACTTACGAGTTTATCAAATTGTTTCATATTTTTTGTTTAAGTGATGCGCAGCAAAATTTTGAAATAAATGCTCTCATTGTAGTAGATTGTTTCTCAGTCACATAACCTCTATTACTTTGTGCTGTTTCCCTGTTTTAATAAACTTTTACTTTGTTAACAGAAAATATATTTAGTGCAATAATTCACAAGTGTCAGTGGAGCAGTGTAATATGAAGCGGAGGAATTTACTGCTGAAGCTGTGCGCATTGCTGACAACGCTGTCATGGCATCTGACAGGTGAGTGCATGATACTTGTAAGCATTTAAAAACAATGTAAATTTATTCGTAACTCATACCTAGATTACTTGAAAAAAAAGAAGAAAAAAAAAAAACAAAAATGTCATTTTATGCATTTGTGGAAACTCGTGGGAATAATGTGAATATAAATAGTTATTCGACTATGGTGCATTAAAATTCCTCCATTTCTGCCCTTGCTGAATACCCTTTATAATCTTATATTTTACTTCCCGTCAGCGAATATTATATTAAAATGAAATATATCTGACCTAAACTCAATCAAAGCGGTTAAATTTATGATATTGAGAGGATGTGTAAAAACATCAATCAGAAGATTGGAATTGTTTATATTAGGGATTTGCGGCTTAGACTATATATATCCAATATTACAAGTTCATGTAACTTTGCTATATAGTATATTCTCCACATTGACTGATATGTAAGGTATAAAGCCAGCCGGAAGTTTGAAAATCATATACATACTATATGTATAGGTAGGTACATATTTTGTTAAAAGAGCTAGTACTGAATCCATTTTAGCTGGTTTGAGCATTATTACATATTCTTCTTCTTCTTCTTCTTCTTCTTCTTTGTTTGCTTAGACATCGCTTATAGCCGAGTGACAACGGAGCGTCAGTTGTTTCTTCTTCTCGTTTTTTCGAGATACCAAGTGCAGCCAGGTACTTCTCCACCTGATCTCTCCAACGAAATGGAGGTCTTCCTCTTTCTCTGCATCCACCGGCAGGTACTGAATGGAAAACTGTCAAAGAATTATGAGGGACTTGTAAAGTTTAGTCTTTGTTCGTCAGGATGAGACTTTACTTCTCAATTGCCTACTTAGTTCGAAGTAGCACCTGTCGGCAAGAGTTATTCTGCGTTAAATTTCGAGGCTGACATTGTGTGCTACAACTGTTTGTTTGATCACAGGAGATATTTCGTCTTGCCCTCGTTTTTCACCAGACGGTGCGGCGTGTTGTTTAGGCCAATGATATCAACCTTTTACCTTTCTATTTAGCTGTGCAGCTCGTATTATTTTCCCCAACAAAAAAAGTCACACGAAACGGATTCACCTTGTCTGAAACCTCGTTTGGTATCGAACAATTCGGAGAGCTCCTTCCCGATCTTGACGGAGTTTTTGTATTTGCGTTATTTGTTTTGCGTTAATACGAAATTCAGATTTTGCGGCATAAAGGCAGTTCCTTTTGTGCTGCTAAAAGCAGCTTTGAAATCGACGAAGAGGTAGTGCGAGTCGATTCTCTTTTCATGGGTCTTTTCCAAGATTTACCGCATGGTGAATATCTGGTCAGTTATTGATTTTCCAGGTCTAAAGCCACACTGATAAGTTCCAATCAGTTAGCCATCTTTAGTTCAGTAGACTGGAGAAATGTTCTCTTCATAACTTCAGTGTACTCTCTCTTCAACTCCCGCTATCTATCCCACCCCGCTCGTGGGAAGTAGGCTGTCATTGCACGAGCTGTTCTTTCGACCTTTACGAAAACCAATGGTCTCGCTTGCAGCTGTACGTAAGGAGGTTGAAATGCCGTCCCACAGTTCTCTTATAACGAGTTGCTGATGAGCGCTTTCGGAGAACAGGAGTGGAAGTCGAGTATGAAACCGTCTCGCTGTCGGTTGTGATAGTGGCTTCTCGAAGTCGTACCTTCCCTGTGTTTGTTGATGGGAGTGCTTTGTTGTACAGATGCGAATGCGTATCAACAGGATATTGGTCGAAGTCGATTAAGTCCTCGGAGCGTACGCACGTCAAGGACACGGGTCGTCGATATGGTTACGAACTTTTTGACCCGCCAAGTAGCTTGATGAATTTTCTAGTACTACTACTACATTTAACCACATACACTCCGAATCCCTTCCAACCGGCCAAGCTGTCAATAAGGAATACTATTTGAGTATTATTCGTTGTTTGTGCAAAGCTAATCGTTAAAAGAGGCCGAGAACTCTTCTTCGTGATTTTTTCGCTAAATTTTCAGCCGATATCGTGCGGACTCCGTTTTGAGTAAATTTAAGACATTAAATGTGAATCGCTATACGCATTGAAGGCTATTCAGGAAATTGACTTTAACAACTGTTTTGAGGATTAGAAAGAAGTTGGCACATGTGTTTAGTGGCCAAGAAGGATTATGTTGAGAATGAGTCTCTGAAGAATAATGTAAGAATTTTAAAATTACTAACTACTGTTAAACTAAGTCTTACTATTGTTTGCTCAAAGTAGTATAAATTATGTCCACTTTTACAATGATTCCAAAAATTATGTTATGACAGTAATGCTTTCATATAATATCTGGCATAACATTCAACGAGCACGCAAGCTTTTGCAACGACTATTTATGAGTAATTAAAATCGAAACCAAAGAGCTGCAAAGAGTAACACACACATGCATATATATTAATTTAGCACGTATGTGTTACATAACCTCTTGTGCAATTGTCACCTACAACATAGTGCCGTTATACCATACAAACAGCTAACTCTTCTTAATTATTATAGTTATTCGATGGTAATGCCGATTCGCGTGACGAGTAATATAAAGCAGCAGCAAAAAAGCAAAAAAAAAAAAACAAAAAAACACGAACAGAGTCACATAATCGTGACGACACGATGGTGTAAATACTCTAAATTATATATTTGTATAACCCGTGAAAATTTCAGTAAAGGTGCCAATTGGCAAGAGGTGTTGATTGGTGAATTCGAAACGTTGAGTTCGACAATTCGATCACTTAAACGGTAAACCATACTCGTCTAAAGAAAAACGAAGGCATGCGAGTAATTAGCATTTTTGTCGTAACTTCAGTGCTTGTAAAATTAAAGGGGGTTATAAGAAATACGCACACTTTAAGTACTTGTTTACGGCTAACGTTGTCAGTGACAAACAGCTACATTCACGATTTTGAAAAGTAAAAGTGTTGAAGACGCTGCATGAGTGTCTTCACGAAACTACAACCTGAAGTACGCATAATATATTGCTTACGACTTCCGCCTAGGAGTGATAAGTACTCATTATTTTCTTTTAATTAACATGTTAGATTGTATAAGTGCTATAAGTTGTAAGTTTCAATAGTCCGTTGATTAGCTGAGGGCCTTATTAGCTCTAAGGTTCGGTAACTGTACTAAAGACATATGATCTCTTGACTTGAATTTTCGTTTGTGGTAGCGAACAGAGATAAGGTAACAAAACAGGTATGATAAGACTAGAACTACGGACTCATTACATTGATCAAGAAATAGTATTTACAGACTTAATAACTAATAATATATTATAATGAGACTAATAATTTATGATGTTCAGCTCTTTGACCGTGTCGGCTCTATCCAAAGGTACCAGAATAAGGCTGTTGTCGATGCCACCCTTACTTATGAGGGCGGTCAGACTGCGAGTGCTGCAGATTTATCTGTGAACATCTTAGATATTTGTACATTGTTTATTCTTTGATGACCACATCTCTTAGCAGCTAGCTGTTGTGGTCGAACTCTGCTGTGTTGTGTAAATTATCTGCGATTCGCTTCAGTTTGAGGCTAACAAAGGTACCCGTTAGTAAATCAAGGTAGGCCTGGTCCGCTCTCTTGATGACCACGTAGCCCCGAAGAAGTTAAAACCCGGGTGGAAACCCGTCGGATTATTGAGGCTACTACACTCGACAATCTGACGTCGAGTAGAGAGGGAGGAAGAGGGTTAGTTTATGGTGGACATCTGGAGGCTGTATCTGGCCACGTCATTCAAGTTGTGCTGTTCAACCCCGCTCCACCTGGTTGAATTTTTTGGACAGAGTTTCCTACGATTCGTTGTGAAGCGGCTTTTCTTCTGGGAGCATGATTTTGACGGTTTCCAATTGCTTTCATTTCAAGAAACTTTCGTGTTCCTTCATCAATTGTGTTAGACACTTTATCTTTTCTACGTCAACTGACATGCCAGCAGCCTGACTTTTAGCGATCTACCCGAGTAAAAAGACTGCCCTATGGTAACGTCTCTTTCTCAATTGATTTTGAGAATTTTTTCTCTGTTTTCGCTGCGCCTCTCCTTTGGGTGCCAGTGTGATTTGGTTTGTACTCACTGTCGCTTTGGAGGTGGTCGGCTTCATATTTAAGACTGGGGTACCCTCTGTTATTTTCTGCTGTTCCTACAGGCGTACTTGGCTGGAACAACCGGTATTATTCTTAATCCTTTCCTGACAAAAAATTGTAATGTTTGTCGTTGTCCTCGAAGTCGAAGCGCTGATCGCCGAAATGCTATTGTTATTATTACTTTATTATTTTGTTATTATTTGGTTATATTGTTATTAAAAGTCATTTATAACCTTCGACATCGCCCGGGATATCTCAGAGAACCGTTCGTGATCAGCTACTCCATTACCTCCTCTAAACTTTCAAACAAAGCCTTAAAGTTATACTCATAGAATAAAAATCAGTGTCATTTGTCATGACATGCCACACTATAGTATCTTTGCGTTTGTACTAGCCTTAATTAGAATACGGTCAAAGTCTCATAACCTTTCGAGCAAGCGTACTCAAGTTATTGGTCTCAAAGGAAACCTTTGCAATTTTTATTTACAATGAAAAAAAAAGAATATTAATTTTGTGCTCCGATAAGATATAACAAGGTGCGTTCCAAAGTAAACAAGACTTAAAAAAAACAGAATAAATGGTTTTATCGGCAAAATCAATTTATTTTATTCAAAATAGTCTCCTTCTGCTTCAATACAGCTTTTTGCACGGTCCAAAAGCATGTCGAACGAGTGTTTTAGCTCGTTGACCGGTATGGCCGCCAGTATGTCGGTGCAAGCCTTTTGAATGGCCTCTATGTCTGCATAACGCTTGCCTTTCATGGGCAAATGCCTTTTTCCGAAGAGGAACAAGTCGCAACTGCCATATCAGGTGAATGCGGGGAGTGGTTAATAGTTAAAATGTGATTTTTGGTCAAATAATCGGTCACAAGCGTCAATTGATGGGAGCAATTTTTGGTCGTCAGTCAATTTGTGCGGAACAAACCTTTCGTAAGCCCAAATGTTCGGTCAAAATGCGATAAATCGATGTTTTGGAGATGTTCAATTTCATTTCCATGGATTTCAATGATGATTTCGGTGATCACGGATTTTGATTGGCCCACATGTTGATCGTCATTTATGTCTTCACGACCACTTTGAAAACGTTGAAACCACTCGGGTACTCTGCTACGAGATAGGCAATCATTGGCATAAATTTGTTTCATCAATTGCAACGTTTCGGAAGCCTGCAAGAGCCAGTAAGAATTAAGTGAGTTGGTTAACTCTAAAAGGAACACATGCATTAAGAACGAATATTTCACATCGATATCTAAGCAGGGCGCTTCAGCTCAACTGATAAGTTAAGGCATTTACGTTATGAACTTAACTCCATATTCGTCAGATTTGGTCTTCTCTAGACTCAGAAAACGGTTTAGTGAAATATTTCACGTAAATAGCGAGTTTTAGTTGGAAATAATTATTCCGGATGGATAATACATATATCAAAGGGTAAAAACCCGTTCCTTCACTGTTAAATCAATGTGGTATTATTTGAAATGTAAAATAGAAAACAAAAAGTTGATGAATGTTTACAGAGGCATATTCAAAATGTGCATTTGACTTGATATCATTATACCTGTATAAAACTGTACATTGTACTATATGAAGCAAAGGAATCTAGTCTGGTTGACTGGCTATATATTTCTTCTAGATCCTCTTTTGTTTTATTATTCTGAAATTATTAAATTCTCTCCTTAGTAATGCTCCCTTAGTATGAAAAATGTACATATAAAATGTGACATTTTATTATAACTTACAAGTATCTATGCATTTGCTTGCCATATCAACTCAACGAAAGTACAATTTCTTTCACAGCTGCAATATGTTTGACGTTAACACATATGTGCATACAATTTACCGACGTTTGTAATGAAAATCAGCTTGTTTTATTTTCTAATAAACATGTATTTAACTATGAGTCGTAACTAATTAACATTAATTGTCTTTCTTATTGTGCGAAATAAGCCACTAATGTGACGCCTTTCGCTAATTAAACTCACATTTTTATGATTTAAATATCTGCAGGTTTTCAAAGTGATGTCTCATAAACAAAAATTGTGCACATTAAAATCTCGAAATTCCAACACTTGCAGCACATAATTAATTTACGCTAATTATTTGACTCAATTGAGATTATTTTAATATTTAATTACTCGTATTAAGAGTTGAAAAAGTGTGTATTTTATTATATGTACATATAGGAAAATATATACACTTGTGGCCACGCAAACCTTACCACTACTTTCTTAATTTTTTTGGGTATTTTTCGTTTGTTCGGGATTTTTTTAATTTTGGCTTTTTTTTATGTTTTTAGTAAGTAGAAGTAAACTTTCTATTATTATCTAAGTATAATTATAGTTTTTAATTTATTACATTTAATGAGTAAGACACAAATTTCTATATCGCAAAAAGTACCTTATAAAGTGAGTCAAATATGCACAATACGTGAAAATTTTGAGTGGTTAGGTTTAACAGCTGACTGGCATGCAATGAAAAAATGATATTTTATTTTCTTAACTTAATTTCATTTACACTATAATTGAAATTAATATTTTATTTAATTTTTTTTTTAATTGAAATACGAAGTTTAGTCGGTGTATCACTTTATAAACAATAAAAATAATTATAATTAGATAAAATAATTTAGTTTACTTCAGCTTACTAAAAACATAAAAAACCAAACTGAAAAAAGGTTAAACGAACGTAAAAGACCGAAAAAAATTTAAGAAGTTATAGTGCTAAGGTTTGCGTGGCCACGATTGGTTGCGAGTTCCTTATTACAAAAAATTACGCCATTAACCGAAAAAGTATAAAGTGCCATAACTAAGCACTGAATCAAGATATAAAACTGTAATTTGGCGTAGCGAACTGCAGTAAGCACGTCAGAAACATTAAATTTTACATCCGAGATGGTATGGTTTTATTGGTGCCGATGTAAACATTTGACGATGAGCGTGGCGCCGTCCACTTGTTGTGCAATCACATACGAGTATCTTGGGACCGAACCCACCGATTTGGACTAAATTTAGCACGTGTCAAAATGGGCGGACTACAACCGCTATATAACGCCCATATAACTCAATTGTAAATTTCTTTTGATCCTTTCACTTTCCACTGTTCAAATGAAGAAGTAATTAATATGACGCGATAAAAATTTGCAAAAATAATACCTTCAGAGAGTGCCACCTCATGGCCAAAAATTTCCCAAATCCAACCAAAACTTTTCAAGCTCCTAGGTACCGAATATGTGGACTCAGTATCTATAGTTGACTTTTTACCGAAAATATCGGTAAATCTTGGAGATATACAAGTGAAATTCAGAAAGAACCCTTACCTGTCGATAATAAATCTGTGTATCAAAAAGGGTTGAATCGGGTCAGTACTTCTCTGAGTCCCCTTATACCTAATATTAACATTTTCAAACTTTCAAGTATAAAGTTACTTTGGATATATCGGCCAAAATTTGGGTTACCTCAATGAAAATTAAAGAAAATGTTTTGCTCATACAATATATGGTATATATCTTTGTGCCTAAAATAGATACAATTCGGAGAAAACTTGACTAAGCCCCCATATACTCGTACATAACTATCATCAGGATTTTCGTACATCCGCCTGACTTTACTCCATATGATTGGTAATTGTATGTGAGCTACCTTAATGAAACCTAGTAAACATTTTTTAGAATGTGGCATGATAATAGTTAATAGATAAAATTGGGTCTATACTACCCTAATTCCCTTATACAACCTCTAATGATTTTCGTTTTTTTTTAACAAATCGTGTGCCGAACTTGTCGGTCAGTGTATGAGTATACTCGTATAGAGTATTGGGATATAAGATATTTCCCTGGCTTTGATTCGTGCAAGTTGCAAGAATATAAAATGTTCGGTTGCACCCGAATTTAGCCCTTTCTTGCTTATTATATACAATTTGTCTTGTGTTGTAAAATAGTACTGGCGTTTGCCTCTTCTTTGTCGCAAAAGTTCTTTCCAACAAACAATTTCTTTAAGTCTGAGCTCAGCAAAAAGTCGGAAAGGGCCAGATCAGATGAAGACTGTCGGTGCGGAAGTAGTTTTGCTTTCGTTTTCATTAATTCGGAATGCGGTAAATTGTCTCAATTATGATTTCGGGCTTACCCATATTGTTTCTGATTTAATCCTTTCAGTTTTAAACCAATTCTCCCTTAGTCTTTAGTAGTATCCGAACAAAATCTAGGCATTTATTAAAGTTCACATTTCTTTTCCGATTTAATCTTACGATAGTGCGTCAATAACACTTAGCTTCACCGTCTGAATAATGGTGCCATTTGGTAAGGTACGCACAGTACATTTGCTACTGTCAAAATGTTAGCAGAATCAGACGCATAGTTTTATTTTTGTTTTCCACCCTAGTGGATTTCAATCTGTGAACCTGCTTCGAAGAATGCGAAAAACACAATTTCGGCCGAAAAAGTAAAAGTCACCATTTTCTGGCGCTCAAAGTCACTGGTTTCTGTTTCGTATTTCAAAAAATTCTACACCAAATGACGAATATTGAATTGACGTTTACAGTTGTTAAATGCTTATATGACAACACCTAAAATAAGGGGTACCCAGTATGTAGCTTATTAAAGACCTCCCGGTGTCACTTCGGTAATAATATTTAAAGTTTTTTCTGACTCAACTAATTTTTGTGGTTAAAAATTTGAAATGATTTGTGAACTTTGTTACAGATGAAACTTAATTCATTTCAAAGTTTTTCTGTTGAACAATATTTTTAACAACGTTTATTGCTTCATTTTATTGCTGAAGTTCAAGAATCACTTCAAAGTAACTAAGCAATTAAAAATCTTTTTTATTGTTATTGGCCATTTTGTACTTTAAAGTGCCATCATAAATTAACATTATTTCTCTGCTATAAAGTTATATACATACTGTTCTCAAAAATATGTCTGAAATAATGCTTGATGCTTCCTTAAAAGCAAAGTATCTAATTGCTTCTGATAATAAAAATTATCCATTTGCATTTCACTTCCTTAAAACTCACGAAGTTCAATGCTCATCATAAACAGCGACAATTTTTTTTATTAGAATATTTCTAAAATATTTTTGGAGTGATTGTCTATAAAATATATATACGGCAAGCGTGAAAGCATAGAAAGGAGAGTTTATGGCTCACGTAGATTTGTATTGCAATTAAGTATTCTTCCTTGTTTACGCATAATGATTATTTACTCATTTGTCACATACTGTCAATTATTCTCTTGTTAGACTTAGCTTGAAAATAATTACTAAAATCTATGTGATTATATAAAATTTTTATTTGAATTATTGTTTTAAGAAATATTTTATGCTGTGAAGGTTTCTTATATACTGCGTTAAGTTTTTTATACCCGAGGAGGGTACTGGTAGTCTATTATATTCGTTCTGAACCTACTATTTGTTGTAAATTAAATGTTTCCTGGCAGATGAAAGGTTATCCAAGTTTAGAAAGTTTGGCTGGATTCTTGTAGCTTGTTATGCTAAATTTTCCGAAATACACATGCCAAAAGTCGACCTCCATGAACATAATATTTTTTATAAATTTTTTTCTAAAAAAAAATGTCAAAATAAAAGATAATTCTTTAGCTAAAATGTGTTGCTATTAACTTTAATTATCTTTATAACTATCAGAATACGTATATAGTGCTATTATATATGAAATATTATAAGACGATGATCGAAAAAGGCTATAAAAAGTCTTAGCCTAAGAGTCTGTCATAGGCATCTACGGTACACTGCAGACTACGGCAAGAATAGCACTGAATGCCATAGCACCGGAGGAAAGCTGTGCATTTGAAGGAGTCTGAACAAGAATATGGTGCAATTCTCTCCTCCTTAAACTGCATTCCTGAAAACTTGGATCACTGTGTCGCAGAGGCTACTCGTGGAGGCTTTTCTCTGTTCACATATTGACGAAAGATATGTGGGTGGGGGAAGTCGCTGCAGAAGAGGTGCAGTAAGCCTCCAAGCTAGGAGGGAGAGCTGAAAGCCAAGTTTTCTGCAAAGAGCTCTCTGTTAACCTTAAAGTGAAGTGCAGCCGCTTTCAAAGATATGAGCATTTACTCCGACAGCATAGCGGTAAAAAAAGCGCTGAGCTCGCTAACTGTGTGCTCAAAGCTTCTCTAGCAGTGTTTGTCCTCACTAGAAAAAGCATCAAGTTACTTCATCATCACACTCGTTTGGGTGCGTGGTCATAGCTGAATCACTGGCAACTGAAAAGTCGACGTACTGACCAGAGGGGGCCTCTTCCACGTTCACATTAAAATGGGACCGTGCTGGATCTCCACTGCCATCATGCGCTCAAATACTTGACCAATGGACACCGCGTGCGCTTAGTAGGCGCTAGTCTGAAATACTTGCCGTTAGCAAAATTCATATTACCGCAATCGTAAGATCAATCGGTACTTTCTGAATATTGTTCAATAGGCATTCATGCGGTAAGGCAAAACATCTAGACGCAAGATGTCAAAGTTGTATAGAGTAGATAGATGGAAGCATCCAGACACTTTCTCCTCCATTGAGCCTTTGAAAGCCTGAGGCTCACACAAAACGGCAGTCTTACCTTCGACAAATAGTAGACTGACATTGCTGTCTAAACAGATTAGTGTTAGGCTAAAAGCGCTTTATAGATTTGTATAGGTCTTATCTAAGCAGTCCAATTGAGATTCCTTTTAGAATCGACCTCAAAATCTAACCTAAGCCCGCCCACACTCACTTATGTAGTTTTTTAAAAGGTTCACGTCCAGAAGAAACAATCTAAGCTGCCTGTATCTAATAACGGGTGATTTTTTTGAGGTTAGGATTTTCATGCATTAGTATTTGACAGATCACGTGGGATTTCAGACATGGTGTCAAAGAGAAAGATGCTCAGTATGCTTTGACATTTCATCATGAATAGACTTACTAACGAGCAACGCTTGCAAATCATTGAATTTTATTACCAAAATCAGTGTTCGGTTCGAAATGTGTTTCGCGCGCGTGTTTTGTTCAGCGATGAGGCTCATTTCTGGTTGAATGGCTACGTAAATAAGCAAAATTGCCGCATTTGGGGTGAAGAGCAACCAGAAGCCGTTCAAGAACTGCCCATGCATCCCGAAAAATGCACTGTTTGGTGTGGTTTGTACGCTGGTGGAATCATTGGACCGTATTTTTTCAAAGATGCTGTTGGACGCAACGTTACGGTGAATGGCGATCGCTATCGTTCGATGCTAACAAACTTTTTGTTGCCAAAAATGGAAGAACTGAACTTGGTTGACATGTGGTTTCAACAAGATGGCGCTACATGCCACACAGCTCGCGATTCTATGGCCATTTTGAGGGAAAACTTCGGACAACAATTCATCTCAAGAAATGGACCCGTAAGTTGGCCACCAAGATCATGCGATTTAACGCCTTTAGACTATTTTTTGTGGGGCTACGTCAAGTCTAAAGTCTACAGAAATAAGCCAGCAACTATTCCAGCTTTGGAAGACAACATTTCCGAAGAAATTCGGGCTATTCCGGCCGAAATGCTCGAAAAAGTTGCCCAAAATTGGACTTTCCGAATGGACCACCTAAGACGCAGCCGCGGTCAACATTTAAATGAAATTATCTTCAAAAAGTTTCAAATAAAGAACCGATGAGATTTTGCAAATTTTATGCGTTTTTTTTTTAAAAAAAAGTTATCAAGCTCTTAAAAAATCACCCTTTAGATAATTTCCAGATAATTGATTAGTAACTTAATAGCGTGATTTCCTCGAAGTATCTTTCAATTAGCTGCTATAATAAAGGTCAAAAAGAATGTTCGAGATTACAGTCCTAAGGAATAACACATTTGGAGCGAAGAGCTAATTAGAACATCATTGTAAGTATTGAATTGAGAGTCTCTACCTGTAAGCCGACGGTAAAATCATAAAATTCGCTACTCATTCAAAATGTGACAATGCTTATGGAAATATATGTATAACGGATATCAAAATCCCTATCTTAGACTAAAATGAAATCAATCTACTGGTAACTCTTTATTCTTTCCCTCTCTCCCCCTTATTGTTTCAGCTTGTTCAGTAGTACATGAGGACCATTCACCGGCCCAAAATGATCTCGATGCCGTGTTAGCAAACAGTTTCTCTAATGGATTGGCGAACAGCACTGATTTAGTGCGTGCCGTACAGGAATCTATAAGGCAACATGAACTCCTGCAGCAACGTAATAAACATCGCAGGTGCGACCATTACCTTTAACCACTTTCCAAATATAGCTATTATTTAAACATTATGTCCGTCCCTGCATTTGCTAACAGATCGAAGCGTGCAATCAAACGCGTTTGTTATGGCGAACTCGGTTGTTTTGAGGACTCCGGCCCCTTTGCTTATTTGGAAATGTTGCCCTCGCCGCCGCAAGATATCAACACCAAATTCTATTTTTACTCCACAAAAAATCGTTCCGAACGTCCCCTCATGGAGCTGCCGTTTCTGAATATGACTGACGCTTTTGCTAAAGTCGCACGATCTTCGCATTCTATACGACGCAGAGCCGGTTCAGTAAGTGATACAGATGCAAATAGCTCCACCACAACAACTACGACGACAACAACTACTACGACACAGCGTAGCGTCTTTAAAAGTACGCCACTGACGCTCGACGAATTGCATGGTTTCGATGAATTGTCGGTGCGCGTCATCGTGCACGGTTTCGGTTCAGCTTGTCCACATGTGTGGATCTACGAAATGAAGACGGCGTTGATGGCGGTGGTAGGTTCTTCAAATTGAATTAAAATTGAAAATTACTTACGTTGTTATTGTAGGAAGATTGTATTGTTATTTGCGTGGACTGGGAGAACGGCGCGACTTTCCCGAATTACGTGCGTGCTGCAGCGAATACACGTCTGGTGGGCAAACAACTGGCCATGCTTTTGCAGAATCTGAAGCAGTACAAGGGTCTCAACTTAACGCGCACGCATATAATCGGTTTCAGTTTGGGTGCACATGTGTCTGGTTTCGCTGGCGCTGAACTGCCAGGTTTGGCTCGCATTACGGGTTTGGATCCGGCCGGTCCACTGTTCGAGGCACAACATCCCAAAGTGCGTTTGGATAATTCGGATGCGGACTTTGTGGATGTTATACACTCGAACGGTGAGAACTTAATCCTTGGTGGACTGGGCTCGTGGCAGCCAATGGGACATGTCGATTTCTACCCGAATGGTGGACGTGTGCAAACGGGCTGCTCAAATCTATTTGTGGGCGCTGTAACGGATTTCATTTGGTGTTAGTAGCTATATATTCTTACCTTAGCTTTTTTGGTTAATCAAATTTATTACCCCACATTTATAGCTGCACAAACTGCCGATGAGGAGGAGGGTCGTTCACTTTGTAATCATCGACGTGCCTACAAGTTCTTCATTGACTCAGTCGCTCCGCGTTGCATGTTTCCAGCATATCCGTGTAATAGTTATGATGACTTTATTAAAGGCGATTGCTTTCCATGCGCCCAAAATGACGATGACGTTGCTGAAGGTGTGCCAAGATGCGGCAACATGGGCTACTACGCTGATAGATCCACTGGCCGTGGACAACTGTACCTACTAACAAGAGAAGAGGAGCCATTCTGTGCGCATCAGTTCAAGCTTGAAATATTCAATTCCTTCAATGATTTGCCGCTACGTACTATCGGGCGCTTGGAGGCGACACTCGAAGGCGAGGGTGGCTTAAACGAAACCTTCAAAATATCGGAGTGAGTTTTTTTATTCTTTATTTTTTCTACAAGACTCTAATAACGATAAAAATTATCCCTTACAGAAAAGACGACTCTGAATTCTTCGCTGGAGATATTGTTTCAAAAATCATTGTGCCACACCCCGCCTTAGGTTTTCCAACCACACTTAGCTTACATTACAAATCCTATAGTGGTTGGTTGTCTAAGGGTCTCCCGCACTGGGACATTGATAAGGTGGTTCTAACCGACAGCTTTGGGCGCAGTCATTCTCTCTGTAAACCATCGACCAAGCTTTCATCGGGTACACCCGTGCGTCTAAAGCTGCTTACTGGTAATTGTGAATTGGAGAACCAGGAAGAATATGGTACTTATAATGTGCCCACCACATCGGTGCCGGACTCTAATGGACAAGAGAGCATAGACAATTTGGAAACCGATAGTATAGATGCCGCCAAACAAAGCAAAGACTATTTCAATCTCGGTACTAGTTTTCGACTGGACCAAAATAATACATATCCTGACAACGATTTGCCCTGGCAACCCATATTCGAAGGTACTAATTCGCTGGACAAAGAAGTTGGTGAGTCTAGTCGCAGTTTATCCGTCGAACCAACTGAGATTTTCGAACCCGTTTTGAACGACCGTCGGCTGGGGCTCAAGAATGCACGTAACCTGCAGGAATATGGTGTAACTACGGAAGAGATAGTTGAGCCCGTTTTAAAGGCAACTACACCACGTGTGAAGAAGGCAAAGGAGATTGTCTTCACAGACTCGCCGCTGGACACAAAGAAACCGGAAATTATTAAAATTACACCGATCACTGTACGCAATGGACCCGAGTTACCGAAGCAAAACTCACAGGAGGAAGTCATTACTGTGCAATTGCTGCCCTTCCGTCTCGGCGATTTGCTACAACGTGCAGAGCGTTACGCACGTGAGACACTCTTACCGTTGATCTCGGTGCAAGCGCCGAAATTCTTTGGCTTCAATGTAGGCGGCTCAGCAGCAAGCAGTACTGAACAGCCAGCTTCCTCTAAGGAAGAACCCCGTAAGCCACGCTATATACCACGCTTTGAGGAGGCGTCCTTTTTGCGTGAGAAACGTGTCGAGGACAACCGCCCTGTCCGCAAACCGGTAACAGATCTCGCTGTGTCTGAGTCTCGAACGCAGCGTAATATTTTCAAGCTCTTAAGACCGGAGAATGTGGAAAAAGCAACGAGTAATATTGACAGTAGTATTGATCGTTCGGGTCAAAAGCGTGCGCTTAGCTATTACACAAATATGATGCTCTCTGAATCGCGGGCATTACGACCAGAAGATCCCAGTTATGAGCCAGTATTCATAGAATTACCCACCTATAGGCCAGGCAAAGCGACGAACCAAAAGTCGGTTGAAGGCAAACCCTGAAACTACATAACTGTAGTGGTTACCGAAAACAGTGTGGGTTAAACACAATCCGAATTGTGTAAAAGCCGCGTGATAAGTCAAATGCTGTAGACGCTCATCTTGTCACTATTACTTTCTTTTGAAACAAAACAAAAATGAAAAACGAATTTGTCAAATGCTTCGCCATAAAGCTTGGCCGCTTTACTGAAGCTGCAATTAGCCCTCGGTCTAACCAAAAAGAAGTATAACTAAATAAATTGTATAGATAATAAAAAACAAATATTATTGTGATCGCCATTTACGTGCAACCCTGTGAGTCGCCACTAATTGGCTGGTTTTAGAATTTCTTTACATTCGCGTCCAACTTTCTAAAATTATTTATATTTAATATTTTCTAAGCGCATCTCCTTAGGAAATATTTAAATTGAATTTTCTGTAAATATTTCTAACCCTATCACTGTTTTCCACTTACTCTAATTCCTTATGTATGTAATTTTGAATATAAGTAAAAAATGCTTAGTTAAGAAAAAATAATTCCTGGTTCCTGCGTGTGTCGTTCGCGTCATTGCTTGAAGCCAAGGTATTACTATTTGGAATTTGTTAGGGCATAGGTTATAATTAATATTAAGTACATACATATATTTTATACGAATAAATTATTTAATTTTACAAGAGAAACATGGATTCATAATTTGAAAGGCGAATGCAATCACGAATGCAACTTTAAGGGCTTAGATGGGTATACGGGTTTCCAAGATTCGTTTTATTTTATTGTCTTATTAAATTCTAAAACTCTTTTAGAATATTCTCCAAAGACTAGTGCGTCGTCCTTAAACACGGTTTTCTCGAATCTGTGTTTTTGAAGTCGGTTGGCAAGATGCACTACTCAACCGATCTTAATGAAATTTTACATAGGTCTTTGAGATACAATTCTTAAAGACTTGGATGAAGGATTTTTTCACTGAAGTTTTAATTTTTTTGTAAAAAATTTCCTTCGTCCAAGTTCTAAGTTAAAGTTTTAACTAAAACACGTATTTTTCACTTTAGATGATCTTGTAAGTAGTTATTCTGCCAACGCCGGCGCATCTTTTTTCCATAGGGTCACCGGAAATGGCGTCGCAATGACCGAGTTTAAAATATTTTTTTTCCGAATATTTCAGAATTTCTTTCTTAATAGTGTATGCTTGAAACAATAAAAAATTCTAAAAAAATCTTTAATTTTTCATATGAGAAAAAAACCGTTTTTTTATCCGTGGAAATCCATGTAAACACTTAATAGTTCTGTCTTTTTCAAACATTTTGTCAAACGATAAGATATAAAATAATTCAAGGACGAATAAAGAATATTAAGCAACTTGAAAATGACTAGTATACGGTTTTTTTACGCGATTACACTTTGACTTCTATTAATATCATTTATCTTTAAAAATTTAGAATTGATTATTGGTAGATTTGGAAAATTATTATATAAGTTGTGAGAGATTATTTTGTCTTGAGTTTATGTTATTGAAGCAGAAAAAATTCCATTTTTAACTCTCCTGGCAATCAATATGAATTTTTCGCTTCGATTAACTGACTGTCAAGTACATGTATAGGGGGTTTACTATATATCCACTTACAAGCCAGACATGACGCTCTATTTTGAGGACTATTTTTAAAGACGATTTTATTAGATTAAAATAAATGGAAATTAAAGCGTTTTAACAAACAGTGAGTAATTAAAATATTAGATTTTATTGATTTCGTAACTGATTTTCTTGCCCTTGACCCACGGAAAAGGTGTTTTTATGAGTGGTGAGGAAGATTTTTGCGAAAAATTTACACTTCTCGGTGGATTAAAAAACCGAAGTTATTATCTTATTCCGCCAATCATTACCTGAAAAATATATTAAAATGGTTGTATACAAATTCCAAGTCAATTCAGCTAGCTTTTTGGTAGAAATTTTCCTCTCCGATCCTGAAAACAACGTTTCGAGAAAATCGCAGATAAAATTTTGGTAGCTGATTAAAATTCTGACAAGTACGATCATAACTCAAAAACTATACATATATATTTCAAAATTTCAGAGAATGTTTTCAAATATATCTAAGTATGTATGTATTTTCGAAGAACTGATAAGGAGCATGCATCAGCTTCTTAGTAGAATATACGATTGGTATTTAAGTTTGCTCTGCCTAATACACAAAAAGGGAGACCCCACAATCTGCACCAACTACCGTGGGATAAGCCTCCTCAAGCGCTTGTGTGAAAGATAATGAAAAGAGGATCGACACACACCATCTCTTCGTCGATTTTAAAGCTGCTGCACGAAAAGGTACTGTCTCTATACCGCTATGTCTGTATGAAGTATCCTCAAAAAACTAAGACGGCTGTGTAAACTGACGTTGACCAATACCAAAAGCTCCGTCAGGATCGAGAAGGACCTCTCCTAACCGTTCGATACCAAACGAGATCTCAGACAAGATAGTGCGACTTATTCTGATCTGAATAGATAAGGTACCAACTTGCGACGCTGATCAGTATTCGACGTAGTACTCGCTTGGGAAGCAGAGGAAAAGGAAGACATCCACTCCGTTGGAAAGACAAGGTGAAGAAGGACCTGGCTATACTTAGAATCTCAAATTAGCGCCAAACGAGGACGAAGAGGAAGAACGACTGGCGCGCTATTGCAAACTGAGCTACAACCGCGTTAACGGTGGATACGCCTATTAAAAAGAGGAAGATATTCGACATTTATAAAAAAAATCGATTTTTGCAACTTCCCAAGTAGATATAAGCACTTGAGAAGAAGTGGAGCTTAAAATTCAGTAGCAAAACTAAAAGGGAAGTTTTCGGTCTCTGCTGAAAAACTGACCATCTTGCACTGTCACTAGAAGCACTTCGGAGGAAGTGAATGATGATTTTCTTAGTGAATATTATGCCGCGCTCCAACAACAAAATTTTCTCGATAAAGCTGGACTCATTTCAAACTCTGGCAGGTCTTTCTTTGCCCATATACTGGCGAGGTGGTAGCGGGTGGGAAGAAGCCGTTGGAGGACATGGCAGTCAGCTTCTTTGCGGATGGGTCAAAGCTAGGGGGAAAGGTCGGTGGTGGGGTTTCCTGTCAGGAGCTCTCTATCAACTCAAACTTCAGACTTCCTGCCTATTACAGTGTTTTCCAAGCCAAAATTACAGCCATAAAGGTTCAGAAATGTGGTCATCCATTCAGATAGCAGGTGTAACTCGAAAAGTATTTAATTTTTTTCTTCAAAAGATTTTCTGTGTTTGCTTAAAAAATTCATAAGAGTACCCTTACAGTTTTAAAACAATTGATATAGCAGTTTTTTTTCTAAATTTTCAAAAGTCTCCTTGTTGTGGGTTACCACACTAAAATGAGGGCCACACGTGATTACACTGTATTTGTTATTCAGCTGCCACAAAATATATATACATAACTATTTTTTAAAAAATGAAAATACAACTTGTTTGTATATTTTTCAATTATTTCCTCTTTTTATTAAGATTTATACCAAATTTTCACTTTGGTTTGGTTTTGTTACGTTTATCTGTTTTCTTTCACTTTTCTAGTTAGTACGTTTACAATTATTATTCTTGTATACACTTAATAAATTTCGAATTATTACTTTTATATATATTTAAATATATATATATATTATACATATGTATGTAACTATATACATATGCGTATGTATGTATATATTTTTAATTATTTTACAAAAACAAAGTAGTTTGATGAATCAACTTACAACTGAAGTGAAGAGTGGTTTTGCCTACGTCGAAATAGTTACAAATCGCACATTTATAATGGTTACTCCTTTATTAAATAACTTTCAAGACTTCAAAAAATGCTCTCTCACTAGACTATAGCATATGGATGCCATTAGTTTATGTACTCAACTTGCTTACAATGCGTCTCATAGTTGCTTTGTTTACGCTAATCGTAATTAATTTGCTTACATGCCTCTGCCTCATTTATGCAGTTATGTATGTATGTAAATTAAACAACATATATGTATGTAAAATTTGTTTGACAAAAAATCTAAATTTCTTCAATAAGTAACGCCAGCGTCACAGTCATTTGTTTATTTTAATTAATTTTTAATGGTTTTTTTTTATTTAATTTTTGCTCATTTTGAGATTTTGCACGACTTAACGTTTTTGCTTTTATTCTTTTTTGTTTGTAATTCTTTTCTTTCATCAATGTATTTTTCCTCCTTCTACCAATTTCATTATTTTTTTGCATGCTCTCTTTATTATTTAATTACTTGCCAATTACACCGTTATTTATTTACTGCTACAATTTTCTTAATTTTTTTCAATTATTTTCTAATTATTATTTGAATTTTTTAAATGTTTTATACATGCATATTATTTATTTTCCTCTACACTTAATGTGTATATATGTATTACGTAGCCTACACACGCTCTCACTAGCTGGTAAATTTCATGTTGCCAAAATTTTATTAAATTCACACAGACACTACACACACCCAATTACTGCGTATGCATGTGTATTAGCGCGTGCGTTATTTTTCAAGTTGATTGGTTTTTTGAAAATGTTCGGAAGTTTCAGTTTTTGTTCTAAAAAAGGATTTTAGATTGTATCTTTTTTTTTCTCTAATTTAAGCCTTAGCCATATTCCTTTTGCGATTTTTCGATATTCTGCTTTATATAAAGAAATCCGCAACTTGAAAATGTGATATTCTAATGCAAATTTTTTCGCTCCATCCAAAAGATTATTTCCATAATAGCATTCTTTTAAAAGTTATACGCTGTTAAAGTTAAGCATTAAATGTACTGAGCATTCATTGAAGTGATTTATGTATACATTTTGTGTTACTCATACGACATGGTGTACAAGTTCTGTATTTTCGCTCTGCACAAAAGACTCATTCCTTAATAACATTATTTTAAAAGTTTAACGCTGTTAAAGTTAACCAGCTGGTAAAGTTAACCAGCAAGTTTTCTGAGCATTCGTGCCAGTGACTTATACATTTTGTGTTACTCACACGAAATGGTGTACAGATTCTGTATGAAAACAGTGCGTACGATGCCTAACTTCAAATGCGCATAATTTAATATTCAGACTATTTTGTAGAGCGGAAATTATTTGGTAGAATATAACTTTTTCGAAGTTGTAGTTTTATTTGTGCGAAAATTTAAAAAAATCCCATGTAAAATATAAAGGAAAAGTAAACTGATTTGCCTACCATTGAAATTGAAAATAAAAAGCTTGTTTAAGTTGAATTCTTGTTTTAGGACAAAAACTGAAACTTAAGGGTACTTTTGCAAAAAAAAAAAGCTAATTGCGAAATAACGCACACCCTAATGTGTATGTATGTGTTTATGTATATGTATGCACTATTTTAACACAATTTATTTTTTTCAATTTATTTTTTCAGACTAACATGCACATAGTTACTTATGTTTTTTGTAGTTGATGGCTATATGCTATAAGTATGTATATATGTACATATTAACTAATTTTACTTAATTATCTTAACTGTTTTATTTATTATTATTATTTTTTGTATGTTTATACTCACTAACTGGTAAGAATTCTTGAATTCCTTTGTTCAACTAAATTTAGTTATTGTTGAATATTTAAGCATTTATGTACATATGTAAGCATAGTATTTTATCTACATATTTATATATACTGTATGCGTGCATGTACGTTGTGTGTATTTACATGAATTAGTAAAGTTTTGTGTGCGCTATAATGCAGTTTACAATGCTCAAATGGTCACATGCAGAAATGAACTCACAGACAGACTGAATTTTGTGGATAGCTGTAGGCGATCATGGAAAAAGTATAAGGTCTTGAAACAAGTTGCAATTTTTAAAGACGAGTAATAGGTAGCACGAAGTAAGAGAACAATAATTTTCTCGATGATGTTTTCAGAAATTGAAAATTATTATTTTCTAAATAAATTTTATTGGAATACTTGTACCTTGCCTTTACTAATAGCAATACTGAACACTGAAAAGCGTGATTTTGACTGTTTGTGGGTATCTGCTATTTTTTATAAAATTTTTGTTTCTTCTGTTATATTTTTATAAAGTAATGGAATACAAGTATTTCCAAACCGCGTTTTATCAGGTGTTGGTCAAGCACTCAACAATTTTGTCAATACTACTTTCTGTCATCGAATCAAAATTATCAAGTTGCTTGCATAGCATCCTTAACACTGTTTGTCCGTTTAAGGCTATCTAAAACAGTCCGTCAAAACTACAAGACAAATGTGTCTTAAAAAATGTAACATCAGCTCTTTGTTCTCTATATAAAATGCAGGAAATCACACAAGTATAAAGAATATCAATGAAACATTTCAGGCCTCCCAGAGTACCGGTATACTCTTATTGTTTTAGGAAACTTAAAAGAGCGAAGAAGATGATACAACGCAAGCAAAAAAATATAAGAACTTAAGAATAAATCTTCCTCATAGAAATTTTTTCACCCTTTTTTTTTTTAAGATAGATTAGACAGTGCTTAGAGAGTCACCTATAGATATCAAAAGACCAAAAATAAGCAGGTGCTTTAGGTATTCTCATAACTTGGGCGTGTTCGAAATGTCAATCACGACAGCAGGGTCGCAAATTTGTCAAATTATCGCATTCTGCGTGAGTTTCTGATCACTTGTTTCAGCATCTTGTTCTACTGTCATTTTTGGGCACAATTTATGCAAATAGCACTGGTAGACCATCATTTGCGACATGAAAATTCTTAGGTGTTTCTAATGCAGTTTGATACCCCGAAGTCAAATCTGAAAACAGAATTTTTCTATCACCCACAGATATTCTGTAACCTGCGGCTTTAGATTTTACAATACATAAAATTGCATTATATTGCATCATTTCATATTTTCATACGATCAGGGATTCATCCGTTTTAGACCGGTTGTTTGAAGTAAACAGCGTATTTTACGAACATTTTATTTTACAAAATTTATCAGTAGACTAACGATGTTCAATTCGTTACGTAATCTTTGTTTGGATAGCAAAACGTTTTTGAGTTCACATTCTTTTACGTTTTTGTGTTTAAGATTTTTAGGTACAATGCCTAGGCAGTGCGTAAATAGTGCCAACAACTTTTGTAATTGATCCCAAAAAGGACCACTTTTGCATATTAGGTTTAATGAAGAATTTTGTTAAAACAATGAAGAGGAAATGAAGAAGTTTCTTGTATCTTAAACAAAAATTTCCAAGGGTCAGTTAAGTAAAAAATAAGCAGGGCATATTTCTGGGTCCGCAAGTAAGAGAACTAATGAAAGATAAAACATTTGAGGAAATGCTCAAGGAAACTGATATACAAGCCAGGAGTGCCTTCAAAAGCATTGTTAAAAATTTTCTTGGAAATGTGAAAGCTGACAATTACAAAGATCTTGTGACTGAACTACTTACTGCCTATAAAAAATGGGTCGCAACATGTCCCTTAAAATTCACTTTCTGGATTCCCATCTGTACTTTTTCCCCGAAAATTTAGGAAATTTAAGTAACGAAAACATGATGACCGGTTCAACCAAGGCATTTTTGCTATGGAGAAGCGGTACCAAGGCAAGTGGAGTGCCAGTTTGCTTGCCGATTAATGCTGGACATGGTTAAGGGTAAGAATACTTACTCCAAAAACAAAATATCACCGAAAAACTTCGACAGTAACATTTTAAGGTACTCTTTTGTTAATAAAATAATATATTTATTACTGTTTTTTTTTTTTAAACAAAAATCGTCATTGCAAAAAAACTATAATTATAGAAAGATATCTGTATCTATTTTCTGCATTTGTGGCAATTTTTACATAATAAGCACTTTGTTCTGTTCATGCCACAAAAAATAAGTGGATTTTTGTTTATCAGTGTTTACCTCATTTATTAATAGAAATACGATATCGTTATTCAGCATACGATATACCCATTCATGAATCAAAAACTCTTCCTTGAAGTACTATTATAGTAAAGTATTAGCATTGAAAATTGTAGGTCTCTTTAATGTCGCTTTGGCATAAAAGCTTTTTTGAGTTATATCATGCGACTTGAAATCTCTCCTCATAAGAATAAATAAGAGATATGTATGCGCTAATTAAAAGATTTGTCGGTTTTTCTTCTAACCAATCTACCTATAGCTCATTTGTAATAAAATTCTTATCAGAAACAGCCCCTCATTTTTGTATTCTACATTGTCTCTTTTGCTGTCAAAGTGAATTTAATGTTTTTTTGCTTGGCTAAGTAGTTATAGTCTCGTAATAGACGCAAAATAATTTAGAAAATTAGAAGAAATAAATTAAAATGTAATTCAAAACTTTACCAAATGCAAAAGATTTTATTCATCTGTACAAAATAACTTTAAAAGAACTTTCAAAAATTTGTTTTGTGTACTTTTATAAAATGAAAAAAAAAAAACAATTATAATTTTCTATCCCCTAACTGTAGCCTCTCAAAAACATATTACAAATACATAATTTCGCCCTTCGCCTAGACATAGTTAGTCATCATAAGCTAAATTGGTAGCTGGTCTGGCGAATGCTGTCATTTGTCAAAAATAAATGTTGCATAGTTTTAGGGGCTTCCGGAAAAATATTCAAAAAAATTACTTTCTTTATCGCTTGCTGATAATGATGGGCGCCTGGTAACTGGCCTGCTACTTGTCATACAAGTTGAATTTTGCTGGCCTGGCGGAAATCGCCATGGGAAAATTTTAATGCAGAAATGTTGCATAAGTTTAGGGGATTCGGGAAAAATATTGAGAAAAATTATTTCCGCTGCTGCTTGCTATAAATTCTGGGCGCCTGGTAGCTGAGCTGCTATTTGTCACACAAATTGAAATTTGCTGGCCTGGAGGAAAGCGCCACAGGAAAAATTTTACGCACAACTGGCTCAGGGGTTTCCGGCAAAATATTGAGAAAAATTATTTCCGTTGTTTAAAATAATGAAAATATGCATATATGTGTATGTAACCGCTAATGAGTTCTGTGTGCGTTTTGCTTTTGCCTGTATTATCAAAAATGATCATCCAATTGTTTTTATTATATTTTGTTTATTCAATTCAAATTAATTTAATTTAATTAGTCTTAATTGCTAGAGAATTCAATCTGTTTGTATTTTTTCTTCATATTTAGCATGTGTTTGTACACATAATTAATTTTATTACAATTTTAAAATAAAATTAAAAAAATCGTATTTTTTACAATATTATTTATAATTTGTTTATTATTTAAATGATATTTTTAGACCATCAAGGTGCTTGTTTGCTTTGCGTTTGTTGCTTTCATTACATTTGTTGTTGCTATTTTTAAATTGCATACAATTCTACAACATAATTATTTATATTAACAACAAAAGTTTTGTATGCCATGCAGTTTCAATGTTTAAAACATTCTCTTCATCAAGAAAAAAAGTAATTGCTATGTGATGGCAATACACAAACAAACAAATTTATTTATATTCTAAGCGTATATAATATGTATGCACATATATTTTTGTATGTAAAAGAGCGGGATCCTGCCCTGTCAACGAAAATTAAAATTAAGCATTACGTGTTAATGTAACAATAACCACATTACAATCAATTATAATAGTATTTAATAAATATGTATGTATGTATGCATGTGTATGCTCTCTTACTTATGCTAATCAACGCATAAAACACTTAAGGAAAATTAAAATAAAAACAATGTGTTTTACGTTTAACTAAAATCGAGTGGCGACGTGGGCTGCTCAGCACACCAGCAGGCCAAATGCAACAGTGCGCGCTTGGCTGTTGGCGCAGTGCTGTATTTCAGTGTTAACACGCCGAAAGTGACCTGCACTTAGCAAGCATTATAAAAATTTTGTATTTTTTTGTTATTAGTTGGTGCTAGCTGTGCTCTCTTTGACTGTTTATTGAGTGTTTTCAGAATTTTTCTGTCAACTGTTTTTTGCACAATATAACTTAGTTAGTTAATTATATGCGTATGTATAACGTTTGTTGTATTTGTATTATGCATTTTTGCTGTTAAAAATCTATGCTTTTGCGCATTTTGTGCAATACTATTGTCATTCATTAAAACAGTATAAAAGTGTTGAACAAAAATTTGAAGCAAATAAGTAAATTCTGTTTCTGCTTTCAACACATATGAGAGAAATCTGTTTCTGTTTTCAAGCAAATGAGAAAATTATGTGTCTGCTTTCAAGCAAAATCTGTATCTGCTTTCAAGCAAATAGCAAATTATTTCTGTTATCATGTAAATAAGAAAATTCTCTTTCTGCTCTCAAACAAATAAGAAAATTCTGTTTTTGCTTGCAAACAAATAAGAAAATTCTGTTTCTGTTTTGAAGCAAATAAAAAATTTTTTTCTGCTTTCAAGAAAATAAGTAAACATACAGTTTTGCTCTAGTAAAATGTGTCAAAACTGTCAGCTGTTCGTCTCAAACGTACATGCAGTTTTTATGCAAATTTTTCATATCATTAAATTATTATTTTTATACACATAAATTATTTTGCATCTAGTTTTAAATATTTTCATTTTCATTTCCATTTTCACTTTGAATTTGTTTTTGTTTTGCTTGTTTTTTTTTTTAACTTCTACACATACACATGTAATTATGCTTAAAACGCCATTCAACTTAAAAGTATGCGAAGACTTATTTGTGGTGGAAAGGAAGTGTGGAAGCTACAAATTCAACACACCGCCCAGCAGGTGGGTGGTTTTTCATTTTCATTTTCAATTTTCAATTTCAATGCAATATTTAATTTCATTTCACTATTATTCTTAACATTATTATTTTGCTTTTGCTTTTGTCTCATAAACAGTATATTAAACTACTCACATTTTGTTTCGGTTCGAATATTTTATATTACAGTATTTTCACTTTTACAAATTAGCCTTGCTTAAGTTGCTTCTAATTTATATATATATATCTTTTTTATATTTAAATAATTAAAAAATGTTGAATTATAAGTTTTCAGTTTTCTTTTAGCTAGCAAGTTACACATTAGCCATGCGTGACTCTTGCATAGCTTCCATTTTATTATATTTTGCACAGTACTAGTATTTTTAAGTTTTTATTTTCTAAAAAAAAAACAATATTTTCTCTGCCATTCCCTAGTAAATTCGAGTTCAACACTTTAGCTTTTTAGTCTTGCTTTTCCTTTTAGCGGGAAAATTTCATATTCTTTATATATTATTTTATATATAAATTACCTTTTGTTGTCACATACACCTGTGACTTCTAATTACTTTACAGCTATAGTGTTGCAGTGTTTGTGTCTGCGTGTGTATGTGTGTTTTGAAGGATGACTGTAATGCAATTATTTTGCAAAACTCGGCTCAATGTATGACACATAATGAGTTTGTAGCAATTATTTTCATATATCTAGAGTTTTGATTTGAGTTTCGATTTGCACTATTGTAGAAAAAATAATTATTTAAATAACAAAACGGCTGTATGATAATCATTACTTCTTTTGAGCTACAGAGTTATAGCATATTACTGTGGTTTACATATTTTCAAGCTGGTGTTATATGAAAAATATTTAGTTTTCTTAAAAAAAATCTTTAAAAACAATTTAATCTTTTTTAGAAAAATAATTGAAATAAAATTTAAAAAAATACAAATAATTATATAAATTGAGTTATTCGGCTACAAATATAGCTTAAGAATGGCGTTTTAAAATCAAAAATTAAAAATTTTTTTTTTTTTAATTTCGAAAATGATATTCAAAAGAGTTTTTGAAATATATAATTAATTGATTATAGATGCAAATAGTTATTTTTATAATAAATTAAAAAAAAAATTGAAGTTTTCAAAAACTGTCGAAATGATATTTCAAGAGTTTCTGAAATAACAATTGATTTTAGTCGCAGTATTGAAATTTCAAAAATGTCGAAAATAATATTTAAAACAGTTTTTGAAATAAACAATTCAAAAAAAAAAAATTTCAAAATTTCAAAAATTTCGAAAATGCTATTTAAAAGAGTTTTTCAAATAAACAATATATTGATTTTATATGAAACTAGTTGCTTTTGTTAAAAACTTTAAAAAACCTTTCAAAAATGCCGAAAATAATATTTAAAAGAGCTTTTGAAATAAAAAGTTAAAAAAATTTAAAAAACTTTTGAAGATAAAAAAAGTCGAAAATGATATCTAAAAAAGTTTCTAAACTAAACGATAGATTTTAGACGGAGTTTTGAAACAATAAATAAATTACGATTTTTAATTTACATTTTTTGAAAAATATTGATACCTAAAATTCGTTACTTTAAAAAAATATGAAAAATCATATATTCAAATACTATATTTAAATTTTTTTTCTAACATAAATGTCTATCGATTTTTAAATTAAAATGTGAAACTTGTCGCTATATTTTTGGCGTATAAAAAATTTTGAAAGCAGACGTTAATTTTAAGAAATATTTTAGCTTAAACACAAAGTAAGAATTTTATTAAATTAAAAAAAAAAAATACGAAATAAAGTTTAAGTTGGTTTAATTATTTAAAAAAATTAAAAAAACTAAAAAAACTGAAAAAAATAATATATTTTAAATATAATATTAAAAACTACTCAAAATTATCGTTTAATTTATTTAAAAAAAAAATTAATAACAAAATTAACAAAAAAATTTAAAAAGGAAATACAAAAAAATAAATCAATTTAATAATATATTTAAAATATAATATTAAAAACGGACTAAATTTTCTTTTAATATAATTATTTCAAAATAAATTTTTTTTTTGGTAAAAATCAAATTACAAAAAAAAAATATTTTCATATAACACTATATTTAAATATTTAAAAAATAAAAATTTTGTAACATTAAAAAAACACGAACAAATGTTATTTAAATTTTAAGAAAATAAATTGAATTTTTCTTAAGTCAAGAATTTTCTAAAAATTTATAGAAAATATAAAAAACAAGAAATATCATAAAATAAATACACAAAATATTTGACTTAAAATTATAAATAAAATAAAATATGCTTTAGATTAGACCAATATTTGCACACAAAAAAAAAATTATAGTTTCTTTTATAGCATTTCAGTATTTTGTATTTCTGTAATTCTTCAAATTCAATTCGTTATAATTTTCAATTTCCAGCATTTTCACTTAATAAATAACATTGTTATACAAAAATAAATAAAAAATAATTAAAATTATAAAAATTACATTTTTGTAGAATATAGAGAGTTCATAAATTACATAAGTAACAGCTTGAAAAATATATAAAAATGCGCTTTCCAGAACACATTTTGTGTATAAAATAGATTTTATAATTTTTTCTAATTAATGCCAGCGCTCTTTGTCACCTTGTGCGCTTCATGCTTCATTCATAGCTCAGTTGCGCAAGTATAATGTGGAAATTTTTGCGAACAATTTCTTCCGACACATAGTTTATGCTACTTTTTATCATTTTTTATCATTTTTTCTATTTTTGCATTTACCGTTAAGTATGTAGTATTATATAGGCTTGCGTCAAGTGGTTTTAAAAGAGTCAGTAGTTTTCGCAGTCAAGTCGTTCATTGCAACTTCAGCCATTTTGTGTGTAAATATTTTTTATTTGTATTTTTTGAAATAATATAAGCGTTGACACATTTGTGTGCGTGCATGTTATGAGTTCGAAATTAAAATCGCAACAGACGTGCGTGTGTCAGTTATAACGCTACAGGTGTGTTCAGCCGCTATTAAGTTAATATTTTCCATTTTCAGCATGAAAAACTTTTAAAAATTTTTTGTTTTTGTTTTGAATTACAACCTTGCGTTTCGTCTTGTGTTTATTTGTTATGCTTTTCTAGTTAATTTCGCATATGTGTCCAGCAATGCTTTGGTTAAATTATGTTTGAATGGCAAGCGTGAGCTTTTTGTGGTTGAAAAGTAGCTACCATTTTGTCTTAACTGTATATTTTCAAAATTGTTCTAATTGCAAATGAATGAAATTGTAATGCTGCAGCGGATTTGAAAATTTGAAATTTTTTTGCTAAATAATTTTTTTGTGTACATTTTGTTTTAAACCATATTTTTGTTTTTATGAAAAGTTTTGTTAAATCATTTCTTATTTTTGTGAAAATTTCCGCATATAGGTGTGGTATGAAATTATATATAAGTATTTATGTATGTTTGCTTGTAAACATGCGCATGTCTTTGTAGTAGTTGCATTTTGTTGTCATACATTTGTGCTGAGTGTCTTGTGTATGTAGGTGTGTGTGTGTGTGTTTGAGTGCTTTTTGCATGCTTTGCACTCCGTGTTTCATTGTTTCTTATTGCTTTTTGGCAATTTATTTTTTAGTTTTAAAGTAAAATTATCCATTTGCTTCATGTATTTACCGTTATATGTATGTATATGTTGATTTTTATACTTTTGTAATTTTTTTTCGCTTCTCTTTTTTGTCTTGGCTATGCTACTATGAAATTTCTAAATTTATATTGTATGTATGTATGCTTTCATTTGCTTCCTCCCTATGTCTTCCTTTTTCAACATTTTGTCCTTCAACTCAGCTCGTTTGTTTTGTTTTTGCTTTAGTGTTTTTGTGTATTTTTTTGTTTGCAAAAAATTGCATTTTTTATAAATTTTGAATTTTATTTTATTTTTTTTTTTGGTTTTTTTGTATTTTTTGGCATTTTTATTTTAGTTATTTATTTCACTAGCTGCTTGTAGTTGGTTTGTTACTAACGTATTAGCAAAAAATTTTGCGCCTTTTCGGTGATTTTCTTACATAGTCCCGCTACTCTCCGTCACATTCCACCGTGATGGCTTTGATTCTCACTCCCCGACGGCTTGTGCTCACCCGCTGCCGTCGTCACTGTTGCGGCTTCCGGTTTGTTGTGCTCACTCTCATCACACTCTTCCAGTTCGGCTAGATTCTCTTGATCGGACTCTTCAAGTGTTACCTGCAGCAGAGCGTTAAAGAAAATTAATACGAGTTCACAGTTTTGGCGGCGATTTGCAGCCACGAAGAGGCGCAGCGATTTCATATGCACTTTGCATGAAGTAATGAGGCAATTTTCAATATTTTCGTATTTTTTAATATTTTTTTAATATTTAGTTGAAATATTTCTATGTTTGCATATGAAATGCTGCAGCTCTGCGCGGCTGTCAATCGCATTTTGTTTCAATGAGTAACGCACTACTGTTTCTATCTGCGGCCATTGTTGTGTTAGTGTGACTACTTGTATATTATTTTTCTACATTTTTTTCTAGTTATTTTCTCAGCAACTCACTTGAAATCGTATCTTATCGTCGGAGGGTTGATCGTCGGCCGCCGATGGTGGTGGTGATGGTGGTATCATGCTCTGATAATAGTCTCTATTCTCTTCAAGCGTATCAAGTATATCCTGTGCATCGGGATGCACCAGATCGGCCCATGTCTCCCACAATGGATGCACAATATAATCGATAAATCCGACCTGCGATTTTTCGATTGTGGCATTATGACGATCACACATGGGACTAATGTCCATGCCCGATTCACGTTCTTTATCGCCCTGCAAAAAGAACTCCTCCATAAGTAGGCTGACCCAGCGTTTGTACAATGGCAACGGTTTGGTTGGATTACTTAAATCGGCACAATGTACCAGATTTTCGAGCACCTGAAAATGGGAGCGCGTGGAAAAAGCACATTAGTAAATGTATGTCTGATTATTTACACTGTCAAAAATATATATACTTATGTATTTATAGAACAGAATTTATCTTTAACTTTAAGAGGTCATATTTCAACTTTTTGTGTACATTTCTGCAGAAAAAAATGAAGTTCTACGTAATAATAAAATAAGCTTAATAAATACTGCAAATAAGTAATTTTAACAAATAAATATGCATAACTAAAGTCTTTAATCTATAATATTCAATTTGACTTTGAATTTATATTATAAGTCGCATCTTACCTGTATGCGATCGGTGTAGTTGTCCAGCAATAGCACACCGGAGCCGGCGACCTTTTTCGTCTCGACCATAGTCTTTAAATCGGCCAGCAAGCTCATGTGTTTTGACATGTCTGTTGAGAGGACAATATCGATAACCATCTTCCTTAATGTTTGGCGTTGTTTCCTAAAACGAATTAATAGAGATATTAGTTCCATATATTGTATGTATTTCATATTATTTAGAAAGGAAGCACAGTGAGATAAAATTGCAGTGTCAATTGGAGAAAGGTTCGGAAGTAATTATTACGCAACAAGGCTGTTGAATCTACCATATACTTGAGGCACTAGGGTCGAGCCTGAAGGTACATAAACTGTGTTATTGATGATTCGAGCGGTAGGAATGAGAATTTATTGAATTTCACGACTTACTTTAATATTTTATATAATTACACTCTGTCATAATTTAAAAGTTCCTGTCGTAGCAAAATAAGACAGTAAGATGCCCATCGATTTTATTTACACTATTAAATTATAACTTATATGGTAGACTTAAAGGTTTAATTGAGAATTAAATAGTTACATATATTCTTTTTAAATCATACTTACTTTTGCATATTACAGAATATATCACATCCTTGATTTTGTAATAATTTAAAGGCAACTGCTAAATGATGATTTTCCAAAACAGATTCGTCATTATACATTAAGGCTAATTCGGAACCTAGAAGAATGAAAATAATATAATATATTAATAAAATTAAGTTGAATGTACTTGTAATAAGAAAACACGTCAATTTCGGTTGTACCAAAGCTATAATACTGAAATAAGAAAAAAAGGAAAACTTGATTTTGGTCGGTCAGTTTTTATGACAGCTGCATGCTGTAGAGAGTCGATCTGAACAACTTCTTAGGAGATTGAACCGTTGCCTTAGACAATGGCTCACGGCAAGTTTGGTCAAGATATCTCGTCAAATAAAAAAGTATCTATACAAGCAATTTATGCCGATCTTTCTGTTTTATGGCAGTTGTATCCCATAATGATCTGGTATTAAGTGAGCAGTTTTTTTTGGAAAAATACAAAAATTAAGGGACAAGTTCGCATATATACAGACGGATAGACGGACTCACCTTGTCGCGCTATATGTTATGTTTATATGTTTTCCTATGTTATATGATTGTGGTTTAATATACTCTGTTTAAAGTAGAAAAAGGGAGGTCCATTGAGTATTTTCTACCATTGGTGTTCTAGATAACAGAGTTTCAGAGTCAAAAATGATGTAATCTATAAGGTATACTTAAAATAACTCAATTAGTGAAAGACAATGTCCTCTGCATCGTTGATGTTTCCAGGTTTGGGTATTAAGGAAGTTCGTAGTGGGTAAAGATTATTTTGAAAAAGACAGCTAATTCTTTTCAAGAAAGTTCGCTTTCAGCTAAGCGGAATGTCGCATATGAATATTGGTATTGATACCTGCAAACGATCTTCGAGAAGCCTATGTATCCATAAAGTTTCTACATTTATGGATTATATGTATAGAAAATATTTTACCGGATACTGAGAAAGAAATAGAAAATTCTCTCTCTCTTAAAGTTGAGGCCACTGACTCCGAATTTCGGCAGTCAATTTTAATAATTTTTACTCGTTGTTGGATCACATATCTTTCTAAGACGGAATGGCAAATACTACTAAAGCGAAATGTCAATTGAGTTGAGTGAACGTCATCGAACTCGGTAATGCCAGTTGGCTACTATGGGGCTGCGATTTACCATGGTGGTTTTGTAAGCGAATAAACGATGTCACATGAATAACTCATTAAGGGCTCAGGGTTGCAAAGGGAATGCCGAGGAAGTCATTTGTAGTTAGGAACCAAAATTTGTCGATATATATTTATAAAACTCAGGCAAATGAATAGAATAACTCCGGTCTTGATCGCCACCCTTACACATATTATTCTCGGTCTTAAATAATATACATATGATAATACTACTAGGTTAAACTTACTTGAATTAACTAAAAATTGATTCGTTAAACCAGGATGATCAACATCGTGTATACAAGCAGCAAACAATGCTCCGCCCACTTCCAACGATGTGAATACGCCCTCCAGCGCCGGTGTATTGAGCAGTACATTTGTACTTTGTGTCACATCAGCCGCATGCAGTGAATTGTGAAACGGATTGTCTTTAACATAATGATCCTCCAGAGTAGTCATAAAATTAATAAAAGTTTTCGGTGGTATCATAAGACTGGTCAGTAGTTCTCTACTCTGTAGGGGCATAAGAAAAAAAAACAAACAATATAAAATTAATACATATTTAATTTTTGCATTTTTTTTTTAGTAAAAAGCGTGTGTTACCTGAAATATGGTGTATGCCACACAGGTGAGCGGACGATTGGCGCTCAGATCGCCAATCTTGAATATGTCAATGCCCCACGTGTCGACGTCGCCGAGCAGTGTGCCGAGCGCATTCTCATGCACCGTTTCCACACCGAATGTGGGCAGACGTTCGCCGGTGAAAGAGTTCGTATGGGAGAGTGGTCGTTTCACGCCCGATATCTGTGACATTGGCGGACCACGTGGCGAACGGGAGCGTTGATGCTGAGTAAGCATATTGTGTTGGTCGGGGTTGTCGTCGCCGCGCATCGATGGCAGGTCCAATTCTTGTTGCTTGTCTGTAATGAAAACAAATATTTTTTTATTAGTTTTTTTATAACTACTTTATATTAAATAGTCATATAAAGTTGGCGGTTAAAAACGTTTTTGAAACTAAGATTATTTTTTATTGGTTAACATTTCTGATAAAATACCAGTTACGTTTCGGTTATGTAGAAACAATTTTCTTATTTGCCACATCTGTAAGCTCATGTAAGTATGAATATGTCAATTTTCATATATAAAATTTCTTTCTTTCGTACATTTCGCTTTCAGTGCGTATAATTCTTTCAATTCTCGGAAAATTTCACTTCATAAAAAATGTATATATCTTCATTGTTATGTAAATCCATACCCACTTGAAAATGTATAGTCGTGTATGTGTGTGTGTTTTATATTGGTTGCGATTTTTCTTCTCGTTACACAGCTATTTACAGTAAACATTTTTATATATTTTCCTTGGCATGCTTGCTTTTGACGGTTGAAAGATTTCTTATTGACGTTTGAATTTGGTTGAAAATGCTTCAGATTATTTAACATATTTTAAAATGCAAATAATATTTCCTCAAGGCTTTAGCCACTTACTTATTTATATGTATATGTAAGCGTAATGTATGTAAGCGGTATGCTTAGCGTGGGTGTGAATAAGCTATAAAGTAGGGGAAGCAATATGAATCGTGGCAGGTGCTCAGAGTTGAGAGGAAATTGCATTAAAATCTATCAAATTTCGCTTTACCACCAACGGCGGTTTTCACAAGAAGAATCGATACTGGCTGCCGCTATAATTCGTAATTATGTTTTTCTTGGAAGATTTGAGCTCGAGGTTCGCACAAGAACATGCTAAATTCACATAACAGCAAGCAATGTAATGTCAAATGTTTTGCTGTGATGGATGAAAATGTTGAGGAATGCTGTCGAGTTGATAGTGCTTGGACAGTTATGTTATGAAGAATCAAGTTGATTTTTTGTACGTCTCTTAGTTACTAAGTTCCCTCTTGGCTGTTGTATACTCCGATCTGTATGCACTAGTGGTTTGCAATATCTTCGGTAAATCCTTTAACATTCTTTAGCGATTTTCCAGGATCAAAGATGAGAAAGCAATTGGTCGATGGCAAGCGCTCAAAAGTAAACAGCCATCTCTCCAACCTTTCTCGCTTTCTTGCTGCACGGAACCTAACGCTTTCTCTCACTAAATCCAAAACGGCCATATTCACTAACTCAACGAAAGGGCAAGACTTGTACTTAATATTGCAGTCGATGGCGTTGGAATTCCGACTGTCACTATTGCTAAGATTTTAGGTATGACATTCGCCAGCCTGTTTTCTTTGACCCCCCGCTATTATTACTACTAAAACAGAGCCGCAACATAATCGGCAAGTTGGTAGCCGGCAGCACATGGGAAAAAGACAAAGGAACCTTGTTGGCAGCATACAAGGCAATCTGCCGGTGGGACTTGTAACTACGCCGCACCAATACGGTCGCCTGGATGTAGTGAAATGCAGATGAAGAAGCTACAGAAATGTCAGAACACTGCACTCCGGACTACAATGGACTCGTGATTTCTCCCATCCAACATCTGCACAGTGAGGTTCGCATGCTTCCACTTAAGGCGCATAATGAACTCCTCTCTAAGCAGTTTCTGCTGGAAAGCTTTCGTAGAAATCATCCCTCCATCCGGCCACCTACAGGGTCCTAGTAGTATCAATAGGTCCTTTCTCAACTACGTTGACGACATCGTACAATACGCCGACTTGACTTCGGACGCAACCAACTTCAGACATGCACTGACCGCCATTCCCAGTGGAGACATAAACACCTTCACCGACTCCATCTCAGTGAATGGCGTACTTGCAGTCAAACCACCACTCATTGCAGATGACGTGCTCGAATAGCCGCGCGAATCGAGAGTAACTCTTGCGCTACTTCGTTCTGTGCAACTAGTCCCCGCATGACACTAACCACCTTTTTTCATGCCCTGCTAACCCTACACATCTGACACCCCTCTCCCTTTTGCTCGAACCCCGTCGAAACAGCACTTTTCCTGGGCCATTAACAACAAAAACATGAGAAATACCTTTCGATGTTGACAAAACTTTCTTTTGAACATATTACGAAATCATTCAACATTCATTGTTCCAGGAAGTCAAGTGGGATCTACGACAAATTTCGGTACTTGGGAGCTGGAATAGTTTTGGCCCGATTTGAACACTTCTTGATTTATGTCTCTGGCGCATTTATTTATAGATTTATCGAATAATAGCATTATGTGGGCGTGGCAGTGATCCTAGCCAGTCCATCTACAATATAAAGGCTTCTTGGTTGAGAAGGAACATATTCACTAAGCTTCATCAAGATATCTCAATTTTTGTTTAAGTGATTGCTTGCACAGACAGAGATATAGACAGACATATAGACAGTTTTTCGGAATTTAACTCGTCATCCTGATCATTGATATATATGGTATGCACATAACTCCAAGAATTCTTTGATCCCTTTAAACGTAATTAAAGTAAAATTTATATATTTCGGGCTCATTACTAGCGACTACTTCACTTAGTTCAATCCGAAAATCATAAGACATTTGTTATAGCAACAATAACAAAGACTGTTTAATTGAACTTCATAAATGAAGGCACTAACACATACACAAGTTACAAGTTTGAATAATTACCGCAACAGCCACTAATGTTAACAATATATATTTATATATATACAAATATGTACATATACTGTATTAAGAGTTGGATATAGTAAGAAGGAGACGCAAATTTCCAACCAATACGCTGGTGTCGATTATATACACATATGTACATATACTGTATGTAAGAGTTGGATATAGTAAGAAGAAGACGCAAATTTCCAACCAATACGCTGGTGTCGATGAGAGAGCTAAAATAATGGGTTCATTTAGCTGCCACAAATGGTGTTCCCAAACGCACATTTGTATGCATGTAAGTGTAAAATTGGAATCTTGTGTATGTGTGTATGTAAGCAAGCGTTGCTGCAAATATGCTTTGATGTGACTATATGCATATTTGTTGAGTTAAGTGAAATATGCCAACATATTAGAGCCACTTATGTATGTAAATGAAATTTGCCTCAAAACACAAGCAAGACAAATACATATGCACATATAGTACATACATATGTATGTTTACATGTACATACATTATATGAATGTGTTCAAATTTGTGTATTAAATTTTTAATATGTATGTGTGTAAATATATAAAATGTACATATACGTGCAAACATTTGTCCCGAAGGGAATTGTCGGATTTGCTAAAAAGCAAACTAAGCGCTTGTTTTGAGCGAAAATATTGAAAATACAGACGGTTGAGTGAAATCTGCTAGGCAGTTGAAAGTTATGGGACTCATTTGACCTCTGGCGCAGAAAATTGGTAGCTTGACAAATTGGCAAAGCGAGACTTTAAGCAGTTACTGGTGGGATAAGTAAGTATACACGTGCGCCTATGTGTAAACGTGTGTCTCTTGTGAGAGCGTAAAAGAGGCACTTGGGGGAAAGGAACATATGAGTCCCAAACATATTTTTTGTTTATTAATTTTAGTATTTTATTTAGCTAAATTGCTTAAAATGGTTCATATTGTGAACATGGTATACATATTAGCTATTTATAGAGATTTCTAAAGAGAGCATGCTTAGTAGTTCAATTTATAGACAGACGGACGGCCATGGCACAGCTCGTCATCCTGATCATTTATATATATTTTCTATAAGGTCTCCGACGTATCCTTTTGGATGTTACAAAATAAACTTAATATACCCAGTAAGGGTATAAAAATACGATATACAATAGCTGTTTTTATTGACTGTTTTGGCTGATTTCTTTGACATGAAAAAAAAATCAATACCTTGAAAGATTTGATTATTTATCGAACAACTTTCTTTTCAATTTTTAATTTTGCCGCGCTCTCATTTCTTAGCACTATGAAGTTGGTTTCCCTAGCCCAATATATTGGCGTGTGCGCTCGCTGTTCCACTTGAACGCGCTTTCCATTTTGCATAATAGAACTTGCCACGCAGCAACAGATTTTCGTTGTCATTAGCTTCAGTGCATTTTAAGCACCTGCTACAATAATTTGCTACATTCTTTTATTTATTTATTTATTCACGTATATTTTTCATCGACCAACTTGACTACTGTGCGTTGTTGTAGCTCTGGCTGCTGAGAGTTTTTTTCTGTTTGCAGTGGGCGTGTGACTCCAAAACTTTTTAATAATCAAAATTGTAAGCTTTTACGCCTTTATATTATTTGCTTTACTTCATTGGCCACACAATATCCCGTAAAGGAAATTATAGCGCACCTATATTGTATACTATATCATTCACATTATATCTTTTTAAACGATATTTTACCATTTTATTTCTTTACTGCGCCTAAAGGTAGGCTATATTTTAGTATTAAATGTGAAAAGAAAAGATTTTATTTA